>NC_139837.1:7409091-7926591 GCF_963691815.1 Echiichthys vipera
ATCTATTCATCATATAGCTTACATTACTGATTCATCTTTTTCATCTTTCCAGTACTGTCTGTTTTTCTTTTGCACTTCACACCGTCACAATAACAATCTGCAGTGTACAAAACCCGTACTGTATAGCCTTTCCTGTGGGAATGTGTACCTAACTTGTCTAGACAACTATTATATCCCTCAATTTAAACAGGACTAACCTGTGCCGGTGTTTCCAAAGTGTAGATGTGCTCTCCTTGGACATTATAGAACTTAACAAGGGCATTCCTCATGATGGATGAGCAGGCAGAGTCGACAGGAAGCCCGTGTCTCTCCATGCCGGCGACAGCCAGGAGGTCTCCCTGGGAGCACCACTGCGCTTCAACATCTGTGGAGTCAAGGAGTGGAAGAAACTAATGTGTTATGGGTCACACGCTGTTTTTACCTCAGCTGTACGCATGTCCATTTTTAAGATGTTTATATGTTAATTAGGCTGTTCACCCTCACTGCACATATTATGTTCTCCTTTATGATGACTATTACGATGTCTCATGCATCGGGCAGTGTGCAGTTTGTTGACTGGTGACGGTCTGTGTATTTGCTTGATGTTATGTTGTATATGCAACAACAGATACTGTATGTTTATGTGTCCAAGATTGAATTTCTTTCTGGACAATATCTTATCTAATCCTATATGATCAATACAATTTATGCATATGCTTGTAAATGTCAATGTAACATAGATTTTCATACCTTTGAGCCCTGAGCGAATTACGGCAGGAGAGAGGTCGTCATAGTTGTTCATTAAACTGATATCTCCTGATAAGAAGGTGACTGTCAACAAAGGCTTGACTCTCCTCACTTGGAAGAACAAAGAAAAGTAAGTACATTAGCTTTGCACAGCCAACACAAGGTAGCAAGCTGTCATATCCGCAGTGGGGAGGGGTTGTACCTAAAGGCAGAATATTGTCATCAGAGTCTGTGTCGCTCTCTGTGCTGTCCTCGACCAAGAAATCAGGGCAGTTCCAGGACATGCTCACGATCCCATCAGACTCGTGTAACAGAACATGAGCGAGCATTCGTCCGTGACAGTCCATCACTATCACCTGACCATCGGCTGTACCAAACAAGACCTGAGGGGGCATTGTACATTAACTTGAATGGATGGACCTCATGAAAATGCTCTGGAGCATCAAATACTCGATAAGTGCTGCACAAAAAGCCCATCATATA
Source organism: Echiichthys vipera (assembly GCF_963691815.1). NCBI lineage: Eukaryota > Metazoa > Chordata > Actinopteri > Perciformes > Trachinidae > Echiichthys > Echiichthys vipera. The sequence continues at coordinate 7,410,301 of NC_139837.1, forward strand.
CGCTGTTTCATCTTGTATTTGAGGCATTCAAAAAAATAACCTCACCCTACATGTCATTTTTCTTATCAAAGATGTATTTTTTTATGCTTCATGACAGAAAAAAATGTTACATAATACACTTAGTCATTCATATAAGTTCAACCAGGCAATGTGTACCTGTTGGTCATCAGGCGTCCAGATACCACAGGTGATTTGACTCTCCAGGTTAATCTCGGAGGACCAGTGTCTTTGTCCACTCACCGAGCCGACTAACACAAAGCCGTCCCTGTACGCAATGAGGGCTTGAGTGCCATCATGTGACCAAGTGAAGTCACTCACCTGGAGGGAAGAGATGTTCACCTTCAAGATATTTGTGTATGTGTTCAGGACACATGTCATAATACATAAGTCCTTTCTGAGGATTTCTTTTTGTCATCACGTGCATTAGAGATTTCTTATAAAATGTGTTACCAGGATAATACATTGTATGTGAATGTGATGGCAGAAAAAAGTGCCTACCTGGGCTCCTCTGTCGTTCACTAACTCTACAGACCATCGTCCTTCATACTGGATCCACACAAAAATACCTCCCTCCATATCGCAGGTGGCCAGCTTCTGAAAGGGTTCATTCCAACGCACCAGGACGACCTGCAAAAGGCCCAAAATAATATTACAATTTTTTACACAAACGCAGGTGGTTTTCTGCACAGAGGAACATTTATGATTAATAAAGAGTGTGAGCACAATGCCCAAAAAAAGCTTTTAAGGAATGTGTTCTCAAAGTCTACAGCAGTAGGAAGAAAAGTCAGAAAACAGAGAAGATACAGAAACATATTTGATGTTATCTAAATCTGTAAATTGGATGTATTCAATGAGGGTTTTTTTCTAAATATATGTTATCACTATGTTCCATTCTGTTTACTTTGTCTTGTTTGTGTACATGTCACTGAATATATCATACCGTACTGCACCACTTGTTTAAAACTACAATAAACAAAGTGAAAAAAAAAACTTATTAGAACTACGTATGCTCTGTTTTTATTTAATTTCTGCTTACACATTTTCAATTTTTATTTTAATTTGATATACACGTCAGATGTAACCTCTATTTGCTTTATAGTTTATTATATGCAAATATATTGATTTGTCCTAGAACTCTTGCTGCAACGGTTACATTTCCCCATGTAGATCGTTAAAGCTTTGTCTAATTTTGTCTCATCGTCAAAGACCATAAACAATGACGTCAAGATCAGGACAGAGGGTTCTGTAATGGTGGGTTAGATACAAATACATGTCAGTTTTGTTAGAAAGTTTGTTTGGAAAGTGTTAAAAACATATTATAAAAAAGACAGGGAAGACAGTGTTATTGCGAGAGCCAAGACCACACCTCGCTATTGTGTCCTCGCAGATTAAAATTGATTCTCTGTGGTGTGCTTCTGTCCCTCCTGCAGTGACTCGATGTAAACGTCACCCCAACAACTCCTCTTCCGTTCCCCGTGGCGAGCCAGCCCTCCTCATAGTAACGCCTACGGCACACCGGCTTGTCCTTTTCACTCTTGGGGACCCTGCCTTTCCACGAGAGGCAGAGGATGTTGGAGTCACTGCAGAGGATGGGACCATGTTCCACAGCAGCCAACATCCCTACTGAGTGACCAGGCTGGCAAGGAAAGCAGAGGAAGAGTTAAGTTGAAGCTGCAATTTATAAATGTATTGACCTTATCATAAAACCAGATACAATGTACGTTATTAGTTTGTGTCGGCCTGTGACCCTAAAATTACTTAAAATGTTTAGGAAGCTGCGTCACCGTCTCTCTCCCTGCGTTCAAATACCCATACTACCATACTATTTAGTATACCAGAAAAATATTTAGTATGTCCCAATACCTAGTATTTAAAATGCAGTATGGCAAAAATACCAGGATATCCTACTGCATCTAGTTGCATTATGCAGTATGCAGTATGCAGTATGCACCTGTCATGCTTTTCTGGCTATTCTGACCCACGATCCTTTGTGCAGCATATATCAGAATCAGAATCAGAATACTTTATTGATCCCCGAGGGGAAGTTCAAGGTGCAATAACATAAAGAAGCAGTATGTCCCAGTTGTATGCAACAGTATGCTGTAAGGACAGTACAAAAAAACATGTATGTCTCATTTCTGTCTCTCCTCTCAAGCCACATTCCCTATTCCCAAGGCCTCGTCATTGCCATTTTCCTTTCAACCAATAGATGCCCTCAGACTTTCCCTACTTTCCCCATCACCTGACTGCCCCACCCATCTACACACCTGTTCGCACTTCCCTTATCTACCCTACAGCTGCCTGGCCTTCACTGCCCAACTCCTCCCTCATTACCTTCTCAGTTCAAGTACAGGCCCAGTTCTATTCATTTCCTGCCAGACCATCAAAATTGTGCTTCAAACCACCAGTACCTGTAAACCTTTTCATACCCTAGCTCAGGGGTAGGCAATTCCGGTCCTAGAGAGCCACTGTCCTGCATGTTTTAGGTTTCTCCCTACCCTAACACACCTGATTCTAACAATAATCAAACTGTGACAAGCAGCAGCTGCTTGATAACGAGCACATCATTAGACTCAGGTGTGTTAGAGCAGAGAGAAACCTAAAACATGCAGGACAGTGGCTCTCTAGGACCCGAATTGCCTACCCCTGCCCTAGCTTTAACAAAAACCACTGAAATGATTCTGCTCCCTCAACTGCCTGCATTTCAGCAATTCCCTTGCCATTCTCGCTCTCCCTTGTGACAAGCTTGGTTCTGGGTACATTAGCAACAACAAGAATGGGAATACTAGAAGCCCAGTAAAACAATGCATTAAATAGTTGAGACAAAGTTCCTTCTTGACCTTGGAAACAGTTCACAGAAGTCTCACTTTGGACCTTGCGTTGACGTCGTCTATTAGGGTTTTCAAGGTAATTAATTAACTTTCAATTTGAACTTTTAAGCAAACGTGGATGAGAAGTCCTTATAGTGTCAAGAAAAATGGAAATTTCAACATCTACACTTCCTTGTCAACTGGGCAAACGATGGAAAGGTCCAGAACAGCCATTAAATGGATGTTGTCGTGAGCTTTTTCTTGATACCAAGACAAGGATCGAATGAGTAATCTGATCAGTGAAGAACAGTAGGATGGGTTTGACGTTAAAATAATAATGCTGTGTAAAAGATGAGAAATTGCATCCGCCAATAGCTTATAACACCTATAGTACATATAATCAACCTTACAGAGCTACTTCATCTGAATCTAATGTGACTGAAACAAGAGCCTCGATCATCCACTCTATGTTTGAGACGCTCCATCACTTGAGTGAGCAGAGCTTGCAACAGTGAATCACTAAATGTGCTCTTATACCAGCAAAATCACCATGGCTGCTGCAAAGTGTTCTGGCTGTTGTTCTATTATTCACTGTCAGTGGAGCCGCTCCAAGATTCGTCTCTATGATGACATCATCACTACAGGCTGTCTTTTTTTATTATTTTCACAAACTAAAACTAAAAGCATTATATAAATATTTAAGTTCCCAGGGTCCTATGTTCTCCAGCTCAATATCCTCCTCATATGACTCATTAAGAAGATCTTTCAAAATGGTTTAATGTTTTCAGAAATGCCTTTTTTACGAGATGTTCAATGTATTTTTCCCCCGGAAAGAAAATAAATCACCCACTTACAGCTTATAGCCTACTGATGTTATATCCCTTGAAACCTACGCCCTCAAATTTGCAACTGACAATTTTCTTGACTTTAAACACGGATATCTCCACAGTAGCTGGATGGATGTTCTCCACTCAATCTGCATTTGAATCCATCTCGGTTGTGCTTTTGCAATCTCAACTGCAAAGATAGACCAATCTCTTACAATAAGAACCCTGGGAACATAGGGATGACACGATTGTTTAACCCAATGCTGTATCTGTTCATTTTGATTTGTTATAGCTCAGACAGAGTGCATTCACTTCCAACCTTGTCCAATCTGCTGACACTGAACTGACACAGACTGAAAACAAATTGTCCTAAAGGTCTCACATGCATATTTTGAAGTACAATTCCCATTAAAACCCATTTTATGTCTTGTCACATTCATCTTATTCCAATATTCGACAGTATCAAATATTTCTTATCTCCTTGTTTCATCTATTCACTCAAGTGTCGTGTTTGCACTAAGTACAATAGTCAAACCCAATGCTTAGCGTTTTTTTGGCTGCACAATTTCATGAATAGCCATCGTGTATTGTGCATCACGTGTAACACATTTAACAAACATTTGTCTGACTTACTTGGTTTCTTTGGAAACTTCAGGATCTCCTCTACAATTTAAAACCAAGTCATGTAAATCTGAATAATGTTTGGCTGCACAGGTTGAGTTTATACTGACTCGCCCGCTTGAATTTAGATAGCATAATATGTAAGAATATCTTATAAAACTGCTGGTAAATGACTGCAAGATTTGTTTCTGATATGAAAGCAATTCAACTCACCTCATAGTTCCTGGACATGTTGAGTTAATATTCCTCCATTGACGGTGTCCATATTTACATTCAGATGATGCACTGAAGGGTAATGGCTGCTCTGCTCCTGCTGCTTACAATCAAATGTAAGGGGCAGTAAAATGCATCTTACAGCAAGATGTTGTCCAGCTCTACGTTCATTTCAAATCTAACAGCACTGCACTTCAGAGTTTTGCCATGAAATGATGTGAGGCTTCTTTGATGTCAGTGGCCCACCCCATGTCTTCCTGATGTGACTCTGGAGAGTATGGACCCTGTAATTAACACAAATTAAAAAAACACCATTATTCAACACGTAAGATCATCTGAGACAGAGACAGAGAGGTGGTTCTTGCTTAAAATAGTCGCGTTGTCATTCAATGCATCAACCTTGAAATTCACATTTGTTCTCGGTCTCTATGCAACAGCAACACTGCATTGGAGATCAGCGCACTCGCAGTCTCCATGGGTACTGATACTGTCCGCTCTGGCTATTTTACGTCAAACACCAGAGCAGCCAGGCAAGGATGTTAACTCCTATACCTCAAATTATACATCAAAAATGCCCGTTAACGTAATCTAATAAGAATGGAATATTAACATTTCAATCAAACAATTATTAAAACAATAATCTCCCTCTTTCTTTGAAGAATGTAGATTCACAGCATCTGATAAAAGTCGCAGTGATGGACTCACCACCTCCTCTGTAAAGGTCTCTTACTACATTACACGTTACATCAACTGAATGTCTCATTCAAAGGCGTCTTGGAGCCCAGCTGACCGCATGCAGCAGTCTGAATGAGCCAATGCCGATGAGACCAATAAGCTGCGGTGGAAAATAAAGAAGTGCTTTCATCAAATAGGTTGTTATATAGACAAATAATGAAGAGTTGCACGAACCTGACACCGCTGTGACAACGTTATGGATCCAGAGGCAGTCGGCGTACAGTGCGGTCGTGTTGCCAGGCGCTATTCCGCTGGCGCACTTTGGGGTTGTGGCTTTAAAACGGGTTGCCATGAGGAAGGTAGCACGGAAAATAGACCCCCGAACTTCCAATACAGTGTAAACGAAAGCACCAACACACCCAGTAAACCTGTCAAGTATCACTGAAGGTTATTATGTATAGTTTAGCCATAATTTAATACATTCTGATATGGACTCTGGTCTACAGTCCACTATAATCAATACTAGCTTTAATGCTGCAGCTCAAAAGGGGGTTTCTTTCATAATGGCAACCTCGTAAGGCGCACCCCGTCTTTGTAATGTAACTTGAAGTGACATTCTTGACACAAGACCTTGATGTTTGCTGCAAACTGATTGTCCCTCCTACCACAATGTTAAGCTATTAATTAAGCAGGTAAGCTAATATAAACATTTTCACATATAAATAGCCTATGACAACACTATACTTATTTTAATTAAACTGGTTTATCTTGTTTCATTTATGCACAAAAAGCACAAGCACTGGAATCAAAACATCATTAAATCTTTATTGTGATATTAGATAATATAACTATCCAGCTCACAGTGTTTCCCTCATCTTCATGTGATCAGAGTAAAGTCCACCCATATGATATGTTCTGCAGAGGTGACAAACATATTAGAACTGCAAGCATATTAATCGATTTTGAAAATGATCGTTAGTTGCACCCCTGATATCTCATTATATAATAGTGAGCTGAGACATTATTCATTTAAGGGCACTGCTTTAGACTTAAAAACGGCAGAAATGGTCCGACAAATAGCAGAGCACAGTTTGAAAGCCCAGTGTAACCCCAGAACATTCCCCTTTTTTCAGTTCCTCTTGTATTTATGTGGACAGATTCAAGTGCAAGTCTCTTCAAAGGCATGGATGACACTGTCGTACGCAGGAGGGGGAGTCTGTGAGGGTAGGAATCCTTTAAGTCCGTTGTTGCCCAACCAGAAGGAATGTCTCTTGTTTGGCACGAGGGATGTTGAATCCGATGAGTTTGAAGCTGCTGTGTCCTCAGACATGGTGACCAGAGTGTCCTCTCCCATCTCCAGGGCAGCCCTGCTTCTCTTGGCCACCGGGCGAAAGGTGGAGGTCTCTTCGCCGGGCTTAATCCCCAGAGGGCCCACTGGCTCCAGAGAGGGCTGTCTGTAGACGCTCAGAAAAGTGCTCCTGTAAAGGCCGAGCTGGTTGCTCACGGGTGTCTGTGATGTGCCAGATCTCTTTTTTGAGCGCCTGGTGATCCTGGCGGTGGCCTGGCGCCTGGATGCCCAGGTCAACAGGACATAGACCAGAGCACCCAGCAGCAGACCCACAAGCACAGATAAACAGAACGCCAGAATCATATCACCTGGGGAGGAAAATAAATCAATGCAGTATCAGAAAAAGGGAAATAACAGGGGTAGAGTTTAGTTGAATATGAGGCAGGATGCATTGTGTTGTTCTAAAAATGGGGAAGATTATTTCCCCAGATGGTTTCAGTTGCTGTTCAAGTTAAACGTAAAACCGTATTAGCACAGAGCAGGAGCAGTTGCATCAGCTGAATAAAATACATCTCATATGTGCCAGATTTGTTTCAGGAAATGTTGTTCTTTTTTATTGATTTACTGTTGCTGGACGGCTATAATCGGCACAGTGTTATATAAAATCTTACATCATACCTGCACCTAGGTTCACTATGTAGTATCATTATGTTGAAGCACAAACTGAAATAACAACTCCACTTGTCACGTTCTTTCTGAAATGGTGTCGCTGTACTGTAAATTAAATTAAATTCAACTTAATTGTCTCTTTTGGGAAACTTTTCTTGGACTAAATGGATATGGACCACAAAAGTTTTTATGCACCTCAAGGCATTTCAAAGTGCTTATTATAAGAAATAAATAGGCACATAACAGAGAAAAAAAACATATAAATAGGATTTTAAAAGCATTCAATTAAATAGAAAATAAAAAAACAAGCTAAATAGAATAGATAGATAAATAAAACAGAAGAAACTGAGGATGAAACTTTACAGTGCAGTTACAGCAAAGACAGATACAGAGCCCCGGGTTTAACTTAATAAAAAGCAGAGCAAGAAAAGCTGCGATTTAAAATAATATGTTTTCTGGAAATTTGTTCGAAATACGTGGTGCATACTTTCATACAGAGATATTCTTGTATTAATTAAAGATCGCATCTGCATTTTTATAATATAACATGCAACTTTAAACTTATTTGGGAAATAGATCGTCCCAAGAAACAAACATACACTCACCAAGATTAAATGACTTTAGTATCTCCAAAAGTGGATGTGTTTCATTATGTGCCATTATTCCACCATAAGCTGGTGTTAGACTCCACACCGACTCCAAGCAGACAGACGAACACTAAGCTTTTCCCAAGACAGGCTTTCTACTTTTTTCTCCCTCTACAGTGTTTGGTATGGCGGAAACTTTGCTGTCATGCTTCCTTCCCTTTCTGGCTTTAAAATTAGCAAGTGCATTGCTTATCTGTGTGGGACATAACACTGGGAAGCAGGGTTGTTTCCTTTTGCATCATTTCCTTGGGATCAATACTTTCAACAATGGTTTCATTGGCTTAAGTAAAGTCATGTTTTCTTGTGTTGACATTTTCACTATTGCCTGATCAAGTTCTGGTTTGGACTGTAAGAAAATTAGAGCCTTTGATGTAAAAAGTGTCTTGACGAGGTCCTGGATAAGCTAAACCATGGAAGTCTAACCATCCACTGAGAGTCTGAAGGCTATCAAGCTCTCAGTCTCTGTGGGGATTTCCTTCAATTGTTGCACTGTTCCCACTTCACTTGAGTCTGAAGGCTGACTTTACCAGCAGCTGCCGATACAATAATCTGGTAAAACTATTCCCTTTATATATAAATATATCCAGAATTTCAAAAGACAGCATTAAAGTAAGGTCTTTATTAGGCATAAGCACATTTTGAGGATTCAACTTTGTATGTTTTATGAGGGAAATACTTCAGAAATTTACATTCATGTCTCAAAGACGTCCAGAAGGTGGTGCTAAAGTGCTATTAATGGAGATTAATTTGGGAAACTGTAGCTTTGAACACTTCAGAGTCATCTGTATTATAAAGACTAGAGGTTCGCCACCAAAAAAATAAAATAAATCACACAATAAATATAGGAGCTGCATGTTTATATAGGTTGCATTCAAGTCTTCTACCTGACAGTTTAAGTTTGAGGTGGCCGGTTAATGGTTTATAATTTAATTTTGGAGTTTTAAACTGTGTCGCAATCTGCTCCGCTGTCCTCCAGACACTCTCCCACCTCTATAAACCTGTCCACGGCCATTTTCTACCTTCCCACCAAATACTCCAAAATAGGCTACTCTGTCCAAGTTGTTGTGGTACATTGTTGTTTCATGCATGTTTTCTGTTTTCTGGCTACCTGTTCCTAACCATGTGCCTATTAGTACCTGTCTGTAAGATGATGTCTTCAATAAATCACTGAAACTTGTGATTTTTGGCTGGAATATCTGCATCCTTCCCCCGTTGCCTTGCATACATTAGTAGTTCTCAGTAAAACTTGGTAGTTTTATATTTAAGAACTTTATAAGAACTCTAAACTGACTCTGTATTGTGTGTATTTGTGTGTCTTTCTCTATTAACTACCATAACTTGTTAGTCATATCCATATCATTACTGTAGATATTATTACAGTTAATGTTAATTCTGTGGTTTTTCTCTCTCTTTTCGTGACTGTTTTTTTGCAAATAGCTTACTAAAAAAAACCCTGACATTTCTAAGAAAATGTTAAAAAACTTAGGCTACTAACATGTATAACTGCAGTCTTGCTGGCTTTATCATAAAGTGATAAACACGCAGAATGACTTCACAAATTGAATTTTGGTCCAGATGGTCTGCAGGCCCTTTGGAGGGCTCTTCCTGATTAATTAAAGAGGCAGCTGAAAAGACAATAGCAAGTGTCATGCTCCAGGGTATCTTATTAAAAACACTGTCCATCTTCTGTAATAATTGCATTCATATCGCGCAGACTGGTGACCACATTTCTAAAACAGAATCCGGAGACAGAGGCGTAAAACCTCCAAAACATGACCAGTATAAAGTCAGTTTGAGATTCAACATTTGTTTGATATTTAGAATAAAAAAAAACTATTATGCATGTAAACCCTTTTGCTTGAATTATGTCAAACTAGTTGTGCAACATAAAGACTATTATTCCTCATGTATCACACAGATTAATTTTGAATGATATATATTTTTTTTACAAAACTTAAACCTATAATGCTTCTTTATCTTTTGACCTAGGGATGTCAAACCACTTGTGCAACATAAGGACTAATATTCCTCATGTATCAAACAGCTTGATTTTGAATAATATATTTTTATGATTTTTTTTTACCAAACTTAAATATATAATGCTTCCTTATCTTTTGACCTAGGGATATCAAACAACGTGTGCAACATAAAGACTAATATTCCTCATGTATCACACAGCTTGATTTTGAATAATATATATTTTTTAATGATTTTTTACAAAACTTAAAGCTATTATTATCTTTTGACATGGAGATGTCAAACAACTGTGGCCTGTGAGGAGTATGGTACGCAACTATACGTGTCGTTTGGTCAACATTTACGTTTTTCCCCATATTGAAAACCAGGGACATATCCGGGGACATCTGTAGCCGGGGACAGGTCACTGAAAACGGGGGCAGCAGTCCCCGGACACCGCCTGGTCCCCCTATGACACAACTCTGTAAAGGTCACTGTAAACTCACTGTGAAGAGCCATAAACAAACCTTTGGAGGGGGGAAGAGGGGGGATACCCGGAATTCCTCTCTGTTCACCCGAAGAATGACCCCTTTTGTCCCTAAAAATGAGGAGGACAGGAACTACACCACACATTTCAGACCCCTCCTCCTCCTCCTCTAGTTTGTGCAGCTTCTTCTTGTGGTTACAAACTTCACTTCACGCCACCATGTTTCATTTTCGCCGTTACCATTGGCAACAAGGCAACACGCAGGCACTTCCCCTGTAAAGCTATCTTGCTCCGCGGTCCTGAAAGTGGTAAGATGACATGATGCCAGATGCAACTTTGATGTTATCATTGATACTTTTTTATCTGTTTAACGTGTTGGTTGCTAGGGTCCTGTTGCTAGGGTTCTGTTGCTATGGTCCCGTTAACTGAAGTGTCGCTATGTTGCTTGCTGTGAGTTTCAAGCTAGTTCTTCTTTGAGATAAGTTGCGTTTTACTAACTTCCTCTTGATAAAATGGTGCTAATGCAGCATTCAAATAGCTATACAGGGGTCCAATTTAGTTTATTAAATTCTAATTAAGTTTTAAATCCCTTGATAGCTAACATGTGTAACAACAGGTGTAGTGTTAATTGTTATGAAGCCTGATATAGCAAGCTAACTTCTACCTTTCTTTGGGCTAACCTATAGCTAATTCAAACATTTTATCACTGGGTAATTTAATTTCAGTTACAGTTACAGTTTCGCTCTTTATTTTAAAACATCTTTTTATATACAATAATTAAATTCACTTACTATTTTACTTGAAGGCAAAGGCAAGGCAAGTTTATTTGTGTAGCAAAATTCAACAACAAGGTAATCCAAAGCGCTTTATATAAAACTATTAAAAGCATTGGGAGAAATAACATAAAACATATACATTTAAAACACATAAAAGTTCATTTGAAACATTTAAAAGGTTTAAAACACATAAAAGGTAATTTAAAACATATAAAAGATGGTTACAGCTACATAAGTTACAGTGCAGTTTATTGAAAAGCAGTGGCAAATAGAAAAGTCTTCAGTCTTGATTTCAAGAATAATTATTACAATTTTAAGAAAAGTGTTTGAAAACATAAAATGTCATTTGAGTAATATAAGTAAAAGATCATTGAAAGCATTAAGTGTCAATTAAGTATCATTTTCAAGACATGTAATGGAAGTTACAGTGTAATAAATTATTTTGCTACTGAAAAGCAGCGGCAAAAATAAAAGTCTTTAATTTAAAAGAACTGAGAGTTGCAGCATTTTTCTAGAAGTTTGTTCCAGATTTGTGGAGCATAAAAAAACGAACGCTGCCTCTCCCTGTTTAGTCCTGACTCTGGGGACACAGAGCAGACCTGACCCCTGTTTAGTCCTGACTCTGGGGACACAGAGCAGACCTGACCCCTGTTTAGTCCTGGGTCTGGGGACACAGAGCAGACCTGTCCCATGTTTAGTCCTGACTCTGGGGACACGGAGCAGACCTGTCCCATGTTTAGTCCTGGCTCTGGGGACACAGATCAGACCTGTCCCATGTTTAGTCCTGACTCTGGGGACACAGAGCAGACCTGTCCCATGTTTAGTCCTGACTCTGGGGACACAGAGCAGACCTGTCCCAGACGATCTGAGAGGTCTGGATGGTTCGTAACTGAGCAGAAGATCTGAAATGTCTTTTGGTCCTAAACCATTCAGTGCTTTGTAAACCAGACAGGAACCAGTGTAAAGATCTGAGGACTGGAGTGATATGATCTACTTTTGGGGTTTTAGTGAGGACCGGAGCAGAAGCGTTCTGGATTAACTGCAGCTGTCTGATCGACTTTTTTTCAAAACTATATATGGTTGTTGTCCGGGAACTTGCCTGTTAATGAAAGCTTTGTGGTCTTGTTTGCTTATCTTTTTATCTTTGTGTAGTTGTATGTCTATTTATATTTGTGTTCCTCTAAATTTCGTACCGTCACTTCTTTTTTTCAGTCAAATACCTTGCATGTCAGCATACTTGGCCAATACAATTGCTTATGTGAAAAATGTAACTTATTTACTTGTAACTTACCAGGACCCACTGATGTTATTAATTGCACCTGTGCTTTTCCTGCTTTAACATGTCAAAGTGTCTTCTGTAAAGACTTTATACAGTATGTATATTTTGTCCCTGGTGGTACATGAATTATTTCTTGTGATATCTTGTAACAAAACTACAAATGGACATCCTACATAATTTGATGTTGTAGATATGGAAATTAACCTTTATTTATACATGGAAAACTCACTGTAAATTAAGTCTACAGGAATATGCAAATAATATCAAGGGTTTAACAATTTGTAGTTGCATAATAGAAACACAATTGCAACCAAGAGGTAATAACGACTACATAAAAAATAATGACAATTACAATAAAAGCATGACAGTCGTAATTAAAACATACAGCTAATCTTTCAGTGATTGAGGTAAACTGTGAGAAACTTAAGACTTCCAAGGTACAAAGTAACTAATATCAGAGTTCCCTAGGGTGGTTATTATACATGAACATGCACTTATGACCAAGAAAACAAGTTAAACAGATTAGTTGATCCCAAAAAGGAGGCCTTTAAATATTTTATGAATTAATAAACGGTGAAATAACTGCTTGACAAAGGTGTGGCCCGAATTGAAACTCTCAGTAACAAACTTCTCTTTTGCAGGCAATGAATGAACAGAAGAAGTGCTTCTATTGGACAGTAAACCTGCTGTCCCTGCATGAAACCTGAGATTCAATTGGACCTGGTCCTGCAGTGAAATTAGAGAGAGAGAGAGAGAGAAAGAGAGAGAGAGAGAAGGAGAGCGAGGAAGTAGCAGAGGGGATGTCCCATTCAGGACAGTTGTGAAGGATCTTCTGCCATCAGCATCAGTGACCCACCTTGTCACACAGCTGCCGCGAGACGACATGGCCTCTCCAAGGTACTCCGGTCGATCGTCTGTGGACATCGCTAATGTGATGCAAAAACTGCAGAGTAAGTGTCATTCTTTTACTCAGCTGGCTTACGGACAAAACACTCTCTCCTCCTGCGCTGCTGCAAGGAAATATTGTGCTGATTCAATATTTGGGCTGTGTGCCCATCTAAAGTTTGCCAGTTTCTGTAGGACAGGATGCTCACACACATATGCTTACACACACACACACACAAACACACACACACACACACACACACATCACACACACACACACACACACACACACACACACACACACACACACACACGTTTACTCATATAGGAGCATAGGTATACAATTAGAAAACATATTGTTAAAATTAAGCTATATCCCTTACTGCTTATTATGATTTCCTGTGTACCTATTTATCTTGTCTCTCTGCACTCTGTGTTGCTGGTAAAGTCATAAACAGTAATGAAATGCGCAAAAAATCTCAATGTAAAGTATAATTTTTAATACGTAAAACGGTGATTAGTAACAGTCCTACATTGTGTATCTGGCCTTTCTCCCTTGTAGCCTTTGAAAGCATACGAGTCGCACATTATGGTAATCTGATTTTATATGCACATGGTATCTTTTATCACCAGGTTTGTTTTTTCCAGTGCACATAATCTTATTTGGAATAATAAGAAAATTAATTTTCATTCTTGTGATATCTTGTGACCAAACTACAAAAAGACACACCACGGTGTTTGGCGACCTAGATAGAAGTTATCTAGAAGAACATGATTTGTTTAAGTCTGTTAATGTTGTGAAACTCATGATCTGGACACAGCTTTTGATTACTTGTGCTCTGGGCCGACTTTATATGGAAAGAGTTCTTTCTGAGATAAGTCTGGTTTTGAATTCACTCTGTAAAAAAAATGAATGGAATTTATCAGTTTGCCTTTACATCTCTTAAAAATGATTTTCTGTAAAGATTAGTTAACCAAATTACCTCCAAGTTACATAGAGGCATACATTTGGCATACATGTCCAAGTAACATCAAATCATCTTGTCGGCAGTTAAAATAATTGAATGCTTTTAGCCAAGTTTTTATCCAAGTCTTGGGTTAAAAATCTCCTTATTTGTATTTGTTCTCTTTGAGGCGGGTCAGGGATCATCAAGAATATTTAGTCTGGTCTGATTCTTGATATGGGATACTGAGTCACAACAACCGTGGCTTCATGAATGCACAGACAATGTTCTGAACAAGACTAAAACCTGACACCCTTTCTGCCCTTGGTAGGAGAATAGATCGATAGCGAGAGTCTCTTTTTGTTGGTGTCCCCCTTTTGTTACAAGGGCATTAGGCCACAACCATCACTACACAAGCCTGGTTGATTCTGGCTTCCGCTCATCTAAGATGTATTTTTGGACGAACAGTATACCAACGAATTTTACATGGTATAGCTTGTTACCATAGCGACTGTTATGAAACCTTTGTCTGTGGTTGTGCCAATGCCGCCAAGTTCCTGCTCTAGAGACATTTGGTTTCCTGTGCACTGCACAGCTATTTGCATACACTTGGTATTAATTGGTATTTGAAGCACAATGAGGGTGAATGTGTCATGACAAAGAGCACCTGCCATTAGAGTGTTATTCAGTTGTTTCACACATTTTAAGGCCTTCATACTCCATTATGCCATTAGATTAAGGACTATATGTTCTCAGTGGGAATAAAAGCATATTAAAGTATCTCTAAGTAGATACATCGCTGTAGAGTGTAAGTGAAACACAAACTTAACCTCTTGCTTCCAGTTGCTTCTGGAAAAAAAAGGATCAGATTTCAATATCAATTTTTAAGATAATGAATAGAAACACAAAGAGATAAAATTGATACATTTATTTTTCTGACCTATCATTAAACAATCAGAAAAATGAATAAATTGCAATGCAAAGTGCCAACCACTCTTGCATGTTTCATGACAGGAAGTGGAATTTGGTGTCAGGTCACATCTGGAAAACATTTCTGTGCCACTGGTTTAAGGTGCTCCGTAGATGGCATGCAGCAAGGTAGTCTGGTCTTTTAGTAATCAAACGCAGCTTCCTGTCATTAAAGGCATCCTGCAGAGGGGGTTACTGCAGGCTCACTTTGACTCAAGCAACAGTCCATCTGGGTGGATGAATTATTGACACAAGCAAAACTGTAATATTGAACAGCTCTTGCTAGTGTTGACTGTAGTAGTCTATATTGTGTATTGAATCAGATTTCTGTAGAAACCTCCCAAAGATATGAACAACCAAACTTTGAGTACTTGTTTCAACCTGTTGCTGTCATCATTCTGTCATAGCATTTGTCTGATTCAGTGCCATAAAACCATAGTGTAGCAAAGCCTTACAGCCTTAAATGCCCTCAGAGTACAATCGATGTCTGTTAGTTGCCTAGTGGAGTGTGCATGACAACCTTGTTGCTCTCATTATGCCTGGATGTCTTGTGGGTTTTATTCTAGTTGAGACTGCATGTCAAACAGGATATGAAGAAACACAGCTGGTTTGGATTTGCGGTGACGTGTCAATGTGGTCAATCCCCTCCTTGATCACATACTGACAGATAAAAACCCATTAATGCAAAGTATTTTTTTCATGGTTACTTTTTTTTTTTAGGGGGGGGGGGGGGGGGTGTTTCTGATTTCCAGTAAATACTAAATGTTATATAGTTTTAGCCTCTATGCTTTCTGTGATAATTAATCAATTGATACAACATGAAATAGACAAAAAATAGGGCTGCAACAAGCAATAATTTTCTCAATTGATTTTATGTTAGTTTAGCCTAAAGAGTGTCAAAAGAAAATTGTTATGAAATTTCCATCACAATACTTCTTTACCAGGGGGATGTCTTCAAATGTTTTAGCCTGACTAACAAAGATATTCAAATTAAAATGACACAGTGACTCCTCACATTCAAGAAACTACAGGGTTTCTGCAGCGTCTTAAAGGGTATTAAAAGTTGATAAATAAACAATGAAGGCCCTTAAAAAGTATTATTTTGCAAGGTATTTCATTTAGTAGCATCAATATGTATATGTGTCTAAAGAGGTTGTAGCTAAAGTTTGTGTGAATTTAATCATTACGTGGGCGCGTAGGGGGAACCCTTGTACTTTGAGGATCAGTAAACCATGATGATTTGACGTAATCTGAAAAGGACAAGCATAAGCGTGCTCGCCGCTCACTGACCCCGGACTGCTACTTATACCCTAAACTAGAACCACTAAATGTTTCATTTTTTATGCTTGAAAAATGACTGAAATTATTCATCAAAAAACTTATTTTAAAAAGTATTTTCTGTTTATCAACCAAAACACCGCCCTAGTCTGCACATGCAGCCAGTAAAACAATATCACAGCTTTTTTTGGTAAAAGATCACAGGCAAAAACATTGTGGTGGAGCACACCCATTGTTAGAAATCGGTATTCACCAAGGGGGTGGAGTAGTGTTACATCACAGTTGGAGTGAAAACAAGTAAAAGAGAGACGTGTGCATGTTGTCAGCTGTAAGAGGTGCTTTTACTCTACAGTGTCAGTACCAGCTGCCAGCGACAGACAACCATCACACTGATATGATCTCGTGAACAGAAAGCCTAATTCCCACTCTACACTAAGCCAAGCTGCCTCGCACTGTTTTGAGTGCTAATTATTGCAGAAGGTAGTGGTGTAAGACAAACCATATCTTGTCGTTTTTGTCATTTGTTATCATTGTTTTATAATATTAGTTTACATTATTGTTGTGTTGTTTTGAAGACCAGGGAACTAAACCCTTGGTGTCAAGCATCTCAGAATAGACAGCTACAGAATCATTTCTCGTCCTGCCTGATTGTTGTTGGCCTGCCGGAGCTAAAGTAAGGCTGCTCTCGACTAAGTGGAACAACAACAGAGGGAGTGAGTGGGCTTTTACAGTGCTCCCAGGTGACCAACACAGGCCAGTGAATCTAAGCATCTACTGTACAGTATTGCCAAAGGTATCATCTGTCCTAAGATCACCTTAAGTACTACATTTCTCATGAGGATTGCAGATGCGTTAGTGGTTTGAATGCTTTGCGTGGTGTTTGTTGCTGGGGCTATCCACTCTTAATTGCCACTTAGCTACTTGTACTACATCAGGCTTAATTAAATCAGTTGACTAAGACATAATCACTCAGAGATGGAGAGCTTGCATAAGTATGTCTTGCTTGTCAGTTAGTATATCCAGAGCTGACCTACTGTACACACCTGTGACTGAGGTCTCTGAGACTCTGGACAGCTCCTTACAGTAAAAGCTTGGTGGAAGACTGAAGAGGAAAACTTCACTTTATAATTTACAAGTTGGCTTTTTTCTTTCATGTGTACGCGCCTTTTCTTTTTATGCCCTAAAAGTGTTTTTAGGGATAGGTATTGAAGTCCAAAGTTTGCCTTTTAATGCTTTGTTTGATTCATAATCTTGTTAACGTATGTCTGCATCAGATCCCAGGTTGACCCAAGATTTTCCAGCTTCAACTAACTTTTATCTGAAGCTTCTAACCATTTCTCGTGGCCCTCCTCAGCGGATGTTTTTTCTTCTGAAGAAATAAAGTTCGACCCTGTGTTGGTAATTTGTCAAAACAGCTTTTTACAAGGTCAATTATTTTTTGTACCAATTTTATTTAGGAAGAGTGCAGCTGTTTGTACTGTCCATAGAAAACATTCAACATTTGAGAACTTTGGCTTATTTTGTTAAGTGAAAAAATTGTTTTGTAGAAATAAAGGTTTTATATCAAAGTAAGGTATCAAAAAGGCACCTTGTTTTGATATCAGGACCAAAATCTAGGTGTTGTTGGCACTATTAATAAAATGTTTTAATTATATCTAGTCCTAGTTGCCTCTGGTGGAAACAAAAACACATCATTTCCATTGAAACTGAGGATTTTTCCTGGGTTGGACCTGGCACGAGGCGTTTAGAATAGCAAAAGTAAAAGCTTTAGTTCAAAGGTTAAAGGTTGACTCTGACTATTCTGAACAAAGAAGCAAAACAAACATTTCAACAATAAGCTTTTACCATCCACTATTCTGCTTGTGGGACTTCAACACTGTTTTTGTTAGGACTCTTACTATGAAAACACAATCAAAAAGATGAACATGTAGTATGTATCAATAGAGTATACTCTTGTTATTTTTCAAAAAGAATGATCTGACATAAAAACAATACAGGTACAATTCACTGCAATTAAAAATACATTATATCCATGTGGGTGGGTGTTCAAGGGTTAAAGAAATATGAGAAAAATATGAAAATGTTTTGATTACAATTAACTAAAGGGTTAGTCTTACTATTTTGCATTCATTGTAGTATCTTTAAAAGCTCATTGTTCTCTATGTATGCATCTGTCAACATCATCTAAATTGTGCTACTTTCTTTTGCTGTTTTGATGTAAAAAGGGAAGAAAAAAAAATCTATTTTAACCCAAATTGCTTTTCTGGGCCAGTTCCACCAGCAGTCTATAGAGCAGCATTAATAGAATCACAAGCTCAGGCCTATTTTTAGATCATCAGAGAAGCTTTTAGTATGCCGGTGGTCTTGAAAGAATAAAGGGATTTTTCTGCAGGAGATGATAAGCTATCAAGTACTGTACCTATTCACTATTGTGTGTGTTTTTTTTTCAGGAGTTGAGTGGTAGTCCAAAAGAAAAACAGACTGGTCAAAGCTGAAGTGATTCTACTAAGTCTTACAGGACAAAATGGATATGCTTTAGAGCTTTTACATGATACTGTGTGTGCAGTGGGAATCCCGGGGTGGGTGTGTCTGCTTTGTCGTCACAATAGCATTGACACTGAGAGAGGGGGAGCAGGTGGTGGATGTCATTCACCAGCCTCAGCATTAATTATTAAGACTTGTTGCACCATGCTGAGCTTTGTGTAGCAGGCTTTTAATTTTGTTCTGGTCTGTTTAATCAATAGGTCTACAGGGACTTCATATGATTTTACCGTCAAAATAAGAATTACTTTTTTTTTTCATTTATTTCATAGTCTCCTTGGACATTGTTATGCTTTTTAACTGTGTCTGTCTCATAGAAGATTGGACAAATCTTATAGGCAAACACAGGCCCCTGCACATACATACAGACACCCGTAAATCAGGATAATGCAGCCAAGGCTGTGACATCACAGCCTCCCACATGCTGATTGGTGGAGCCATGCTTTTAGCTGATCTCTCTCCAGCCTCAGAGGGTATGATGATACAGCGAGGCAGTGCAGCGGGGGCTGTGCACACACAGCCATGGCTCCTCTAGATGGGAAAAACACGGGAAGATGGAAGGATGGGATTGTAAATGACCCGATCCGCTAGCGTTTTTCTTCTGCCATCTGTGCGTGTGTGCGTGTGTGTGCGTGTGTGTCAGTGTGTCTGTGTGTGAGAGTGTCAGGGAGGAGGGGCCGTTTTCATCACAGCCTCCAGCAGCTCTTTTGCTTTCACTGGGGAAACCAGGCAGCCCGATCTGTTTTGCTTCCTGCTGGAAAGAAAAGGAAGGGGACAGCTGTGTGTTTTTGTGCCTGTTTTTCCACTGTGGATCTTATTTTCACACATACATATATGTACCCTGGAACTCATGAAAGGCAAAAGGAGAGAGCCGGAGAGTGGGGTGTAGAATGGCTCACTATAAGGATGTATCTGTCAGAAAGACTTCTTTAAATCTGGTGACTGGATTTTTTCAGTATCTACGTGGTAAGTAGGGCAGCAGCATCCTTCATCTCTCATCTGTGTGCACATATGTAGCTAATCTGGGATATAACTGGAAAAACAACAGATGCTAATTGTTTGTAGGTGAATCCCTGCTACGTGAACTAGTTACAGTGTCATGCTGCACGAACACAGCTGTGTGTGTGCTGCATCTGTGTGTATCTGTATGTGTTTACTATGCTTCAGTGGGCATCCCCTGTGCATCAGTGATGAAGCATTTGCCTGTGGGTTAACTCAATGTCTTTGCTCCCTGTATAGTGTTGGCATTGCTTCCTGAAACACGTGACTGTTGTCTATATCTCTAAGGGTAGATGTTTAAAAATGGCCACTCCATGCAGTGTGAAGCACTAGCCTACCGGCATGCGTGACAGGGTGTTAGAAATCAGTCCTCAATACAACAACGGCACCTCTTTGGAAAAGAAATCATTTGTTTTGTTATACATGCTGCATAATGCATGAGGCATTGTGACTGAATATATTATTAGACCACAAAAGAGGCTGGGGGTGACCTAAACTACCACGCATGTTATTATTGAAAACACAGGGAGCTTGCTAGATGTGTTGGCAGAAATTTCCTCCCCACTCATTCTCTAATCTCCTTGTATGACCTCTTTTTGAGAGAACTCAGGAGCATCGATTATACCAGCACTGGCAAGCTTGTGTTATACACGTCGCACACATCTAACCATTGCAGAAGTCGTACTTCTCAACTTTGGTGCAGGGTCGCTATAATGCTACTCAGCATGCCAGAAGCAATGTAAAATGAGGTAGTATGAGGTAGGATAAAGTAGGGTTCTGGCCGAGGGCGTCCAAGAAAAAGGCTATTACTGACAAAATGTATAGTCAGGGATTAACGGTTTTGTGCATTGTATGATTCTGCGGTAACCATAAACCACACCACGTATCCATGTCTAGAAATTAGAAATTGCCGCTTCGTAAGAAGAAATCTGTAATTTCTGATCATCTAGTCCCACTGAGTGTGTTACCTGCGAACATCACCAGCTCTTTTAGTCTCAAGTATGGGGCTTAACATTCAACCGTCAAGAGCATGTGGCGTCTGTTGTGTATGACATTTCCTCTGTGCCTTTTAATTTTCAGATGAGCAAGAGGCGGTGCAGAAGAGAACCTTCACAAAATGGATCAACTCTCATTTAGCAAAGGTAAATTTGAATTTCCATCTCTAATCTCTGCTGCTTATGCACTACATGGCTATCATGGATCACTTGAGAGGAGGATTTTACAAGCTCATCAGGCTCATGATGAAAAAAAAAGTAATTGTCAACACAATTACATCAGAAGTCAGTTGGAAGCTGTGCTATGATGACCTTTTTCATTGAGAGGCTCATGATGTTTTATTGCTCATCATGATCCTGTAGCTTCTCTTTGGTCTGTGGTATTTCAGGCTACTGACCCGTTACGCCTGTGAAGGGAACTGACTGCAAGACAAGCTTTGCCATGCAACAATAATGACCCCTAATAACACTGAACAAGATAATTTAATTTGTCCAGTTATGTGTAAATAAAGGAACAATTTACCTGGCTTGATAAGCATTTCAAATGAACTCTTGCTTAATAGAACAGGGTTCGTTTACAATGACTGTTCACTGGATCTAATTATGAGGAAACAGTGCAGTATACCTACAGTATGATTCTTCTATTCTGATATGAGAGAACTATTGAAAAGGTGATGATGCTTGTTGCTTTGTTGGAAAGATGACAAAGACATAACGGAGCTCAGAGGCATAAGAAACTCACTAGGGGCATTTTCACTTGGATGATCTTACCTCTAGTGGAGTGTGTTTGTGTGGACATATGGCAGGTATAATGGAGTTATTCAGAAACCGATGTGTGGGGTACTTGTTTGTTGTGTATTAGGTGTGTTCACTGTGTATGAGTGTGTAGGTATGTGTGTGTGGGTGTTTTGTTATTTATGTGAGTGTGTGTATTTGTGGGCAGCATTGGCAGGCAAAGCGATGTGTGCAGATGGAAAGCAATAGGGTGAGGACAGTTCCCTGTAGGCAGTTGTCTGCTCATGGTTCATGCATTTGGATTACAATAATAACACATGGTCAAAAGCTGTATTACGTCAGACTGTCACCCTAAAATAACACAGTATTAGATTCTGTACACTGAAAAACTCTTCAGAATTCAGAACAAGTACTAAGTGATCTTTTTGTGACTGTTATCACTGATGACACAGTGTTCAACTAGGCAGGCACCCTACAGGGTTTAAGTCTGGAACCTGGAAGAGATTTAGTTTAGAGGGGTCTTTTGTTGAGCCTGATCCGGCCACATTACATTAGTTTCAAGCGTGGCTTCTAAAACTTTAGAAGAATCCCAGTTATGTGGTGGGCCAACGCAGTGATTTTCTGTTGGTCTTCATTATTCATGCACTGCGCTCAAGCTCACTCACAGTGCATACCAATAGGACTAATGTAGCATAAGCTACACCATTAAAGAGCTCTCAAACAGTCATATTGACACTGCAGACAGCTGCTGTGCAGTATAAGTGATACTGGCTTATTTAACAGAAAGGTTCACAGTAAATGGGACTTTTCTTATCAGTACACATAAGGTTTCTTGCATTAGTTATGTGTGTGTAAATAATGATGAATATTGGTCTGACTGGAATCTCCTGTTTCTGGGTGAAAATGCGTTTTATCTAAGTTTGAACTTCCTCTAGTTGTCACACTTTCCCTTCAGCCTTTGTTTCCATTTCCTCTGCTACTGTATTACTCAGCATCTTTCTAGTGTTTTTCACAGTTTTTCCAGTATTAGGGACTCATGGGACTCTGTTGTTCTGTTGATTAATTTTCCAGGGTACTAATGATTTATAAATGACAGAACCTATTTTTGCACGATTGTACATATTGTCAGTTTAATCAGGCACAAATATGTTTTAATCTGACTGGTAGGAATAGAGTAGTTACAGATTCTTGTTGTAAAATAGTATATTGCCAGACAGTAATAATGGACCTTTAGCTACAGTGTTAATTGAACGCTGCATCTCATACAGTTTAATAAAGGTATTTGAATAGAGATTGTGGTATTAAACATGACACATATGCTTCAGTACTTTTGCATTGGGAAGAAGAGAAGTGCACGTGTACAGAATAACAGGACAGACCTCTTCACACTGCTTTGCCCTAAATAGGCAGCCAACTGCATCCTGTCATGGAATATGTTGAGTTGTGAAATGGCCTGTTTACGGTGCCAAATTAAGAATTCACATTGCAAGCTTTCCTTTTAATTAAAGCTTCACTAAACACACATCTGTTTCATTTACTTAAACAGGGATACCAGTAGGTTATATCACTGCCATTCATCTTGGAGATTGTACAGCTCCATAAGCTCTGTAAATGTGCGGATATAATATCAGGAGACAGTCCGATTAGGGTTAAATGAGTACCATCGCCTCAGGACTGGGCACCAAGCCACTGCTGAGAAAAAGGCACCATCTTTTCAGCTGCAGGGAGGCTCTGTGTGTTTTTGCTAACAAGCCTGTTTCTCACAAACAGCTTTTAGTTTCTCGTCATCCCTGCTAATGGATCAGAATCCTAATATCCCTTCACAATATAGTATTAACAATTCATCATCACTGGTTCTATAAATGCATTGGTTCTCAAGACAGATTTATTTCTAATTACAACAATTTTCTTATTAGTTTCTGTGCAGTTAAAGCTGTGTTTTCTCTCCTCCAGTATAAACCACCACTAGAGGTTAACGACCTTTTTGAGGACATCAAAGATGGGGTGAAGCTTTTGGCTCTGTTGGAGGTTCTGTCTGGCCAAAGACTAGTAAGTAGTACCTATGAATTGTTTTTGTAAAGGGTTTGAACATGAATTGCATAAACATGTTGGGCCTGACCCTTTTAAGATGCTAAAATTATTTTGAATGCAAGGAGATTTACACTGTTGATTTTATGCATGGGTTTTCTAATGGGGAAGAGCCACCCTGTTTGATAGCCACTTAGAATTATGAACACCTTTTCACCTTCACATGTCAACTTGTACGTGCTGCATTAAAACATGCCTTGTGGTCCCATTTGTTCCATGGTTTAAAACCAGAAATCAGCATACAAATTCACCACCTTGTGTATATTAATTGTTGAGTCACAAGTATTTTAGTTTAACAAATTGAGCTGCTTATTGTTCTTGCTTAAGGCAATGGAATAATTTTCAAAGCTATTTCTCCACAGCTAAGCAGTTGATATATTGCCTGATAATTATCTGCTTAAGTGTCAGAGATCATCAGAGGTGACAGTGAATGCAACCAGCTGACTTCACATAATTCACATAATAAATAATTAAATCCTCATATGTTTGATCATATCTGGTCTGTTGGAAGTAGACTAAATACTGTACTCTCAGTTCACTCAGTCAAATGCATAAATTGAATCAATTTATTCCAATACTTACTCATCTTTGACAGTGACAACACATCTGAATCAGGATGCAACCAAAACCAAATTAATGATCGTATATTCGTTCTATCTTAGGCATAAGGACACTGAGCTGGGTCAATTAAAAATACACTGTATTCAGTCTTCATTCTGCAGAATGAAGAAATCCCAATTCTGGATAAAATTGCTTTTGCTCACATTAAGTAACAGAAATTGCAGGGCCATTATTCAGATCTGAGCTTCCCCACTGTGAGTAGCTGTGTCTTTTTCTCACACACACACACACACACACACACACACACACACACACACACACACACACACACACACACACATACACACACACACACACACACACACACACACACACACACACACACACACACACTCACACACACACACACACACACACACACACACACACACACACACACACACACACACACATACACACACACACACACACACACACACACACACACACACACACACACACACACACACTGGCCAAGACTGTAATAGGAACTAAAATCAAACCTGTCTTGAAACAAACTGCCATGTTATTTGTAGAGCTGTTACTGGCAAACAAGTCAGTAGCATGTCATTGTGAACACTGCCTGATGCTCCCAGGCAAAAAAATGTCACATAGAGAGATCTCATCTTAGCATTATATGTATAATTATACTTTTTCTCTTAAAGCAGCTTCGAATCTCACCAGTTAGTTTAGTCAGTATTTAAGACATTCTTTGCTAAAACTCCCCGGCCACTTCTCTGTCTCACTGTGCAACTAGTGGCACATAACCAACCAAAGTGAGTGGCTAAGTAGTAGACGAAATGACCTTGTGCAGTTTCATTTCACCAAATGGTTGAATGAAGATGTCCTTAGTTTTTTTATGGTATGGCTTTCTTCGCTAGCTTGATTTTCACTCTTAGTCATCTTTTTCTTCAGCCACGTGAGCAAGGTCGCCAGCTGAAGAGGATCCACTGGGTTTCCAACATCGGCACAGCTCTTAAATTCCTCGAAGGCAGAAAGGTAACCAGTCAATCATTTCAGCAGTTTCACCTTTTAAATGTTAAGTAGTAATTGGCATGCCTTAAAGAAGCCCAGGGCATGATTAAGAAGTCATGAGAAAAAGCTATTTATTAGATATTTGTTAGTGCACATAAGGTCTGTATAGTATGCACTATGATCAGAGAAGCAGCAGATAGAAATAGGACTTCTTGATTACATAATCCATCTCTAAATCCCTTGGCTCTATGAAGCCCGTGTCCCACTTTTATCTGGGTTCCCTGGGGATGGAGACTTACATTGTTGTGATCTCTCTCCCATTATGTGTGCCTACAGTCTGTGTATCGAGGATCTCCGGTCAGTCACCATTAAACGCCCTGTGTGATCACAACCTGTATGCATTATTTTGATTTAATGCACGATGTGTACTAAGCAATGCTTGGATATAGCCATTCTGTTTCAATAAATGTAGTCATGGCGCATTGTTGCATTTTGACTGGAGCACTAGTTTATGATGTGTCTGTAAACAATTCTGAGCTGCTCAGATGTAGAGATATAAATATGGCAAATTGTGGCAGTGGTCAATGCAAGGTTTGCAGTGCTGTGGTACCTCTGCTTTCCCTTTAATGGCTAGTAAAACACATCTGTTTTTCCTTCTGGTTCACTTTTCACCATGGCTGTTTCTGCCTTCCTGGTTTGGCTATATGACAGTTCTTACCTGCATCAAAGACCCGACTTTGATGACTGAGCAAAAAAAACTTCTTGGGGCTTTCTCTGGGTTTTCTCTTGGCTCTACATGTGGCTTCTTTCCCAGAATAATTCTCTGATTGGTTTTCGTTTCAGATCAAACTCGTTAACATTCATGCCACTGACATCGCAGATGGACGACCATCAATTGTTCTTGGGTTGATATGGACCGTTATCCTCTACTTTCAGGTAACACTTCATCTGAGTTGTAAGTTTAATTACTGTTCTCACTCCAAGTTGAGTTAATGCCCTATAAACATTCCCTGCACTCCACAAACTTCTGGACCAAATGTTTTTCTGCCCAACATTTTGTACAAGTATTACTCTTTGTCTTGTCAGAACGTCACGTAGTAGAGATAGATCTAGTAGATAGATTGTCACAAAATATCTATGTTCATTTAAGTGGATGGCAAGAAATACTGCAATTTATTGTTCATGTTGCTATGGTCCCATTCATTTTATTCTTGATTTAGATTGAGGAACTAACCAGCAACCTGCCAGCACTTCAGGCCCTGTCCAACAGCAACTCTTCTGTGGAGAGTATAGCCAGCCCTGAAGCAGGAAGCCCTCCCATGAAGCGGAAGGTGGTTAACAAATTTCAGGGCAATGCCAAGAAGGCCATGCTCAGATGGGTGCAGTCCACAGCAGCCAAGTATGTCACTTTCAAATTACTTTTTTGACCATGCGTTACAAGATGTTTATAGATATGGGTCTAGATTAATTTCCATATAGTGTATAAGATACAGTATACATAAGGTCTAGATAAGGTTTCTATACATCCTTCATAGTAATTTGCAACACAGAAATGTTCCTATGCAGTATGGAAAGGTATGGAAAAGTATGGAATCTAGAAATGGAAAATGTGTATTAATCATAGACTGTATAAAAATGGACATAGCATACCCGTTCCGTTCTCTCAACTTTATCCAATCGTACTTGCCTGTGGGAGTTGCCATCTTGTCAGACTTTGACTCCGCCTCATTTCCTCTTACCAAAAAAGGGCATTGATGTGACATTGGGGGGAGGGAGATACTTCCATCTGGCTAACGTATACCACTGAGGTGAAGTGAGGGCCAGCGGCTAGCTGTCACTCAAGAGGCAGCACCCCTAATTATTCATAAAAATTTAACTTCCAATAAAATAAAAACTAGCCTGGTACAAAAAAATTCAGGTTTATTTATGCTGTGAAAATGGCACGGGGGTCAATGAGAAATTGCTCTATTATGCATACTAATGGCCACTCTGAGAACTGCAGTTTTTGGCACTTCCGTATTGGATCAACCCAGAAGACGCTGTAATTGGGGGCTCGGTAGAAACCCTGTTTATATGTTTTTCAGGTATCATGGAATTGAGGTGAAGGACTTTGGTCCCAGCTGGCGCGATGGTGTTGCGTTCCAGTCGGTGGTGCACGCCATCAGACCAGACCTGGTGGACATGGAGGTGGTGCGGAGGAGGAGCAACAGGGAGAATTTGGAAGAAGCCTTTGCACTTGCAGAAAATGAACTGGGTATTCCCCGACTGCTGGATCCAGAAGGTGCCCTTGACCGTTCCTGCTGCTTGCGTTAAATATTCCTGTTTAGTAGACCATTAAGACAGGATAGCATTAACTTATCGTGTTAAATAGTTAAGTATGATTAAGTTTACCAGTATTATAGACATAAAAGCAGCAAATATACAGTATTTATTGGGATTTATTGTGTTACTGTATTAATCCATTCTGCATGAGCGTTTTTGACATATGTGCTGAAAAGATCAGTAAACTCCTCCCAAGGATTAAAATACTGTGTTGACTTGTGGCACTGAGTTTTAGACGGTGGAAATGAAGTAGTCCGCAGTGGCTCTGCAGTCCTGTCTTCAATAGCAGAGTCGTGATGCTTTATTGCAGTAAGAGCTGCACTGAAATGTCTCTGATTTTATGGGAGCTTGATCCTGAGTTCTAGAAACATTAGGTCAAAGATGGAGATGAAAGTAGGCATGTATAATCACTGTAGCTGTCAGGCTCGCAGAGATTTAGCCTCTTGAGGGTGGAAAATGCTTTTTTTAAAAAGTGTCAAGTATGAGGTCATGTTAAAAGTGAAATACTGGCATGATTTTTGTAGGCCATCCAGTGCATCATACTGTATAACTTTTGTGTTGCTCTGTAGATGTGGATGTAGACAAGCCAGATGAGAAATCCATCATGACATATGTGGCTCAGTTCCTCAAGCACTACCCGAACCCGCACCACTCTGAGACCGATGGACAGCAGGATGAGGTACTTTATTTCGAATGTTTGATACTTTATGTTTAATGCATTTAAAGCAGCAATACATCTGGGAATATCTGAGGACAGATATCATTGTGTCACTACAATATACTCATAATAGAATGAATATTTAACTCCACGTTTTAATTGTTTTAATCATTCAGTTGTATATATGGCTGCCATCTACATTTCTCAAAAATTGTCTAGTGCATCATCATCTATAGAGATCAAAGACATGAACAGCAGAGATCAACAGTATACGCTTGATGAAAACATGCTTTAACTGCTGCTGTGCTTAATTGTTGTAAGCCTGTCATTTTATCATATTTGTCCTTTTATCACGTGAAGCTGTGATGAATCTAAATCATCACGGCATGGCCACAGCAGTAATATTCATCACCATTTTGTTTTCCATCTCCATTTACTTGTTTATTTTGTGCACATTAAGCTGCTTCTTGGCTCAATTCCAACTTTTGCACTGTCAGTGCCAGTACTTCAGGTGAGAGTTCAGGTCATAGTGCTGCATGCTCTCTGTCTGGAGTGCGTTCCCACCTCGCCTTCATCCCATTTCCCATCCACTTTGCTGCTTTTTTTCTCCTTGCTATTCTATTCTAATGCATTTTGTGGTGTGTTTGCATCTTTTTGTGTGCCTTGCTGCTTTCCTGGATAGTTTGGTCCCCACGATATAGAACAAATGCTTGAGGTATGTTTCACTAAATTAACCAACTAAATCAGAGGTTTGAAGAAGAAACTGTCTCCATACCCCTTTCCTTCTACCATGACTTATAAAACTAATCTGTGCTAAAACGTAGAGGTTTGAGAAATATAGAGGTGTTTCTGGAATGTCAGTTTGGTGTGAGTTTCTCAACATACTAGCATGCTTATTTAAAAAAAAAAAAAAGGATTAAAATCAGTTTCCCGGTGTGAGTCTAAGCTGCATGTTCCCTGTTTGTGACAGAGAGAGGAACGGAAGTTGTTGAGAGAGCTGAAGGTGTTTTTAGATCAGCTGGAGAGAGATGTGCTGCGGGCCCAGGGAGCAGAGGGAAACCTCACTGACAAATATCAGGTGAGTCATGCCTGGAAAGACAAAAGTGCATTGTTACATAAGATTGTGCTTTGACAAAGTCTTTTATCAACTCTCACTCAATGTCCTTCTCATTTTATCCTTTTATCTTGTAGGCATTTAAGAGCTTCCGTGTACAGTATGAAATTAAGAAAAAGCAGACAGATCCGCTGCTGCAGCCAGTCCACAGAGATGGCAAGCTGTCCGTGGACCAAGCTTTGGTCAAACAGGCATGGGACCGTGTGTCTGCCAGGGTAATTGTACTGCATACTTCTACACAGCATGAATAATTTATGATCAAGCCACAAAGAGAGCAGAATTCATTATGATAATTAATCCTACCAAATTCAAACAGAACCTGAGAATACATACAGTAATAGATTGTCCATTCTGCTTTTCTCTGCTTGAAAATTGCATTGTCATAGTGAAGGTATCATAATGAAATAAGCACAACCCAGGGTTGCTCTTTTCACTCGCTGCCAGTGACATTTTAGTGGGATTGAAGCCTTTGAATAAGAGTTTGTTCGGAGGGGAGGAGACAGGAACAGAGGAGGTTTTGTTTATTTGGCAGCCCGCTCCTCCACAGCTCGTCTAGACTGGTATAAAACTCTTTTGTAGCCTGATTGCTTGTGAACATGCGGAGATGTTTTGATCAGCATAGCCTCCTCTATGTTGGGATCTTGCTTTGGTAGAGTTGGGTTTTTAATGGATGTCAATTGCAGCTGCTGGACTGGCACATTCATCTGGACAAGTCCCTGCCTGGTCCTCTGGGAGTTATTGGAGCCTGGCTTCATAGGGCAGAGATGGCTCTGAGAGAGGACATTCCCATCCAACATGCTCATGAGGAGACAGCCAATGTTCTGCACAGAAAACTAGAGCAGCACAAGGTAACAGCAGACCTTTGAGTTTCAGTGTGTTTGGATACCTGCTGTACCATGCTATTGGTAATCCTTTTTAAAGATACAGTACACAGGAAAGCCAGCCTGTACTTGATTATATGTGATAACATTTTGCAGGAGGTATTAAAAAACTTGGAATCGCACAGACAAACCTTCCAGCAGATCCACAGGGACAGATCAGTGAATGGGGTACCTGTCCCACCTGAGCAGCTCCAAGATATGGCTGAAAGGTAGGGCATTCAGCAGAATAGTTATAGTTACATATTATCTTGTGAGTTAATTGTATGTAAAAAAAAAATCTAAAACGTTGTATTTAATTAAACATAAACTTGATGTTTACCAGTTCTGTTTTTATGTTGAACATTTTCTGTTTGGTCTCAATCAAAGCAAAGATTAAATGACAATTAAACATCTGTTTTATTTGCAGGTTCAATTTTGTATCTACATCTTCACACGCTCACTTGATTAAACTGGAATTTTGGGAAATGAAGTATCGGCTGATGTCATTTCTGATGTTGGCTGAGTCAAAGCTCAAGTCCTGGATCATTAAATATGGCAGACGGGACTCTGTTGAACTCCTGCTGCAAACATACCTTGTAAGTGCAAATTATTGGCAGTTGTATTATTTGAATGTTACTGTCTATGAGACTATTTACTCTGTATTTTCATGTTTGTCTTTCTATTCTAGACGTTTGTAGAAGGCCACAGGTTCTTTGAGCAGTATGAGATCATCTTCACAGGCCTCAAGCAAGCTGCCGAGGTTTATGTAAAATCTGACAGTTCAAGTAAGACTTTTTTCTATTTAATTACCTATTTGTTTGTTTGTATATATGTGCATATACATTTCCTGGGGCTCATAGTAAACAGACTTATTATTGATTTCATGTTACAGGGTCTAAGACCTGTAACAAAGGTAAGTCCAAATACAGCCTGATCTTTAAAACCTTAACTTTTCCCGTCACCTGAGCCATTTCTTTCTGTAAATGCGCGGCTGCACTTTTCCGTTCTAACATGCTTTTAATCTCCAGAACTGAAATTTCATAATATTGCATTATGCATGCAAAAGTTACAATAATTGCATTTGTTGGAATGCTTTTTTAGCAAGATCTCTCTGACCTAACAGCCTGTAGCATCAACCAAACCAGATCAAATGCTGTCTTTTTTTTTTTTTTATATCTGTACAGTTGATATACCCATACTGATTTTAACTAAACTGAACTAATTACATATTTTACCTGCAGTTGATGAAGCAGAAGGGGTAAGTAAATTCCTCAGTGATGCCACAGCTCAGTGGAGGAACCTTGCTTTGGAGGTGCGGAGTGTTCGCAGTATGCTGGAGGAGGTGATCTCTAACTGGGAGAAGTACAGTAGCACAGTGGCATCTCTGCAGGCCTGGTTAGAGGATGGTGAGCAGATGCTCAATCAGTCAGAGAATGCCAAACGTGTAAGTACAATCACAGATACTAGTAATGATAACCAGTGTTGTTTGTAATACTGTACAGCTTATATTTTCCTTGTATTTCTTTAATTTAGGACTTCTTTAGAAACCTCTCTCACTGGATGCAGCAGCACATGGATATGAACGATGCTGGGAACTTTCTCATTGAGACCTGTGATGACACAGTCTCACGAGATCTGAAGCAACAGCTTCTCCTTCTGAACGGGAGATGGAGGGAGCTGTTTGTTAAAGTCAAACATGTAAATGCCATTTGAACAATATAAAACAATATTTAAATGATACCTTCTGTCGCCTCAGCTTAGGTTTATAAAAAGAAAAAATAACCCATATACTGACCCATATATTGTCTCTGTGTCACTGGCAGTATGCAAGAGCAGATGAAGTAGATAAATTAAGACAAGACTACCAAGATGGGATTAATACCTTGAAAATGTTCATGGATGCAACCAATGAGAAGATGACTGCTCCTGTCCAAGTATCTTTCCTGAATGTCAGAGCCTTCGTTCAAGATGTTGAGGTAAGCAGCTGGTTCGCTCATCCGTGTCCAAGGTCAGATTGATTTTTTTATCTCTCTTCTCTACAGTGAAAAATCATTATACTGTATATCCCAACTTACTGTAGGAAATCAAGCACAAAGTGCCAGCAATGGAAGCCGCCTGTAAGGCAGCGAGCCGTACCGCTCAGCTGTTGACCAAAGACACTCCACAGGAGGAAGTTTCACAGATGATGGCTGTGATGGCCTCAATCAAAGAACAGCTGAGCAAGGTAGCTAGCTCCTCTTCCTTGTCTTTTAATGCATGTTTGTGTATATGTGTGTGTTTATTATAGTTAAACTGGTGTGGGGTTTTCAAGGCTGATAACATATAGTATAGGGTCTCCACTTTTCATTCAAGGCTAATTGTATTCACACAATTGGTTTAAGGATTTGTAAAAGATATAGTTTATTGCAGTAAAAATATTCAGAATGTCCAAGGATGCAGAGTGTAATTTATTTGCTGGCATAGCATTAAAGTATCTGGAAAAATGTATTGCGCTTGCTGTAATTGATTGATTGATTTCAGTCACCTGTGATTCACTTTAATCGAGCTTTCCTCCAATCAGGTAAGGGAGAGAAGTCTGCCTCTGCTGAGGGAGTCCCAGTCTCTGTTACCTCCACTGGAAGAAATGGAAAAGAACATCACAGGCTTCTACCAGGCTCTGGAGAAGGCCAGTCATATCACCAGCACTGCAGACTCTGAAGGACCTGTAGACTTTAAACAGAAATGCCAGGTAACTAATTCAGGAGTTTCAGTTTAGTTTACCATACCAATTTCATTGAATGAAACTTTTAGATACACAGATAAAGAAATTGCTTAAAATAGCCAATACCAAATATTTTTGATTTGTCACCGTGTTGTTGAAAAGCACAGCCTCAAAATATGAATAAATGACCAACACTCTGCTTGTCATTGAATAATGCAGGAGCTGGTGACCTTCACACATAGCTGTAAAAAGTGTTTGACAGCGATAGAGCGAAACCACCAGACCATTCAGAAGATAATGAACAGCAGTAACACCCTCCAGTACATGGACATGAGCCTTCTGCAGAAAAGAGTAGCAGACCTGCAGTCCTCCTCACAGGTACAGTAAACATCACGGCCTATTTCATTTCTATTCAGCTCTTAGAACACTTTTAGTAATTAAATATACCGGTTTGTGTGTTAAGGGCATGATAAAGGAATCTACAGAGTGGCGAAAGCATGTGGAGGCAAACAGCAGCCTCATGAAGAGGTTTGATGAGTCACGGATAGAACTGGAAAAGGTTCTTAAAATGGCACAGAACTGTCTGACAGAGAGAGGCAACCCAGAGGAGCTGCTCAAGAAGCACACAGTAAGAAAATGGGCCTTGTGCAAGAGTCGGACAGTTTAAGCATGAACGCTTGACCTTAACGGACGTAGCTGTGTATTCAGTGTATCTTATGTCGATCTTAATAAGACCTAACCTGTCCTGGAAGTGTGACACATAATGAAGACTTGATTTTTTTTGCAGGAGTTTTTTGGACAGCTGGATCAGCGGGTCTTGAATACATTCCTCAAGGCTTGTGATGAGCTGACAGACATTTTGCCAGAGCAGGAGCAGCAGTCGCTACAGGAAACAGTCAGGAAGCTGCACAAACACTGGAAGGTAAGTATCTTTAACAGTGTCATTTTCCAAGAGCAAGGATCCATCTTTTTTTTTTTTGCTTCAAACATCAGTTAGACTAGAAACAAATGGGATTTTCCATTTATTTGTCATATCATGTTATATATTGTATGTCACTTAAAATGTTGTCCAGAAAGTTGCTGTGCACACTTCTAACGGCACAGATTGCTCTTAATTTTGCCTTGTAATTGTTGTATTTCTCATCTCACAGGACATTCAGACAGATGCTCCCTTTCACCTCCTGCATCTTAAAGTTGAGGTGGAGAGGAGCAAGCTGATGGTGTTGCTGCAGGAGTGCCAGGCGGAGGTGACAAGGGAGAACCGCCACTTGGCTAGCATGGGGAGCGAGAGGCTCATCAAGGAGCACAGGGTGAGCACAGAGTGGCCAACTGGCTTGCTGAGTTTCATGTATTGATAGACTCAGTGTGAAAAAATCAAATGCAAACTCAGTGCTGTGTAGCCACGTGGGGAGATTTTGATTAACTTGTTCCAGTAGAACTGAGGCCCTTTCCTACGTCCTCAATAGCATTTTGTTGTCTCACCTTCAGATACATTTTTTTACTGTGTCCAAAGCACTAGCACACTTGCTTTTTGATTGCACAAGTAATGTTATCCTGTATTCATGGTGTTCACTTTTAACACAAATAAATAACCATGCTTTTGTTTAACTTTAGGCCTTCTTTAGAGAAAAGGGCCCCCAGTCCATCTGTGAGAAAAGACTGCAGCTGATGGAGGAACTTTGTCTAAAGCTCCCTGAGGGTGATCCTGCCCACCAGACCCTGGACACAGCAAGAAAGGACTTCTCTGAAGTCCGAGAGGAAATTGAGAACACCCATGAGAAGCTAATGCAGCACCCAGATAAATTAAAGGAGTACAACACAAGGTGCAACAACTACTTACTTTGCCGAATTCTTCTTTTAATGCTGTCATAGGGATGCTGTGGTTACAACGTACATACAAATAGGGATTGAGTTGTAGTCCAGCATAGGATTTAACCTTTTGACCATCATAACAATAGAATAATGTGTTGTTCATTCACCAGGCAGTTTCATTACATACCCAAAGTAATAATGTTTAAATGATTTCATTCACTTGGGATGAGGAGAGAGAGTGAGAGAGTTAAGGTGAGGATAATATTTGCTATGTATATGGTTTTCATAGATCACAAAATAGTTTGCCAAGTATTACTGAAAGAAGATTCTTTATTCCCAAAGCAATTTCAGTCAAAAGCAACTGGATTTAGTTATTTGTCTAGGAAGACGTTCCACCTCTCATCCAAGAGGATTCATCAGTTCATGTACGCATCTGACCAGGCTGGGACTGGTCCAAGTAATTAGTGTGTGGAGAGTATTTAACCTCTCACAAGGCAGATGATGTCACTGGAACCCTTTGTGCTCCAAGTGACGACGAGCGTCGTTTGAGAGACAGTTGTTGGTGGGAAGTTGGTTTCGACTTCGTTAGTGTTCTATTGAGTCTTAACGACAAGTTGTTGGAGTCACAGGAGGCCCTTTGTGAACAGTTGTTCAATCTCCCGGGAAG
Organism: Echiichthys vipera; assembly: GCF_963691815.1. Taxonomy (NCBI): domain Eukaryota; kingdom Metazoa; phylum Chordata; class Actinopteri; order Perciformes; family Trachinidae; genus Echiichthys; species Echiichthys vipera. The sequence continues at coordinate 7,445,692 of NC_139837.1, forward strand.
GGCTGCATTGTAAATTGGAGATAAGTGGTGTCTCTACTTTTACATAGATGGCTTCTTTTACTCCTCTTTCAAACCATCTGTCCTCTTTGACCAGGATTTGGACATTGTTGTCATCAAAGGAGTGGGCTTTCTTGAGATGTAAGTGGACAGCAGAGTCCAGGCCTGAGGAGTTAGCTCTCCTAACATCTCAAGGCCTTGTGAGAGGTTAAATACCTGGATCTCCACACCAGTTAGTTGGACCAGTCCCAGCCTGGTCAGATGCGTACATGAACTGATGAAGCCTCTTGAATGAGAGGTGAAACGTCTTCCTAGACAAATAACCAAGTCCTATTGCTTTTGACTGAAATTACTTTGGGGATAACGACGACCTGGGTAAATGAGAACATTCACAGGCTTAAGATTCTTTATTCTGCTCCATCTTTATCTTCATACTGCACAAAGGAGTCTGAACAGTCAGCAACAGTTTTTATTAATAATTGATGTGTTAAATGACTAGATATTGACTAGATACTAGATAAAAGGCCCTTTTTGTTACAGCCTCAGGCTTTAGGTTAAAGATGAGTTGATTCGCATTTTGAATGTGATGCTGATGAACTTTCCCCATCATGGTGTGAAACAGGTATGCTGAACTCTCCTGCTGGCTTATATCTAAAGAAAGCCAACTGAGGCTGCTGAGAAACCGAGCCAATGACCCTAGAAAATTTGGCCAGGTGAAGGCTACCATCACGGTGAGTACAGTACAACCCACAACCCAACTGTCCTCTTCTGCGATGTGTAACTCGTGATGTGCTACTTTCTTGTCAATGTCACTGCTGAGAAGATGAATCTTATGACTGCATTGGCTGTATCCCACTATTTTGTTGTGTGCAGGAGCTGAGGAATGATGCAGAGCTACAGGAAGGGAATCTTGGCTGGCTGAAGGCTCGTATGGGCGTACTTATTGAGATTTGTGCTGACAGTGATGCCCAGAGGCAAGGGAGTGCTCTGAGCAAGCTCTCTACTGATTTTAAAGGTCTTCTGGCTTCTCTCTTAGAGGTAGGTGAAGAGTTCAGACCTTTTATTAAGGTGCTAGACATCATGTCCCTTCTGTGAATCTACAGTATACTGCATTAAAATTTTAAAATTATACAAGATACATACAGATACAAGAATATTACTATTATCATTATCCTATCAATTACAGTTAAAGGTAGAAACATGTTTGATTGTGCTAAACCAGACATACATTTATTCTCATATTATATTTTCTCTGTTATATCTTCCAGGCGGAGAAGATGGTGCTGGCTGTGGGGGACTGTGTGCAGTTCAGGGAAGAGGTACAAACTACTTTGGATGATCTCGTCCAGGGGCAGAAAGAGGCTCAGGCTGAGGTCACCAAAATACTCGACTGTCCAACTGTAAGAGAAGCCCAACAACTACTTCTCGTTCACCAGGTAAAAATGATTTGACTTTTTTTTTTAAATGTTGATTCTTTTGAGGCAGAGTTTACTTATAGGTTAACTTGTTAACTTAATTAATATACATAGATTAACATTTGGGTGTTCCTTCCCATAGCAACTGTTAAAACGCTTAAAGATGAAGAGAAAGGATGTCCAGCAGCTGATCACCAGAGGCCAGCAGCTCCAGGCTGAGGAGGGTTTGGGAGAAACTCTGCAGCAGGACCTGCAGAGTTTAGAGAACACAGTCAGCAAAATGGAGCAGAATATGGATTCACAGGAGCAAAGCCTTGAGGTGAGCAATGTTATCAAGGCAGTGATAAGCGCTGATGCTCTGAACAATAACCTGCAACAACTGAATGAAGGATGATTATTGTCTTTTTCTGCAAATTATTTAACAAAATATCATGAAGGTTTGCTCCTATTAATTACTGTGAATTATTTACGATGTGATTAATGACTGTCAGCCTATGAGCTGAATCCTGACACATATCTTGTGATCAATTTAATTATTAAATGACGACATTAAGAATAGCCTTATTCACTAAATATGTGACTTTTTCTGTGCGATATTGGGTCTCTGTCTATTTCCTCTGAGGGTTAATGGTATTCAGTTAAGTGTATGAATTTTTAGCTATAGTTTTGTAGATCTTTGATGTTTAGTCTTGTCTGTGGTGCTTCTGATATGTGCTTTTATGTGTATGTTCTGTAATGGTTTTACTAGGCTTCCTTTCATTCATGCTGCATCCTCCCATTTTTCATAGCTTGTTTATTTCTTTTAATGTATAACATCAACCTGCCCATGGTCTATAGATTAATATTCATGTTAATGAATGTGTGTTGTCCCTTTATAAATACATGAATTAAGTCAAGTAAAGTAAACCCTGACAAATTTGCTGAACATTTGGTGGCAGAAAGAGCCTGGGGATGTGAAGGAGGAGAGAGATTCCTGTTCATGCAGCTGGCTTTATTTATGGAGCATTTGTAGAAATGAATGTAGGGTATAGAGGTCTGATTGATGTTTTCTGCTGGAAGGACTTTGCAGTTCCTTTTAGAGGATAGTGATGCAGTGAGTCAGTCATTGCACTCTTGATGGTGCTTTTATAGAACGTAGACAGGATGTAGGTGAGAGTCTTAAAATGGAAAATGTCTTGGGCTTTTCTGTGTTAGCGAGAATGCATCATGGATCCAAGTAAAATATTCTCAGTAAGTTGCACAACAATATATCTGATGTATCTGACTGCAGCAGGGCCACTGCTGCAGCACCACTGGGACAGGTGCTGCAGGTGCTTGCAGAATATACTGTTAGCAATGTCAATGTGCTGACTCATCCCCTTTGCTTATAAAGCCAAACATGGTGGTGTCATCTGCGTACTTAACCAATCGTGTTCTTTTGGTTGTGATATCTCGCCGAGTTTGCTGCTAACCACATTTGCATTTGACGAACATGGTTTGATTATTAGTCCCTTCTACCCCTTTTAAATTGGCTATGTTGTGTTTTATAAATAAAGCACTATATTAAGTTGCTTTGTTCATGTAATATAAATAATACTGGGGCATTGTCATCCTCAGGTCACACTGGCAGCCTGGCAGGAGTTTGACAGCCAGCAGGAAGCAGTGCATGAGTTTGTCAATAAGGCACGCTCAACGATGGAGAGAGACCTGAACTTCAGCAGTCCAGAGAGCCTGGCTGTTGAACTTGACCAGGCCAGAGTAAGTAAAGTTTTTATATGTGTTTACTCCTGCGGACATCTTCTTTGGTGTACTCTTGACATCAGTATATTGGCTAAATGAAGAATATTACAAATATTATTTGTTTTGTAAACAGGTGTTGTTGAAGCAGTGTGAAGCAGAGGCCTCACATATGAACACTTTGTTGAAGAGAGCAAAAGAAATCCAGCTTGGTCCAAACAACAAGACTCTTCTTTTACAACAAGCTCGTTCTCTCAGTGAACAAGTGGACAAAGTAGAGGCTGGGCTCAAAAAAGAGTAAGATGATGGATTTAATTATTCGTGCTTTTGCTAAATAATGTTTTAGTAGTCTTCAAAAAGTCTTTCTGGTTTTAACCTCACATGAAACTGTACCAGATGAGCGGGGTTTGCCACAAAAAGCAATACAACACAATCCAAATGTTTTTCATCCCTCCGTGCTGGTGACAGATGTGGCCAGAGGCGTTATCTTTTTGGGTTGTCTGCCTCTCCTACTCTTGTAAACACATATCTTAGGAAGGCCTCGAGGGAATGTCTTCGAATTTGGCACAAACATCCACTTGGACTCAAACCTGAACTGATTAGATTTTGTCAAAGGTCACTCTGACCTCAATAACTTAATAACTCCTACAGTCATTATAGTGACATTTAATACAAATGTATAATAAATGAGAAGTGTGATGACGTTTTATATCAAAAAGGTCACTCAACTGTGACATCATAATGTTTCTGTCCATTATTCAACGCCATAAATTAGGAACAGAAGTGGAGGTATTTTGTCGGATATTGATTTGGTGACACTAATCTTGAACTGTAGTTATTGTAGATCTTCTGTGCTACAGGGTTGAAGATGTGTGTGAAGAATCCATGTTTCGCCAAAAAATACACTTAATATTCTTTTATTTAATTCTCTCAAAGTCTCACTACATATATGAAGTGGGTCTGGATTGACATGGATGTAAACTGCGACTTAACTGGTTGGTGAAAGTATATAACCCCAAGGCTACTGCGGTAGTTTCAACACAGGCTGATTTGAAAGTCAAATGAGACATTTACCCAATTATCTTGTGCTCTGTACCTTACCCTACAATGATTGCCAAGATTTATTTGCAACTATTACTCAACAGATTTATAATTAATACTCTTGTGTTCTAGTGTGAAGACTCTGGAAGAAATGAAAACTCAGTGGGATCAGTTTGGAGCTGAGTTTGAAACCTTTTCCTTGTGGATATCAGACAAGGAAAAGCAGCTAGACGTACTGAAATCTTCTACTTTGCCTCTTGAGCAACAGATCAACACAATAAAGGTACAATATTGTGTATTATAAACCTACAACACTCTTACACCCTGCCCTCACAGTAATCTTAGCCAATCGGGCTTGATTAAAGAGCCATTGGTGTTAGAAGGTATCAACACAACAGGCCTTCTTTGCCCTGACACATTGTCTCTGCTTTTGGCACCTGCATTATGCCTATATCTTCAACACAAATAGAGAGGAGGAACTGTTCATGAAGTCTGTGGTTTGTGTTTTACTTAGCAGTTTCAGTGGTGACAACCTCAAGATTTTAGAGTTAGACACACGTTTGCTTTTAGGATGAGTCGTAATTCACTCAGGCATTTTTGAAAGCTCTGATTATTATTTGCTCTATTCTGTGAAACATGCACTCATAATATGTTTTTTATTGTTTTGGTTATAGAAGTAATAGCCTACTGTTAATTCTACCACACTGAACACCGTCCCCCATTGTCAAACACAATTCCAGAGGGTTTCACCTTTACTGGACCTTTTAAAAACAAAGTCTTGTTTTTTTGCTGTTGTTTTGCATCCATCCCTGTATGTCAAGGCTGTTGGTGCAGAGATTCAGGAGCGAGCTGAGGTTCCGTGTCAGCTGGAGGCAGATTCCCAGGCACTTGCCCAGTTTGTATCTTCAGGGGAGGCGGCTCGCGTCAAGGCCCGGCTGACCCAAATCGGCAGGTACTGGGAGGAGCTGAAGGAGAGCGTGCAGCAGGTTGATGGACAGTTGGAAGAAAGCTCCTCCCACCAGCAGAAGTTCAAAATGAGCCTAGATGAGGTTAATAGGCTTTCTGATACTTAGTTTTTTTGTTTTTTTTATATCATGGCAGTATATATAACAGCATTTAGGGAAGATATGGGCATACAGTTTTGATCTTGTTTCTCTTCTAGGTGCAAGCATCTCTAACGGAACTACACTCAAAACTCGAGCATCCTCTCAAATCCTGCACCTCCTCATCAGAGACCTACAAAGCTCTTCAAACCCACATGGTGTCTAGTTGTTTTTACTTTTATGCAAAATACTAGCAACATTTGTTTTTTTGTACTTCCATCTTGTAATTTTAAAAAACTGTACATAGCAACAATATTGGAAAATTAACTGCAAAGCTTAATACAGTGCCATCCATCTTCCAGCTCACAGAAAATTCTGTCTTGTGTTTGTATTCAGGATGTCTGTCAGCATCAGGAAAAGCTGAAGGGAACCTTGCTGTCCCTGTCATCTGGTGCCCGAAGACTCAGTGACAAAGAACAAGCAGAGAGGACTGTCAAGGAGCTAAACAACAGCTATGACCAAAACGTACAGAAGGCAAAGGACAAACAAAGCACTTTGGAAAAACTGCTTTCTCTTTGGCAAAAGTAAGAGCTACTGAAGAGAATAAATGTAGGATTTTGATCAACTGATAAACTGTGTTGATGGTAATGGAAACACTCCACTTGCGGTAAAGTACAACAGTGTACACTAAACATTTAATCTGAGACACCATTGTTTGTATTGATGTGTTTCAGGTATGAGAAACAGCGTTCAAACTTTGTTTCCTGCTTGGAGAGAAGTGAATCTGCATCCAAACCGGAGAGTCTGTATCTGTCTGCTGATAAATCCAAGCTCCGCACAGAGCTACAAGATATGCAGGTACACATACTCGTGTAGTTCTCTCAAAAAAACAAAAACACATCTAAAACCAAGCCTTGACCCTAAAATAATAAAGAAATAAATAAATGGTTAAAAAAGGTTTTTGGTTGGGATCAGAGTTTTATCGCCATGCTGTACAGGTACATGACAATGTGAACAGACTTTCGCTCTCACAGCATGATGAATGAATAATAATCACACAAATACATATTTATTTTCTTTTTTAAGAAAAGTATGTTTCCCTTGCAGGACTTGCACTCTGAGGTCCAGGCCCTCATGCCTGCTCATGATGAATTGGTAACATTGGGGACATCTTTGTGTCCGACTGCACCAGAAGAAAGAGTGAAGCAGCTGAAAGACGAGCTGGAGAACCTTCAGAGGAGATTGCACGTTCAAAATGAAATCCTCCCTCAAAGGTAAGGTTATCTAAGACAAAATCATATTTTATCTTTATTGTATTTTTTTTTACAGGTCACACATACATCGGCAGTGGTTGTTTTGTGATGTATGTTTTGTTTTGGTGTAAGTAAGTGTTTAAATGATACAATGTCATGCTTAACTATATCACCAGGTACAAGTAAAGTTAATGTGATGTTTGTCTAAGATATCAGTGGTTAAAATGTATGTCTGCCCAATTAGAGTCTGGAAATGTTTTGTCTACGTTTTAGATTTTGACCATATTCAATAGAGAACATGTCATGCCACTACAGATATTCTGTGTGTATAATACACCACAGAGTTATGATATATAATCAAACGTTATGTAACCATTTTGAAATATCAATGTGAAATATTTACTTGACTGAAAAGTAAACAATACAAATGCTAGTTAAAGCCGGTCTTGTCTTAACTTATTTGATATTGATATCTGATATTTTGTCATCCAGAACGGAAGAGCTTCAGAGCCACCTCTCGTTGGTGGAGCAGTTTGACCAGGCCCTGCTCAAATTCTCCCAGTGGAGTGAGACCATGCTCTCAAATCTTCATTCAGCTTCTCAAATCAACATCAGCAACCTGCAGTCTGCCACCACACAAGTAAAGGTAAGAACTACACAGAAGCATCATTCATTTATTTGTACATGCAAGATGCTACTCCTTCCAGAGCCACTTATAGTTGTTTGACCAACAACTAGCATCTTGCTTTAGGGCAACAACTGATCCTCCATCAATTGCCCTTTACAGGAGACCCAGGTGACGTTACAGAAGCAGTCCAGTGTAAGACAGAGCTTGGAGCAACAGACCGAGAAGCTCTGTAAGTTCTGTGAGCCTAGTGATGCCCAGCTCCTCCGCAGCAGAGCAGATGGCTGTCTACAGCCCTACCTGGAAGCCCAGCACTTAGGTGAGCTCCAGTTAGAGTGCCTTGAAAGACTTGAGGCCTTTCTGCAGACGCACAATGTGGCTGCAGGGGTGTTGCGGGGTCTGAAGCAGACTGTGGAGAGTGCTGGCAGCTGGGACCGCGGAAGAGTAGAGGAGCTGCAGCAGGAGCTGGCCACTATTGTCCCAGACATAACCCAACTTGAAACTCTAGCCGTCAACCTGGACAGCAGTCTCTGCAAAAGCCATCTCCACATTGGTGCTGACGAGGGTTCTCGTAAGTCATGTCGTATGCTAGCTGATTCCCTCAGTGCCGAGCTGGATGCAGTGAGGAACTTGCTTGGTACCAAGCAGAGTGAAGCAGAGGCCCTGGGGGCTCTGTGGACCTCATTTAGACAGCGTAAAGAACAGCTGCTCAAAGCTGTGGAGGACATTGAAGAAAAAGCAGACCACCAGAGCTTCAAAGAGCCCAGTCTGCATGCACTACAACAGAGGTAAAGCATTATAACACTATAACCAGATCAATATTTATACTAAGTAACACTTTAATTCAAAAGTTGAATGGGTGGGTATGAGAACATATTCAGCAGCAACAAATTTTCTCTTTGTTTGTCAGGCTAAGGTTCTTTAATCAGCTGGAGGATGAGCTACAGTCACACCAGCATGAGGAGCAATGGCTGAGAGACAAAGGCAGCCAGCTGGCCCAGAGAGATGCAGAGTTGGCCGGGGAGGTACTGAGGGAAATCAGTCTGTTGGAGACCACATGGGAGGACACCAAGAAGCTCATCACAGAGAGGTATAGAAAGGAAGGGAAGAGGGGTTTCCATGAGTCAGTAAATATTGTGTTATCAAAAAGAGCAAGATAAAAGCTAAAGGCAATACTGAAATCAATAGCTAATCAATACTGAGATGAAACACTCCAAAACACTGGTGCAGATGTTAATGAGTCAAAAGAGATTTTTTTTTTTTTGAGATTTGAACTCTCTGCTGTCACATACACTAATAAAAGGATTATGGATTTTTTTTGGCAGCAAAACATTGTTACACTGACCTCTATGGTCGATTGTTTCAAGTCCATTGCACCCTACATCACATAACTTCAGGGATGTGAAAATGTCAACAATTTTCTGATATACAGTTTATTGTATATTTATTGCATGTCATTTTTAAAGGTACAGTTTACATAATCTATGGGTAATACATATCTCCCCCTTCTTTGACAGACAGGAGCAGTGCAATGTCCTTGTTGAGCTTATGAGAGAATACCAAATCCTGAAAACCTCCATCAGCACCATCATTGAAAGCACCGAACCTCTGGTAGAGATAAGCTCTGTTTTGAAGGACCATGAGGAAACGAGGAGGTCACTAACCAAGGTCAGCTTAATTTAATCTAATCTCTAACCTAATCTCACTTTCTTGTATCAAAACTGTTCATTGCACAAATCCGTAAAAGCAAAAACAGGTATCTTAGTTCTTGGTGTTGTCTTTATGATTGGTCATCAGAAAGTTTAAGAGGTTTGCTGTCTTTACTCCATTTATAGCACGAGGCGGTGAAGATAGAGATGGCTAGCAAGCAGCATGAACTGGACCAGTTTTCCAGTAAAGGAAAGCAATTGGTCGTTGAACTGAAGAAGATCCCTGAGTGTAACGCTCAAATGATGAAAAAGGACATGGAGACACTTGTAGATCAGTGGCTGGATGTAAGTCATGATTTGTTGATTCTTTGTATCATTGATGTGATTTTAATAGTTTTTGGACAATAATGGAGGGCTGTGCACACAGTAGAAATAGTTTTATAGGATCAACAGGATTTAATGACAAGATGAAAAGTAGCCAGCCTGATCCTTTAACAACTTTCTTTTAACACTGTTACCAACAGTTTTTGCTACTTCTCCTTACATCAGATTTAATAGGTCATTGGGTAACCTTACAAGCACAAAATACCACACTTATAACAGATAGCTTTGTCCTTCGAGGGCAGAGGAAGTGCAACAGACCAAGATGTTTTTTTTACCCATTGAGGTTTGTGGCACAATAATCAGCCAGAAAGTATAAGATGTGATGTTACTTTTTCACAATTTACAAAATCAGAATGAACTTAATTGCCAAATGCGATTTATATACATGAATAGGCTTAGAAACATCAATAAGAAAAGCATGATTGCACTATAAAGTGTTGTCATCTACATTCTGTTGCATTAGCACTCCAACCTAACCTAAAACATTAAATGGCAGTGCCACACTACAGAGAGTAAATGTTAATGGCTTAAATGTTTGTAACTGAATCCACCTCTCAGGTGTCTGAGAAGATAGATGATAATATTGATCGCCTGAACCAGAGTTTGGTACTGTGGGAGGATTTGCGTAACATCAGCGAGGACACTGAGAGCTGGACAAGCAGCTGTGTGATTGAACTAAACGAGAGTCTGAACAACCTCAATGACAGTCAGAAGATGTCGGCAAGGCTCTCCATGTTACAGGTAAGATTTCTGATACCATAGTGAAACCGGTAATTGGTTTGACCTATTTTGGTATACCCGATAAGCATGTTTTTTCACAAAGGACAATGCAAATGTTAGTTAACTAAAAAAAAACATGATAAAAAACATTATAGGTACCATGGCCCTGTCTGGTTAGAGACACCAAACACAGCTGGTGTAATCAAACTGCCTGATATAACTCTAATTTGATAGCTCCCTGCTGTCAATGACAAAAATTCTGAAAGACATATACACACTGTACAGCCACAACCACAGGGAGCGTCTCATAGATAACCAAAGAAATCTGAGCAAAACAGCTCAGAGGGGTGTAACTTATGCTTTTCTTATTTCATACATCCACAGGTAGAAATGGGAGAAAAGGAGCAGAAACTTGAAACCCTGCAGAGCAAACTATCAGAGCTGAAGAAGTGCAGTCAAAGTCAAGAGACCCCTGCTAAGCTACAGGTACTAAATATGATTCTAATTGTATCTTTTTTTATTTTTCTTCTTATATTGTATCTTATCTTATTACCTATCTTATACTTATCAACAGATATTAACCCCTGTCCTGAAAGTCCTCCTCTTCATATGCATGTTTGTCACCCACACGTTTTTATTGTACTTGCATCAGGTGCTGGAGAATGACCTTCGTAAAAAGATCAGCACTGTTCGGAAGCTACATGAGCAGGCCAGGGGAAACCTCATGGACTTCACTTCCCAAAGGAAACAACTGGAAGACTACATCTCACAAATGTCTGCATGGCTAAAAAGTATGGAGGATTCCCTTGTTTCTTCTCCCACTGGATCGGATCCTGAGGACATCTACAGAGTGAAGGTGCAGCCAAAATAAAAATGACGTTGTTGTTACAGATAGGCAACCCCCCTTTTCTTATATAATAGAGGACAGAGATAAGAATGTCAGGAAGCAAATAAACTAATCTACATTTTAAACATGTTTTAAAAGGACCTTCAGAAAGAGCTGCAAAATCAGCAAGGGAGTATTGACTCCACAAGAGAGAGCCTCAACACCCTGTGTAGAAAATATCCCTCTGAAGAGCTGGCTGGTTTGGGTTCAGCTCTCACTGACCTCATCAAGACTTATGAGTCTGTTAACCAGCTTTCTGCAAGGACACTGACATCACTGCAGAGTGGTCTTCAGCAGCAGTTCAATGGTAAGAAATCCAGATAAAAATGTGTAGTGTTACTCAGTGGTCACTTGATGCGGTAGCCTACATGCTACACTATTGTAATACAGAGGTTCTATATACAGTACAGCACAATACATACGACTGTTGCACTACCTTCTGTTTCTGTGACAAGGTGCTTTCTGTAGCATCCTATTCATTTCTTGATTTTTAATGAGAAGCCAAGCCTCTTACAGTGGCCATGGAGTGTAAAATAATTTCTGCTTCAGCAAGATAAACATAATTCTGTTTTAATTAACACCATATACTAATTCTCTTTCTCGCCCTGCCTCTACAGATCTAGTTCAGGAGTTCCATCGTTGGCTTTCAGAACAGAGGGAGATAGTGAAAGAGTGCTCTGACAGATCTGGAGACACTCAAATTGTGGAACGCAAACTACAGAAACTAAAGGTAAATCTGATACGCCACTGAAAAAAATCTAGTCTTTGATGGTGATGAGAGTGGAATTTGGAGTGTGTTCTTATCTACAACCGGTGAAATGAAAGCATAACCAAAATCCCTTATTCAAATAATTCTACGTGCCAGGAGACACAAACACAAAGCTAAAAGTGATGCATGTTATCTGTCAGGGCGCTATGGATCGTGTAGAGGAGGGTGAGGTACGTCTTACTCAGGTCTGTGAGGAAGGAGAGAAGCTCCTACTCCATCTTCCCAAAGCCAGCGCTGGGCAAGTCCAGCAGCACCTTTCCTCGATCCAGCAGGACTGGGACAGCTTTGTGGAGCAGTGTAGACAGAACCAACAGATCCTGGAAGACAGTGCATCACTCATGAAGGGGTAAGAGACTCACAGAAACTAGTTCTGTTGAGCACTTTCTTAGGCCAACCATCTATAAACATTGTATTGTAAATTACTTGTAGGTTTGAGGGTCGCCTTAAGAAGCTCAGGTGGTGGTTGGAGCACATGGAAAAGAGGATGACCACTGACCTGCTTGAAGCAAAGCAGCGTGGTCCTGAAAAGGCTGTGCTTGAGCAAGTGGAGGAATATCAGCAGGAAGTGCTCAAAGAAAGGTACTGAATCTGCTTTAAGTCTGTGAAAGAGGACATTTAATGTGTTTTCATTGTCTCTGAATGTCCCCAAAAGCAGCCCCAATAAAACATCAAAATTCTCTTTGTACTTCCCTTCCATGCAGGGATTCATTTGAGCGCCTATGTCAGGAGGGCCAGGCGCTGAATGAAGGCGGGCGTGGTGATGGCAGTGAGACAAGAGTGTCAGCTCAGCTGCAGTCACAGCACCAGGCCTTGCTGAGGCGTGTGAGAGAGAGGCTGCGCAGCTGCCAGCTCACTTTACAGGAGCAACAGGCCTTTGAAGAAACACTGCAGACTACCTGGAACTGGCTTAATGGAGTCCAGGAGCGCCTGGCATCACTCAACAGCACAGTTGGCAATAAAGAGACTCTGGAGAAAAGACTAGGTCTTGTACAGGTCAGTGAATAATGCCCTGATCTATTTTCTGGACACATTTTGAAAGGATCATCTAGTTTGCTCATAGCATATCATTTTTTAAAACATGCAGGATATCTTACTAATGAAGGGTGAAGGTGAAGTGAAGCTCAACATGACTGTAGGAAAAGGAGAACAGGTCCTGAAGCACAACCAAATGGAGGGGCAGGAGGCCATTTGTTCACAGCTACAGAGCCTGAAGGATGCCTGGGCCAATATGTTGATGACTTCCATGAGTTGCCACAGGTAGGAAACGGTCATATTCTGCACCCCGATGACACCCACTGATGCCATCTTGCATAATCTAGGGCAACCATTTCTCTCAAAATGCTATTATTGTCCATAGCCGTCTAGAATGGACAGTGGCCCAGTGGATCAGCTTTCAGGAAAGTAAAAGCCAACTGCAGCAGTGGATGGAGTCAGTGGAGCAGGAGATGGGGATGACTCTGCCTCAGCAGCCAGGCCTCAAAGAGAAAGCTGCTTTGCTTGAGCGCCTCAGAGCCATCCAGACTGATGTGGATGCTCATGCAGCAGCACTCTCACGCCTAACGGACAAGGCTGTGGAGATGCACGAAAAAACTGGCGACCAGACTTTTGGACCTGAGTCCAGGGTGGAGCTCAATGCACACTTTGCAGATATCTCAGCTGTTGTCAAGGTGATCTAAATACAGGCACAGGCCTTTGTTGCGAGTTGATCTAAGTAGCCGCATGGTCGCCAATATTAAGGGACTGGTTATGATAAGTTCAGAAATTATGTTAGTAAAATATATTAAATTGACTTTTACTGTGATTGAACACACAAACCCACACGCACAGTATTAGGGTAAAACATACCATACATATATATTTGCAAATTCTTTTTGACGCATTCATATTTAGATAGTGCCTCATTATAGTTGATGTTTACATTGTCTTTTTCTTCCAAAAAGGGTAAAGTGCAGTCCATGCAAAGCATCGTGTCTGAGCATGAACAGTATCTTGATGCTGTAAGAGACTTCAATGACTGGCTGATTTCAGCAAAAGAGGAACTCCAGCGCTGGTCAGACCTGTCAGGAGACTCAGTCTCCATTAAAAGAAAACTGTCCAAGGTGCAGGTAAGGACCTTAAAATGTTTTACTATAGAAAGAAAAACAGTTAAGCTGACTCGTCTCATTTGAGTAGCAGCTTGACATCAAGGTCTTCCAGTTCCTGACCACATAAATTTGAGCAAAACTGCCCAATCATTTCTCCCATGTTGGCAGGAGGAAATGGTATCACTCAAGCTGTTTTAAAGATGGCACTTCTTAAGCAAGTGGCTGGGTCCAGGGTACCACAATCTTTGTCACTTGGGAGTAATATAACTTGTGAATAGTGGGGATTTGCAGTGACAAGTGTGATTCCTTTTGTCCTCTCCAGGAGTTGCTTGACTCTAAGCAACGGGGCAGAGAGAGGCTGAACCGGGTTCAAAGATGTGGCGCAATGTCAAGAGATCACACTGGCTCAGGGGGCTATGAGGCTATGGAGCGAGAGGAAGCAGCCCTCTTGTCAACATGGGACCAGTGGGAACGTGGGGCACTGCAGACACGGGCTAGTCTGGAGACTGCACTCTCCCAGATAGCCAGCTCTGAACAAGAATTTAGTGGCATGTCAGCACAGCTGGAGCAGGACCTGCATGACTTCAGTCGTCAGCTTAAGGCCTGGCGTCTGCGGCTGACACAAGCAGAGCAGAAAAATGAGGGAGAGGAGGCTGTTAAAGGCTGGCAGATTGCAAAGGTAGGTATTGGAAATGATAGCAGTAGATAACTTGTTGATATGAAATGTTAATGAATGGCTGTTCATCAGTGATTGGTTGGTTTTTTTGCACCCAGGACACTTTGGAGGAACTTGTCAAAGCTGAGCCTGTGTCTGATAGTCTGAAGACTCAGCTCAATGATCTGTGTCGATTCTCCAGAGACATGGGCACACAGTCTGAGAGAGTGTCTGCTCTCATTAAGGAATACAACAGGTGAGAAAAGAGTACATACTATGCACAATAGTCTTGGCTCTTTAAGAAAAACTGTAGCTATATTAAGCATTTACATACTGTGCAACCAGGTGTTTTGGACTTGAACTAGATAGAATTAAACAGGATCTGCTGTAGAACTATACACCAGCAGTGACCAGAAAAATAGTAACACATTAACAATGCACTGTAATAACCCTACAGTACATACCACCTCAGTTAAATGTTCAGTTTCTTAAGACTTATCATTTTGTTCTTTGTGTGTTTGTGTTGTGTTGTGTTCCTATGGAGCATTCAAGGCTGTATTTTGTGGTGTTGTTTTACACATGTGGAGGAGAAAACATCTTAGAAACACTTTACAATATAATGCAGTTTAATTCAACAAACCACAAACTACAAGTTCTGCTCCGACACAGTTTACATTTTTGCAATTCTAGTTTCACACAGGATATATTTATTTTTATATCCCTGGTCACACTGTAAGCTGATACATCTATACAATCAATGGTCAAACCGCTAAGAACCAACAAGCCTGAGGCCAAAGAACATGCCCAAAATGTATGACCCTCTAGACTGAGTGTCACATGACTTGTTTCTAGTCTGAGTCTCCAAGCGTCCAGGGATTGTCAGAGCAAAGAGAAGCTGCTGGAGCAAGGGTTCCGCTCAGTCTTCAGAGAGTTCCAACAGTGGTTGGTAAACGCCAAGATCAACACGGCCAAGTGCTTCGACGTACCTCAAAATCTCAACGAGGCCTCATCTAGCTTGCAGAAGATTCAGGTACAGCACTTAAAGTGAAATGCCATGTAACATTCATGCACTTAAACTGCCAGGACTACCACTGAGAGGGCCGACACAATGTGATCTTAATTTGCAACGACTTGTCCGTGTGTTTTCATTACAATATATAACTAACTAAATGACTTACAAAATGGAACATTGCTGTACAGCAGACAGAAGTAATTCATAATCACAATGTCCATACGGTCATATAGTATGTCTGTGACCTATCTCTCATAATAGGTGGTTGATACAACGTGATGCTCATGCATTCAGTCTAACATGTGTTCATGTTTGATAAATGTGTAACTCAGAGTTCTGTCGGTGGGTGTATGAGCTCAAGGAACGGCATGTCAAACACAATTTTTTCCAGAATATCACATGAGCAGAGCCACACTGCCAAACTAAAAGGCATACTGATACAATAAATGGCACCTTAACATTTGTGTCCTGGATGAACTGTAAGATTAAGAGTTTAACTACATGCTAAAGGTATCGTCTCATCTCTGCTTTTCTCCACAGGAGTTTCTAAGTGATAGAGATCAAGGGCAGTCAAAGCTCAATGCTGTGGTTTTCAATGGTGAGCTTGTGTGTAGTACCGCAACTAAAGACAAAGTCGATGCAGTTCGGGCTAAAATGAACACTGCCAGAGAGGACTGGAAAAATATGATGACCAACCTGCACAATAGGGAGACAAGTCTACAAGTAAGCATCTGAATGTCCCTTCTCACAAATCAGGGACCATAAAAAATCTGTATTAAAACATTTTTAATCAAAGAAACATCTCAACAATTTCTTTATATTGTCTATTGTGTGTTTCAGAACGTTTTGTCTCAAATGAAAGATTTTGAGGCAAGTGCCGAGCCTCTACAGGAGTTCCTGAATGCCACAGAGCTGGCTGTACATGAGAGCTGCACAAGGCTTCATGATCTCACAGCAAAGAAGCTAGAGCTTAACAAACTACAGGTACTTATGTCAGCTGAAATTGGAACACCGCTCATGTTCAAGACCACTCATGTTCAAGTGCAACAACCACTCAGTGCTTGAATGCCAACATGACTATTTCTGTCATTTGCAGAAACTCACCATTCCAGCTGTATTAAAGTGTTCTAGCATTGCTATTTTTCTGTTAGGAAGCACTGCCAACAGCCTACAGTATACTAACTGCCAGTTGCTTACTATCTGAATTATTGCCATATTTCTGCTTTGCTACTCTCACATGTCATCTTAACAGTGCCTGCCATATGAATTAATACTTGCTTCATTTATGAAGGAATTGCGGTTAGAATGTTTTAGTTGTTTAAAACTGTCTACCAGCTGTTTCCAGATGCCTTGCACGTCATGACCACCAAGAGCTTTACCAACAGTAACATTGGCCAAATGTTTCATCCTCTTTTTCTTTTTGCCATGTTGCCATCTCTAACCCCTCAGTCTGTGTCTGAATTTCTTATATCTGTGTGTCAGCTTGCATGCCTCTTTGATAACTTGCTTGTGCTCTTCCAGTCTGTGCTTGAGGAGTTAGCCTCTCACAAGATTCAGCTGAACAAGCTGAAAGAGAAGGCCCAGCTGCTGTGGGATGAACACGCGGCCGGCAAGGGTTTTGTGCACCGTGTTTCGCAGCTCTCTGCTCAGTACCTAGCTTTAACCAACCTGACCAAGGTACAGTAATGCCTACAAATTTGCTTATGCACTGGGGCTTTTCTGGGGGTATGCAGGAGAGGAGACAGAGGCACTAGACTGGATCGAGCTCTGACTTAACGTTATTTTACAGTGATAAACAGTGAAGGTACTAACTCACCATGATTAAACACTAATTACTTTCTTTTGTTACTATTTGTAAGTCTTTACAGAGAATATGCAAGCTAATTTCCTTTAGATTTCTTTGTACTAAATCTTTTTAGTCATCAAAGACTCTGCATGTGCAATTATCAGGTTGAGCCTGCTGTGGATTACATTTCTAAAACGTAGTGGTCATGTTCTGGTCGTGTCCTCTTATGCGGATCTGCAGGAGAAGGCATCACGGATTGACCGAATAGCCACTGAGCACCAGCTTTTCTCCCAAGGGTTGAAGGAGCTGCAGAACTGGGTGGCTGACACCAGCCACATGCTACAGACTTACTGCACCCCCACTGCTGACAAAAATGTTCTCGATAGCAGAATGATCAAGCTGGAGGTATAAAAAGTCACAAGTAGTTTTCAGAATTAGAGTGTGAATACCCATTAAAGGAGTGTATTAAATGCAGAAATGTCATGCGTGCCCCAGGCCTTGCTGACTGCTCGCCAGGAGAAAGAGATCCAGCTTAAAATGCTGATCACAAGAGGAGAGTCAGTTCAGAGAAACACCTCAACTGAGGGAGTGCCTGTACTCCAAAATCAAATACAGGACCTAAAAGACTCATGGGATGCCCTTCTGTCTGCATCAATCCAATGCAAAAGGTTAGTTCTCTACTATAAGTAACAAGGATGTATTTAAAGCAGCATTTTGGTAGCTTCACAAAAGGTTTTTCACAAACTTTTAACTATAAAAAGCACAAAGTGTTAAACAGTGTCTCATTCCTGCTGCTACTATTATTGTCAGGTCATGTATTGCTACTATTGCTACAACTACTGCAGCACTGTCTGACTTTGTTGTACGTTTAAAAATCAACAGTCAGCTGGAGGGTTCCCTGTCTCAGTGGACTAGTTACCAGGAGGATGTAAGGCAGTTTGTGGCATGGATGGAACGTGTGGAGGAGAGTCTTGACCCTACTGATAAACCGTGCCCAGAGATGAGAGACAAAACTGCTAATCTAAGCAAAGCCAAGGTATTGCAATCTTCTCTATTATAATGTATGCTATAATACTTTGGAATTTCAAACCATAGATTTTACAAGTCATGAAAAGGAGCAGTACAGGGTTTTTAGTCACATGACCCACTTAACTACAACAGATATAGATTTGCAAAATGCACAGTTGATTGAGAGTGTACCTCTATTGTTTCAGCTGCTGTATGAGGAAGTGCTCAGCCACAGCACCCTACTAGACACCATCACTGCGAAGAGTGCCAGTATCGCTGAGAACTATGTTGCTCAGCTGGAGCTCCAAGATCTGCAAGAGCGCTATAACACTGTCAAAGACAACGCCATGGTAATGAAAGCAGAATGTGCACAGTGCCAAACAGTGATTTTTATAAAAATATATATTTCATCTTAAGTATTAGATACTGTTTAATTTTGTGTAGCTGTTTTTAAAGTGATGTTCAACAAAAATGTATAATACAAATTACAGCATCTAGATATTGATTAACACAAGGCAAGTAAGACAGAGAGGGAAAAAAGCTTTACAGTCCTGAAAATACAGTTTGGGTGTGAAGTGATTTTTTTTTTTAAACTATGGCCGAATATCAACAAACAAAGAAAAACATAACCAATTAGTTCTGGACATTATATCTCTGAATCTTTGACTTCACTGTGTTCTCAGGGAGCAGTAGGCAAAGCAGAGGATCTGGTGAGAGCCCACCAGGAGTATCAGCGGGGCCTCCAAGCATTTGAGGACTGGCTGGAACAAGAACAAGAGAAGCTTGGCTGCTACACCCAACTGGAGGGTGATGTTGATATGCTGGAAGAGACTCTGCAAAAGCTACAGGTCTGAAAAGCTCTAGTCAGTTAAGTTATTACCTGAAATTTTAGAGAGCTGCCATTGCTCACATCTGTGTAACTACAGGAACTGCAGCTGCACTGCACAGAGGGCCAGGCTTTGCTAAACACCCTGCTGGTCAGTCGAGAGCTGGTCATTCCCTGGGGCCTGCCTCAGATCGAAGACCGAGCACTGGAGACCCTGCAGCAGGAGTGGAGGTCGTACCAAGGCCGACTGGCCGGCACCCGGGCTCAGCTCAACAGTGCTCTGGCCAAACTCCGGCAGATGGAGCAGAAGTTTCAGCGTCTTGACAGCTGGCTAAAGGGCATGGAGACTAAAGCACAACTGCGTAGCCACCGGCGGTCAGATCGAGCCACCAAAGATGCTCAACTCCAGCTAATAAAAGTTAGTGTGACATGCAAAGAAGCTATGTACATGGAAATGTTTTGCACTGTTCTGCATATTTATGCATAGTTTGTCAGTGCAGTTTGATTTGCTGTGACAATAATGCATTTTAAATCAATGCAGGTCATTTCAGTCCCATACGAATCAAAAGAAAAGTCTTCATTTAAAGTTAATTTGCATTTGAAGCAACATTTTTAGCATTGTTCAGATTTCTCTAAAGGTCGAATTATTTGATTAGAGTTGGCAGGAGGAAGTGCTGGTTTATCAAGACGAGATGGAGGGCCTCAGTCTCTTGGCTCAGCAGGTTCTGGATGAGACCCATATTAGCAGCCGGATCAGTTCCAGAGCGACCCAGATTACAGCCCGCTACCATGTCCTGCTTCTGCATTTACTGGTAACATGTTTTCGAACACTGCACACAGTATCCCAGTAACACATAGTTGTGAATATTATATAAAGTATATATATATATATATATTTATATACA
This sequence comes from Echiichthys vipera, assembly GCF_963691815.1. Lineage (NCBI taxonomy): Eukaryota > Metazoa > Chordata > Actinopteri > Perciformes > Trachinidae > Echiichthys > Echiichthys vipera. Next base: position 7,465,466 of record NC_139837.1, read on the forward strand.
TACCTATGTACTTCAATTCATGCTTGTTAATATTTATAACAATTTATATTGCTTTTGTTGTTTGAGACCTTAGAAATCAGTCAGTTTAGCTACCCCAAGCATTCTTCTCCCATGCATGTGTTGTTTACTCTTTCTTTATATTGCAGGAGACGATCAAACAGCTCCAGGAGGAGGTGTCTTGCATTGAAGAGGCACAGTGTGTCTTCAATACCTTCTCAGACTGGCTCAGCACAGCTCAGAATAACTTCAGCACTGTGGCTATCAGTGTTGATGTAGTGGACCGCTTTGCCATGGAGAGAAAGATGAAAAAACTAGAGGTACAGGTGTCTGTCTAACATAGAGCATATGCTGTCTGTATATCATTGACTGTTCTATAAAGACAATTCACATCATTTCACCTCCAACATAAGTGTGCATAAATACTCTAGCCTGACCAAACTATTGCTGACTTTCTAAGACATATGTTATCAGGGGAAATGGCAGCATTACGATCGAGACTCAAGAATCTGGTATCTGTTTAAAAATAAAAAACTGTACCTTTCAGGCTCTCCAGGCAGACATGGAGCAGGGACACTCTTACCTGAAGACAATGAGGGAGAAGACAGAGCAATCCATGGCATTCTTGGAGGAGCCTGAAGCAGAGCAACTGAAGGAGGAGGTGGACAGCCACCTCTCCCAACTACAGGATTTGATGGAAGCTCTGCGAACAGAGCATAGCTCCCTCGAGAAATGTATTTCTCTTTCCAAAGATTTTATGGATAAATACAAGTCCCAGGCCCAGTGGGTGATGGAGACCAAGAATCTTTTAGCATCGAGTGTAGAGCCTAAAGCTGAACTCTACCAGAAGAAGGCTCAGCTAGCGAAGTACAAGGTAATTTAACACTGGTTAATCTTTTTTTCTCGTGGAAATACAATGAAAATAAAACTCAAAAAGGATTTTATCTGCAATGTCTTTCTCTCTTTTCATATATTCAGACCATCCAGCAGACAGCATATTCTCATGAATCAGCGGTGAAATCTGTATTTGAGAAAGGAGAGGCCCTGCTCGACACAGTCCATGACCCCACTATAAGTGACAACATGAAAAAGCTGCAGGCTGACTACCAAGATCTCTGCTTAGCAGCTAAGGTATGGGCACTATGTTAGATGACAGCTAACATGAGAAATCTTAATTAAGTCCAAATACCATAGCTGTGTAGTATTAGCAAACAACAAAAGGAAATCAACTGTTTATTTAATGATCACATGTCACAGAGCTACATGAATCTCTGAGATTGGCTGTGTGTTGTGATTTAGACACAAGTCCAGAACCTTGTGGAGTGGGTGAAGGAACACGAGGATTACAACAGTGAATTGCAAGAAGTTGAGAAGTGGCTCTTACAGATGTCCAGTAGACTGGTCACCTCTGACTCCATGCAAACCAGCGGTATGGAGATGGCTACTCAGCAACTTGCCAGACACAAGGTGAACTTAACCATACTTTCCTACAAAATTTCACATTTTTTCTGTGTGTATTGTACGTGCTTAATCTGTATTTTGAAACACCTAACTGTTCTTTTTCAGGCAATAATGGAGGAGATTGCCAGTTTTGAGGAGCGTCTCACCAGCTTGAAGCTGAAAGGAGAGGGTCTCATCGCCAGCTGTACAGACCAAGTTCAAGCTAAGATCAGTCAACAAGTGCAGTCTCACCAACAGGGAACCAGGGATAGCTACTCTACAATTTGCAGCACTGCCCAACGTGTGAGTAATATATATATTCATATATTTTATATTCTCTACTTCCTGATTTAGAGACCTACCGATTTGATCATTTTCAGGAAAAAACATTTTATGATATAAGTTGGTGAAGTTCTTACCTCACCTTGTTCAACAGGTGTACCAGAGTCTGGACCGAGAGCTACAGAAACACGTTAACCATCAGGACACCCTCCAGCAGAGCCAAACCTGGCTCTCCACAGTGCAGGAGGAGCTGCAGCTCCATGATCAGGGACCATCAGGTCTGCAGGAAGCACTGAAGCAGGTAACTGAAACTCTTGGAAAGCAATGGTGGCGATCAGTTATTTTTCTCATAATTTATTATCACTAATTACTTTTGTACACACAGGTCAAGCACTACAGGGCCCTTCAGGAGCAGGCCAGCACTTACCTGGACCTGGTGTGTTCTGTGTGCGACCTGTCTGATGAGGCTGTGAGAGTGACAGCTGCTCAGGTCCAGCAGGTCAAACTAACGGTCAGTAATTGTTACTTCCTTGTCCATTGTTCAAAATAAAAGACACATTTTATGAATCTTGAAGGATTAGTACATCAAAAACTATATCGTAAACACTGATAGTTATTGCACGAAAAAAATGTCTGTACTATTTACTATGGTACTATTTTAACTTGTTACAAATTTTCATGATATACTGTATGCTGGCACACAGTCCAATGAGTGCTGTATATTAGACGTGCTATGGCGAGTACACATTTTATGTACATTTCATGTTATATTTTCTTTTATGTGTATATAAATATATACATTTTGTCAATATATTGTGAAAATATGCCATATGTGGTATAGAATGTGGCCTTTTATTTTATACATAAATATACTGTATATATGCTACAATTCTGCAAATATGGACTGTAGGAAGATCTAAATGTGTTTTTGCAGATAGAGGAAAGGATGTCCAGTGCACAGGAGCTCTCAGAGGGCTGGAGGGAGATCAAGGAACAGAAGCAAGATCTGACAAGTCTGTTCCAGGATACAGAGCAGCAGCTCCTCAGCCTCTCCAGAAGGCCTGCAGAGTTGGAGACCAAGATAGCTCAAAACATGTTGTCACAAGCCAAGGTGCAACAGTAAACACTTATTTTTCTTTTGCATGTTAATTTAAACGAAGAAATATAGTAACGTGAGTCTAAACATGATTCTGTTGCTGATGTTGTTTTATCTAATCCAACATTTTGGCTTGAGTCGTGTCGGGATTAAAGAGAGATCCGCTTACTGTTGGATGTATTAAGGGTAACCATCCAGTATATTGCTTGTCACACAGGAATGCAGCCAGCAACTGCAGTCTAAACAGAGTATCCTGACCAAGATGACAGAGACTGTGAGCAGATTGACTGGTGGCCAGGACTCTCCAGAACATGCAGAGCTTGACCGTCTGGGCCATTTGTGGCTTGAGCTTTGTCACCAAGGCAATAAGCTGCAGAGCCAGAGAGAGGAGGACTTGCAGAAGTCGAAAGAATACCATGACTGCATTACTGCAGTGGAGGCGCTATTTGAACAGGTGTCCAAAGAGTGGGACAATCTGGCCAGGTGTGTTTGCACATCAAAACCTTTGAATTAGTCATCACATATGGCTGTGTTCTGATTCTAATATGCCAATATGTTTTGTTTTAGGCTGCAAGAAAATGCCAGTTGTGCTGTCTATTGTCAATATCTTTGTCATGGCTGTAATTATTTCTACATATTTTAGGAATTGTGAACACAGGATCTCTGCGTAAGATCATTAGTGTGGTCATCATTGCGATAATTTTGGGAACTAATTTTAAACAAATCACAACAAGCAATATTTACATTGTCATATCCTCCATATAGCACTTGTGTAATTCCTTTTTCATTATTTGTTTGTGTTACAGAACGGATGCTGAAAGTTCATCTCAGCATTTGGAGGCATTACAAAAGCTTGCAGTAACTCTGGGGGAACAAAAAGGCACTCTTGAGGACCTTAAGGAACAGAAACAAAAAGTCATCCAAAATTTAAACTTGGATGACAAGGAGCTGGTCAAAGAGCAGATCAGCCACTTTGAGCAACGATGGTCTCAGATGCAAAACCTAATTGAGAGGAAAATCCAGGACTCAGTGGTGACCCTGGAAGAGATGGGGCAAGTGGAGGCCCGTCTGAGAGAGGCTCGGGACTGGGCAGAGGAGCAGCAGCCTGCCCTGTCTGAGGCCATGAAAATGAGTCCTCCTCCAGAGCTGGCTCAAAGCTTCCTGTTTGACCACCTGAGCATCTGCAGTGAGTTAGAGGCCAAGCAGCTCCTGTTGGCACAGGCCATGGCCGATTCTGACAGGGTGCTGGCTCGGCTGGGCCTCAGTGAACGGCAACGTCTCCAGCAGCTTATCGTCGACACTCAATGTGAGGTGGAATCTCTGAGTGTGAAGGTGGTGCAGCGCAGAAAACACCTCAGCAAGGCTTTCACAGAGAGAACACAGTTCCTGATAGCTGTGAGCCAGTCCATTTCCTGGGTCCAGCAGAATGAGAAGAAGGCCCAGGCTGAGGAGTACATTGCTTTGTTACCTGATGACCTGGCCAAGCAGGTCAGAACATGTAGGAACATCCAAAGCAGCCTGAAAGCCTATCAGAGCGAGCTGACCTCCTTGTGGTCTCAGGGAAGGGACCTTATGAGGGAAGCCAGCGAGGAGGAAAGGAATGAGATTCTCACAAAGTTGCAGGAGTTACAAAACATCTTCGACAAAACATTACATCGGTGTGGCCAGACACTCCAGGAGCTGGAAAAAGTACTGGTTTCCAGAAAGTATTTCAAGACTGATTTAGAGAAAATATGTTTGTGGATAAAACAAGCTGATATAGTCACCTTCCCAGAAATCAATCTGATGGTTGGAGATGCTGAATTGGAAGTGCAGCTACTAAAGTATCAACAGATAGTCGAGCAAGCCATTGAATATGAGAATCTTCTCCTAATTGTACAAAGAGCTGGTCAGGAAATATTACCCAGTCTGAATGAAGTAGACCACTGTTATTTGGATGAAAAACTTAACACGCTACCCCAGCAATATAATAATATATTAGCACTAGCCAAAGAGAAACAGGAGAAAATCCAGCAGGCCATTCTCACAAGGAATGAGTACACCTCTTTCATAGATGTCACTCATAAAGCCCTGAAAGAGCTTGAGGAACAGTTCAATAATCTGGGCACGCAGCCTGTAGGGCTGCAAACAGAAGAGGTTGTCAGTTTGCAGAGTGATTACAAAGTGATCCAGTTAGACCTCAGCAACCTTGGTCTAGCTGTGAGTGAACTGAACCAGAAGAAAGAAGGATTTCGTAGCACCGGTCAACCGTGGCGCCCAGAGGAAATGACGCAACTTGTGAGCCTGTACAACGGCCTAAAGAGGTTGGTTGAACAGAAAGTAGAGCATCTGGATGAAACCTTGGAGTCATTTGAAGACCACAAGGCAATGGCTATGCAGGTTGACTCTGAGTTAAAGGCCACAAAAGAGCAGCTGGTAAAAGTTAATGCAGAGACGCAGTCAGCTGAGGAGAGGCTGAAGAACTACCACGCTCTGGCGGGGAGTCTCCAGAGTGCCAACTCTCACTTGTCAAGGCTCATGGAGCAGATGGACACTCTTGCACCCCGCGTGGAGCAAGCAGCCCATGATGCCTCCAAGGAACAAGTGGTTCTGTGGCAAGACGAGCTGCGATCTTTGCAGGCTGCAGTAGGGGACCTGATTGAAGAGTGTGAGAACAGGTTTGTCCAAAGTAAAGACTTTGAAACAGAGATGAAAAGGACCCTGGAGTGGCTGCAGCAGGTCAGGGATGACCTGGGCTGTGCTGTGATTGTTGATGTGAGGGTGGAGAAGGTGCAGGAGGAGATCAGAAAGCAGCAAATCATGCAGGAGGAAGTACAGTCAAAACTGAGAATAGTGGCTGCTCTTAGTAGCAGGGAGAAGCAGGAGTATATTGGCGCAAATGAGCTTGTCCCAGCCCACGTAGATACGAGCCTAGAAGAAATGGCAAAGCTACAGGCGGACGTTCAGAAAGCACTGAGCTCCAAACAGGTGGGACAGTATTACATTCAATATTCTATAAAACATGGTCATCCTAAATTAATTTTAGTTAAATTATGTTTGTTGTTATACCTTAATGTCTATATACAGTATATAATTTGTCATTTGGTCTGAATTATCAAAATAATTACATAAAAGTTACATAAAATTACAAAAGATGATTTCTTTGTGTAAAGATTACTCTCGAGGAAGCCCTGGGGTTGTGCCAGAAGTACCACTTCAGGATGCAGTCAGCCTGTGAATGGCTGGAGGATGCTGTGTCGTTCTTGCAGCAAGCCAGCCTGGGTGTGGACGTGGAGAACTATGAGGAGTGTCTCCGGCAGCAGGGGGACATCATGGCCACAGAGCAGGAGTTCCTCATCCACCTGGAAGAGCTGCAGGCCGTGCTGCCTCAGCTGGAGAACGTGGTCAACCCCACAGCTAAAGAGCAGCTCCGTGTGAGCGTGGAGTCAGCCAAGCAGAGAGGCGTGGAAGTCCGAGATCAGCTCCAGTGTCACCAGGATGTCCTTCAAAGGTAGTGAGAGAGATGGCGCACATGTAATATACTGTGAAGATACAGAAAGTTATTTATGGGATTTTAATCCTTTGGTATATTATGCTCCTCTTAGCTGTGTGGCACAGTGGAAGTCATACCAGGAGGCAAGGCAGACTGTCATTGAACTTATGAATGAGGCTGAGAAGAAGCTGACTGAATTTTCAACTGCAAAAGCAGCCACAAGCCAAGAGGCTGAAGATAAGCTATGCAGTCATCGGGTATGAGAGGCATTTTCCATACTAAAATTGTGTGGTGCTTCTTTGAATGTTGTGCTTATTGATTTGTTTATTAATCTTCTCTTAATTTTTCAGTCCCTTGTCTCACTGGTTAATGGCTTCCAAGAGAAACTGAGTGGTTTAGAGGAGCAAGCTGCCCAGCTGGAGCTGGTGGGAAGTGATGTAAGCAAGGCCACCATCAGTCGCTCCATGACCACTGTGTGGCAGCGATGGACACGACTGCGAAGCGTGGCACGTGGGCGAGAGAGAGTACTCGAGGACACAGCACAGGATTGGAGGACTTTTAGAGAGAAGGTACGCAGATATGAAAAATATGTATTTCATAATTCAAATAAATTTTCTTTTACTAGCAAATTAACTCAAATAATTTTGTACAGATGGTGAAGGTGAGAGCAGTGTCTGATGAGCTCCAAAGTCGTTTCCCTGACAGTGCCGTGGAGAAGGCTTCCAAAGCCACCCTGCAGTCTCTGTTGGACCAGCATGACTTGCTAAGCCAAGACTTGGAGAGAGAGCTCTCCTCCATCACACTGCTGCGCCAGTACGCTCTCAGCCTGCTGCACGATGTGGAAGTGCCTTCACCAACAACTGAACAGGATGAGCTGCCCAGCCTCAAGGAGATCAGAGGTGTTCAAGACCAAATGGAAAGGTAGTGAGAAGATAAACCTGTTAAGTGTCGCATTTAACAAGAGCAATTAAAATGGCATTTTATCAATGGTCTTCTTTTAATGAGGATTTTTTTAAATAATGAATTTAAATCAAATCAAAAACACATTGTTATAGTATGTAGATTTAAAATATCTTGTATTTACCATTTACAAATCAAGTCATCTATATTCTGCCATTCAGAAATTCAGTAGAGTCATTTTTCTTTTTGTTTCAGCCTCCTGACACAGTCCAGGACTAAGCGGGCTCAAACAGCTCAGGAACTGAGGGACAGAGAGGAAGTGGAGAAGGAACTTAGTGTTGCAAAAGCCTGGATTCAGGAGACCAGAGAACTTCTTCTCAATCCCACACCAGATATTGATTCTCTGCTACAAGAGCTTGAGGTACATCTCACTAAACATAAATATAATCTTCCAGTCATCCCCAGAACTTTTGTATTTCAATAGTGTTATTTTTGACAAAGGTAACATATTTCCTCCATTTGTTGCACACAGGTTGTACATGGAGAAGTGATCACCTATCGTCAGAATGTGGAAAAATTAGCAGAGCAGCAACAGAGCAAGTACCTGGACCTCTACACTATACTGCCCTCTGAAATCTCCATGCAGTTAGCTGAGGTCTCTCTTGCATTGGGGGCCATTGAGGATCAGGTACTGCATCATTTTAAAAGCTTTCAATGAAAATAAATTGTATTTCTTAGTCCAATTCGACAATTTCCAATGTCTTAATATCTTCTAGGTTCTTTCAAAAGAGAGAGAAATACAGAAAACCAGAGAGATAAAAGACAACTTCAACTCTCGAATCCACGACATCTCTGAGAAGCTCAAAGCAACCTCAGCTAAATTCAAGGAAAAATCTCCTGATGTTGATCATGCCAAAGAAGAGGTCAAGGTGGGTTAACTTATTTCAGCTTGGGCTTACCGTGAATGTGTTGTTGATACAGTTGGTTTAGAAATTCTGAAGTCTTACCATCCTTCAAGACTATTACATACCAGACTATCAGTATATAAAATGATGCATGTTTCATTTCTTTTCTCAGTGCATGGCTGAGGACTTGGACAGTTGTGGTCGTACCCTCTCAGAACTGGATGCTGCTGTACAAGAATTTGGCCGCAGAAACCCCCTGCTGGCCAAACAGCTCAGTGACGCCATCAGCAAACTATCAGAGATGCATCACCACACAACCCGGCTTGCAGACTGTAGGAACAACTGGCTCAAAAAGGTTATACCAACATTTAGAAATTGTGACAGAGGTACACTGGTAGGCATACTTTTATTCATCTGTGTTGTAATTTAACCATACAACATCTCTCTTATCTTGGCTCCTTAGGCTGTCTGCTATTTAGATGAGTATAATGAGATGCTGGACTTCATTGTGAGGTGGTCAGAGAAAGCCAAAAGCCTGGTCAGGGCGAACATCATCTGGAACTCCTCCGTACATCTGCAGGAGCAGATACGAATGTACCAGGTCAGTCAGGGGTCCAGACGTACAGCTTCATGGGTTCTGTTGTAATATTCAACTACTGACATTTTAAGAAATGTTATTGGGCTCTCTACCTTCCTTTTATATATTTTAGAAAAAGAAAGAAGTAAATAGATAGACATGGTTTGAGCTGGATTCATGCTTTTTCCCACAGAGTTCATGAACACATTTCATGAAAGGCACATATTGCAGAAATCCCACCAGGAGACCATACCACACATGCCTTTCATTCACTGCCCTGTTGCCCTGTGCTTTAGGCTGTCCTTCGTGAGTCTCGGGAGCTCCATGGCGACCTGGAATCAATGGCAGAAAAAGTGGAGCTTCTGTCTGAGGTTCTGCAGGTCGAGTCTATGAGCCAGCAGGTTTGTGAACTTAGTCGACACACTGAGGAGCTTCAGCAATGCATCAAGACACGGCTGCAGAGCTTGGAGGATGCGGATAAGGTACAGAGAAAAAAACGTTTCTTATCTATTACTTGTCACATTTACAAATGCCTTCTCTTAGTGTTTTTATCCTGTTTGATCAGTAATACTTCCCTGAAGGAGAATTAGTACTCATGCTTTACAGTGCTAAAAATTCTATATAATTGACTCATGTATGATATGTCCTCAGAGTATGGAAGCCCTGGAGTATGAAGTTAAGGCCCTACATGTTGCTCTGGAGCAGGTCCAAGCTACACTGACCTCACCAGAGTTGGCACACCAAAGCCTCAAAGAACAGCTGGCTCAGAGACAGGTAACACACCACATTCAAATAATTAGGACGTGGCCTGTAATTAGTCAGAAAGCACATTGAATGTTTACTTTGCACAATATAGCTTGTTAACAGTTTCACACAATCTAAACTTTCCTCTTTTTGCAGCGTCTGTTGGCAGATATGGAGAGCTTCAAGCAGCAGGTGCAGGCAGTGCAGCTGTGTCAGAGTGCTCTGCGGGTCCCAGAGGAGGTGATGCCCAACCTTGCCATCTGTCGCACAGCGCTGCGTCTGCAACAAGAGGCCAGTCAGTTGCAGCACGTGGCTATTCAGCAATGCAACATCCTACAGGTACAGTAGGGAGTGCTATTGCTGCATCACAGAAATGTCTTATTGTCCTGCATTCCTATGCAATATATGGTTTCTGTAGAAAGGCAAAGGTAGCAGTTTGAGGTACAATGCTGCCAAGTTAACAAGCTTTAATATGATCTAAAAGAATTTTACTAGAACTGAAGGATTCATATTGTTCACTGCACATTTTGAGAGGTGTACTCTTTTACATTTCTGTAAAACAAAAAACATTTTGGAAGTTTGAACTGTTCATCTAATAGTAACAGAGCAATTTCATTTTTTGTCTAGGAGGCAGTGGTGCAGTATGAGCAATATGAACAGGAAGTGAGAGACCTACAGGGATTGATAGAGGAAGCACACCGTGTCATTCAGGACCGACCGATCCCCACAAACAACATCCAGGAGCTGCAAGCCCAGATCCTTCATCATGAAGTACAAAACATGAATTCACTCACTTAACCCACTTTTCCTCAACAGGAAGGGAGGAACTGAGGAGAGGAAACCCTTGTCACGTCATCAGTGTAATACAGGCATAACAAATAAAGTGTGACATAGCAAGGGTTAGACATCAATTTGATGTCCCTTTTGCCAAGTGGCAGCAGTACAAAATGCAGATCCACTGCACTGCAACATCTTTATTAGCCAACTTATTCAATGCAATCTTCATTTCTATTTATGATATTCTCTGTGCTGCATTGTTGTAGGTAAAATTTCCTCATAACTTCATAATAAGTTGCACATTTTGCATTTTTGAATAGGAACTGGCCCATAAGATCAAAGGTTACCAAGAGCAGATTGCCTCACTAAACTCAAAATGTAAGATGCTGGCAGTGAAGGCCAAGCATGCCACCATGCTGCTGACAGTGAGTGATGTGGAGGGACTGCCTGAGGGTCTGCAAGAGATGGATGGGGAGAAATCCAAAAAATCTTCAGCACAAGCCGTCATGGTAAGAGAACATAATATACCACATAACATAGTGGTGTTGACAAAGCTGTTTGCATTGCTTACTCGATAAACTCATTCTGGCCTAAGCTTAAATAGTGGTATTCTGTAAATCTTACGAATGAAACCTCTTTGCCTGCCTCTATGACCAAATATGTGTTTTTGAAAAGGACTTTTATTTAAAAAAACACATTACATATGATTAATCTTTCCGGATCCACCTTGCATGTCTGTTCTTCTGCTCTGTTTCTTGCATGGTGTCAGATGACGGCTGGTCGCTGTCACACCCTCCTATCTCCTGTAACTGAGGAGTCTGGGGAGGAGGGCACTAACAGTGAGGTTTCTTCTTCTCCTGTCCGCCGCTCTCCCTCTCCCATCAATTACACTGAAGCCAATATAACCAAGGTATCTGCCTTCTCTCTTCCTCTATAAAGCCATTTTTCAGTCTGGTCTTTCGTCAAAATTGCACAAACTTTGTGGTTTCTATCTGGTCAGTTAACTCTTTTTCCACAATATTTCTCTGATTAGTATATATTGTTCCTATTAACTCTAAATTAAGCAATCTTAATTAATTAATGTAATTAATAACAATAAAGCAAAAAAAAACAAACAAGGGCAGTAGTAATCCATATCTATTCACTGCCTGCACCACGCCTAAATATTTAGACGCTTTATAGAAGTATTTCTATCTGATTGCCATCAATTTCATGACTAATTGGTCTTAACTGCTGATTGTGCTGTTTGAATATTTATCTTTAGATGGGAAGAGGAACGCTCACAAGAGCTCCAATCCAAGAGTTATATGACCCGACGTTTGAGTCTGTTGCCAACTTAGATGACTTGCAGCGCTCATGGGAGACATTAAAGAATGTGGTATGTGAATAATACAAGGTGTCAACTTGGTAGTTTGTTGATTCTCAGTGACAGTGCACATTTACATTTTGCAAGTGGTCTTCCAACAGATCAGCGAGAAGCAGAGGTCTCTGTATGAAGCTCTGGAGAAGCAACAGCATTACCAGGGTTCTCTCCAGTCTATCTCCTCAAAAATGGAGGCTCTGGAGGCCAAACTGAGTGAGCCTCTGCAGGCGGATAAAAGCCCAGATAGCCACATTAGGGCACATGAGGTGAGCAATTACAACACAATAAAGGTTTTGAACATTTTGGAGCTCTCACATTGACAGCGTAAGATGTTGTCAGACTTTTAAAATAAACTAAGAATGATTGAGGTCTGTGGAAAATATACTTTGGGACGCTTTTGTCAGCTTGTTTTGCATTTATAATAACATAGTTTACGGTAAAACATTATTCGTCTCAACATTACATCACTAACTAATTTATTTTTGTTAAAATTAAACTTAAAATTTGTTGTCTTTATTTTATGGTATACAGTCACAGTATCTACATACATAAAAAAGAAAATGCTACCCTTTGACCAATGTAGAAATGAAAAAAGTCAATAAATATACAGCATGCAACACCTATAACAATGTTCTATGCCTCCAGGATCTGATAGAAGAGATTCAGAGTGTGCAGGAGGAAATAGAAAGGCTGCAGACAAGCTTCACAGAGGATCTGGCCTCGGATAGTGTGGACTCAGACATGGCTGACCAGCTGGCCATGCACTCCTCCCTTGCTGTGTTAGCTGAGAGGATGGCCACCATCCACATGAAGGCCTCAGGGAAACAGCAGATATTGGAGGTAGTCTTAGTGAAAGAGCATTACTACTAATAGTAGCGGTTATTGAAAAATGAATTCCTGTGTTACAAAATGAATAAATGTGATGAGTAACTTGTGATGTGTACTGCCCCAGGAGCGCATTAGTGACCGTCTGGAGGGTCAACAGCAGGAACAGGCCATTCAGCTCTATCACACCCAAGCAGATGAGCTTGACCTCTGGCTGACCAGAATGCGCAGTGCTGTAACCTTCATCCTTGAACCTAAACCTTTAGAGGAGACAGATATGGAGGATCAGCTTGCTGAATGTCAGGTAAGAGCTCCCCCTGCTGTTCATTCAGAGCATTAGATGCAAACATGTTAATTGGAATTATTATATTAATGAATATATGAATATGAGGCTACTTAATATTACATACGCCATAGCAGATTGTCAGGAATAACAGTACTGTGTACTGGAAGACTATTTTCTAGCTGTTCAACCATTGTCTCTGGTCAGCACATGAAGGCAAATTTGCCAGTGTATTATTTACATGTCTTTTACATCAGTGTTTTATTTCCCTTATCACATATGGATCATCACGGAGAGAGAGGAATCTCTCTGTGGGTAAACAAGAGCATTAGAGGAGTTAGAGGGGCATTCAGAAGGCTGGGCTCCTAAGCGACTGTAGCACTAGTCTTAAGCAGATTATGCAGATGTCTCTATTTGACAGGGGCCTATTAGCAGCATAGGGTGGAGCAGTGAGGGGTTGTGGCTTTCAGACGATTGGATTGGTGTTGCTGATAAAGCTGCTTGAATATCCAAGTAGGTGAATCCTAGAGAACGGGGAGGGACAGTTACTCTCTGCCTTAGAAAGACCAGCTGAAGCTATTGATAGCAAAGTAGTGGCAATGCTATTAGAAAACAAATGTATATTCAAACTTTGGAACAATATTCACTGATGGGCATCGTCAACTGGTCTGGACATGGTGTTCTGTTCGCGTTGCATTTGAATTTGCACGTGAGCATGAATGCTGTAGAGCATGGAGCGTGAAGGATTAGTGGTAATATGTTGCACAGGCGGCGAGGCTGGAGAGGTGGGCCAAGGATGAGAGTAAAGGGAGAGGTCTCCCTGTCCTGTGGCTGTGGAAAGTTGCTTGTGTAGGGGGGTTCTGGAGGGTCTGTTGTGTAGAGAGAGGAGCTGCTGTAGGTGGTGAGACACCATGTTTGAGCTGGCCTCTCTGCTCCTGCTGCTGCAGAACATGCTGCTGGAGATTGAAGAGAAGGTGCTGGCCCTGTCCGAGCTGTCCATGCACAGTGAGAACCTGCTGCTGGAGGGCCGAGCAGAGACCAAAGAGGAAGCTGAGCAGTTGGCCGGGAAGTTACGCATGTTGAAGGGCAGCCTGTTGGAGCTGCAGAGGATGCTACAAGACAAGCAGATTCACATCCAGGTGAGGTCGCTACATGCTTTCAGTGTTGACGTGTGTGTGCATGTGATGCAGAACCTTTCACAATACTACATCATATTATGCTCAGTCCCCACTGTGGATGTATATATATATATATATATATATATATATATATATATATATATATATATATAGAGAGAGAGAGAGAGAGAGAGAGAGAGAGAGAGAGAGAGAGAGAGAGAGAGAGATAGATAGATAAATAGGTAGTTGTTTCATCCTGAATCTCTTTGCCAACATGTCTTTGCTTTAGTATTTCTTTACAACCACTAACAAATTTGCAAAACTTGTAAACCAGAATTTGCTGGTCTTGCTGATCCTATACATTGTCTGGTCCTACAGGGCTCTCTGCAGGAGCAGGAGGACAGTGAGTCAGACTCCAGCCTCTCTCACAGCCCCAGTGTGCAGGACTGGCTGGCCCAGGCCCGGACCACACGTTCACAACAACACCAGGACAGTCTTCAGAGACAGAGGGTAAAATCTGAAACTGTAATCTTTTTTCTAATGATTTGTTTTCATTTTTTAAAATTGTATCTAAAATATCTATTTTTATTCTTATTCTGCTGAGAAAATAAAAAATATAATACAGTCTCCACAGAATACAATAAGAAAATATGTGTGCCATTGTAACACCACCACAGATATTCATCATATACAAATCCAATCCAACTGTCTGCTTTTTAGGAACTGGAGGAGCAGCTCGCAGAACAGAAAAAGTTGCTTCAGTCAGTTGCTAGCAGAGGAGAGGAGATCCTCATCCAGCAGGCCTCTCCCAGCAGTGCCAGGTATTTACATACAGATTATTCAAATCAAATAGTAAAATGTTAAGTCAACATATGTAATGATTCCTGTGGCAGATTAGAAATGGAACATTAATTAATTTCATGTTTCTGTCACCGTGTAGTACAACAGAACCATTTTCACCTGCAGCTTTGGTTGAGAGGGAATCTCAGGCTGCGCGAGAGCAGATGAGGCAGAAATGGGAGAGCCTGAGATTAGAGCTCAAAACTAAACTGCAGCTCCTGCAGAAAACCCTGGAGCAGGACCACAAACAGCCGGTACAAACCCTGTTGTGTTATTGTTAGCATAAAGAAGAAATGCATTGACTTTTTATTGTTATCAAATTTTAAGACCAGGGACTGTTGTTGACTGTCCATTATTATTTTTTTGTAGGTGTACTCCAGAGCTTCTCGCGTGACCACAGCTGGATCACTGTTTAAGGGAGAAACACGGGCTGACAAATCCTCCTTGAATACTCTGTATGATAGCTTCAGACAAACTATAGAGGACATGACCACTCAGGTATTTCTATAACATTGTTGTACATTTTAATTCCATTACACTGCAACATTAAAAAATATGGAGATTAACATGTGTCAAACGAAAACCCTCATGCGTGTACATAGCTCGGTGACTGTGAAGCACAGGTGGGGCAGATGGAACAGCAGCTCTACACAGCTGTGTCATCCACCTCCTCCTGGCTGGACGGTGTGGAGAATAACGTCTTCTCTGGCTCAGTGCTGCTGGCTGAACACTCAGATACCCAGCTACAAAAGCAGGAGGTATGTGTGCAGTTTCTCTAGTTATTGCAGATATTTTAAAATAGCAAATCATATGAGCCTGGTAATACCCATGACCTATGGGTTTTTATGTTTTCATCCTAAAGTTGATTTAAAAATTTGAATTTATAAATTTGTTATCTCCACATGAAGTTGTTTACTGATACAGTATGTGGCTCAAATTTGAAGTTAGGATTTGAGTCACAAAAGTAAATATAAAAAGATGAATGTGTGTTTCTTATTGGGATTCAAAACTGACAATCAAAGTTAAAGTTATCTGCTCTATGTATGTAATATATATCTTCATCGTTTCTGTTCTTTCCTCCAGACGTTGGAGAACGATGTGAGGCATGTCACAGAGGAGGTGACGCTCAGCCAGGCTCTGCTAGCTGGGTCTTCAGGGTTGAGACAAGAGGACCGATTGCTGCTTGAGGACAACCTTGACTGCCTGAAAGAGAGATTAGGAGCACTGGGTTGTGCTCTGGGGCAACGCTGTGACCACATGAGGACCAGAGCACATGAGCTCACAGCCTACCAGGTTTGCTTGATATTTTGCAATTGCAGCTCTTCAAGGGACTTCCATGTTTTATCGTTCTCCATGAATGTCCTCTATAAATTGTGATGAATACATTTTGTCTTATTACAGACTGAGTTGCAACTTCTCCAAACTGCTTTAATCGAGACCAAGTGCCAGATCCTACAGGCCTTAGCCGGAGCCATGGATAGACCAGCTTCAAAACAACTGGAGGTAATGCAAGTTTTGACATGCATGCACGCCCTGGCTGCTTGTCTCCCATCAAAGCTTTCAGAGAACAATAAATGATTGTGTACATCATTTCTCTTAGGTTATTGCCTGTGCAGACGAGAGCCTAAAAGACTTTGAACAGAGGATCACGGAGCTCAAAACCAGAGGAGCAGCACTACAGGCAGATCAGATATCAACAAACAAGATATTAAAACTCCAGGTAATGTACTGCACATCACTGACAGCTCTCACTAAAATTGTCTGAAAATCATGCAGTAAATGCTTCTCCTTATAGGTTTTTACTTATTTACGTTCTTCCTGTGTGCTTTCAGGATTCCTTTGAGGAGCTAGTGATGACAGTGGGTTCCCGGCGCAGTGGGCTGAACCAGAACATGGCTCTGAAGGAGCAGTACGAGCGTGCTCTGCAGGACCTGACTGACCTGGTGGACACAGCTAAAGACAAGATGGAGGCTGATCAGAGGATTGTTGCCAGCTCTGTGGAGGAAGTCCAGAATCACCTGGACAAACATAAGGTTTGGTCAACTTTGAGCTCTGTTAGACTAGAAAAACTTAAAGAATGTTTTTAATCAACAGTGTAAAACATTGAACACACAGCTAGTAATCCAAGATAAACTATTAAGAGAAAAATAACTGCTCAATGGTGTGTTTGTTTGTATGTTTTCTAGGAGTTCTTCCAGGGTCTGGAGTCCCATATGATTCTAACGGAGACATACTTCAGAAAAATCAGTGTTCTGATGCTTCCCAAAGAGAGTCAGGCCCTGGAGGAGACACTGGCTGAGGCTCAGAGTGTCCTCAGAGAGGCACACAGTAAAGGAGTTGAGCTGGAGTGTATCCTGGAGGTAAGAGAGGAAATACTATTCACGTTAAACCTTTTTGAAAACATCCTGATAAAATCATAGAAAATTAGAAAGTGTTATTATTTGACATGTTTATTTTTCTAAAGAAAAGACATGAAAAATAATGCAAATGATTAAACTGTGTTTCTAACCTAAAAGGCATAGATATTTATGAGTTGGGAAAAATGTTTCAAGTATCTTCTGCTTGAAAACTGATGCTAAAAGCTCAGTTCACACACCTTGTATTAGGAAGTTTATTTTCCCTCCGTGATAGGAGAGCATGGCAGTTGCCAAAGTGTTATAGTGGTCTTCATCTAAGGTTTACATGTCAGCTGTTTGAATTTCAAATGTATCTTTATTTTCAGACTTGGTGCCGCTTGGTGCAGGATTACCAAAGTCTGAACCGCCAACTGGAGGCAGTTGAAGAAAATATCCCCACTGTTGGCCTGGTGGAAGAGACTGATGAAAGGCTCATGGACAGGATTTCATTGTATCAGGTACAAAGTGCAGATTTTAGGATATGGCATAATGATCCTAAATAGCCTCCATAAGATTTCTTGTTTTTTTTAATGACATGTCAGTAAAGTAGGCAACGACAGGAAGTATTAAAGTAGGATTTGATGTGTGATAAAGGACGGCTGAAGAAAATTCAAGAGGCCAGCACACATGATATGCATTTGTTTTCCTCTCTGGGTTTCTTGCTATAGTTTTCTTTTATTACGGGAAGAATTGCTTTACTTTTATTTAATACACTTACTTTCTTCACCCACATGTTTTCAGCTCACTCTTCTAAGATTGTGTGTCTCCCTGCACCTCTTCCATTCTCTGTAAAGGGTCTAAAGGGGAAACTGACAGAGCACCAGCACAAGCTACACCAGGTACTGGATGAGGGCAAACACCTCTTGCTGTCAGTGTGCTGTCCCGCACTGGAGAACCAACTCACGCTGCTGGGGGAACACTGGCTAAACAATACCAGCAGGGTCAACAAGGAACTGCAGCGCCTGGAGGCCATCCTGAAACACTGGACCAGGTCAGAAACACGTCAGAATCACAGAGGATTTTTCATAGGGACACTGACAAACAATATTTTTAAGAATCATTAGTAATTTCACTCATCTAAGTGCACAAAAAATAACTTCTGAACTCAGTATCAATGCATGACATTGTTCTATGATTGAATTGTGGTTTTCCTGTAGGTATCAGAGGGAGTGTGGAGAGCTCAGTGAATGGCTGCACTCTGCTCTGGAGCGTCTGGAGTTTTGGAATACACAGGCGGTGTTAGTCCCACAGGAGCTGGAGACTGTCAGAGACCATCTCTCTGCTTTTCTTGTGAGGCCACAATCTTTATTCATTTTCTCTTGGTTGTGTACCTGTATTGATCCAAAAATGCAGGCTCTTCTCCAGCAACAGTGCTACAACTAGTAGACATTAATGAAGATTTATACAAGTTTCAATGAGGCAGTGGTGCTCACAGCTGAGCCAGCGTACTGCATATGGTGTATCATTGGGCTGTGTATGTAGCCATGAAGACACATGGATCACCGGCCGGTTGTGTATCTGTCTTTGCCAGCATTTTGTAGGCATCAGTAGGCGATTGAAGAGGGGATGGTACCCTCCCCTTGTCGGCAGAATGACCAAAATGCCCCTTGTTAACCTGCCATCCTCCGTCTCCATCCTCTAGTAGCAGAGATAATGCAAGGGCAGAGGGGTTGTTCAGTTGAATATTAACATATTCAACTGAACAACCCCTCTGCCGGACTCATTGATCCTTTATCTGACTAAGGTTGGTGCAAGTTAGAATGTATGACCCTAACCTCAGCTCTGAAATATCAATTGTGTTTTAATAAATCCATGGCGCTGTCTGTGGTGCTGAAGTATCAGACAGCTTTGTAATTGCAATTTTTCTCTGAATCCTGCTCTTCTGTAAGTTTTGTCTTGGATCTATAATATTCTCTAAACTATATCGCTTGGGGGGTTGATATTAATAAAATACAGAAGCAAAAGAGTCATATCATTTCCATAATATGCTACATACTGTATTCAAAATAATAATTATTATAATAGTATAAATTGCATTTCCTATAATTAAAATAGTGTAAGTAGTAGTTCTTGTCATGGATGTAGTGGTAGTAGTAGTAGTAGTAGTAATCTTGCTGAGTCGTCTGCAGAAAGCTCTGTCTGCATATAATATGATAAAATACCTTTTATTGCATTCTAGATATTGATTGCTGTCCTTGTCTGTCTCAGGAGTTTTCAAAGGAAGTTGAAGGCAAGTCCAGTCTAAAGAGCTCAGTGGTTACCGAGGGTAACCAGCTGCTGCGTCTGAAGAAAGTGGACACGGTGGTGCTGCGATCTGACCTGGCACGCATTGACACTCAATGGACTGAGCTGCTCACACGCATCCCAGTGGTCCAGGAGAAGCTGCATCAGGTATCGTCACATGCAGCCAGACTGAACAGGCTTAGCTGCTCCAGAGCAAATAGGATTACCTCTTTCTGCTGTTTCACTGCTACTGTCAAACTACAGACGTTATCACACAAGGTTGCACTGAAACTGGCACCATGTGAGTTTTTTTTTTCAACATGGATGTTTAATATGCTGGTCCACTGGGTTTAATTTTTCCTCAGATCCAAATGGAGAAGTTGGCCTCCCGTCATGCCATTTCGGAACTGTTTAACTGGATATCATTGATGGAGAATGTCATTGAGGAGAATGAAGAAAACCTCAAGAGTGCAGTGGGGTCAAATGTGATTCAGGACTATTTGCAAAAATACAAGGTAGTGGACTTCATACGGATTTCCTAGATTTATGACACTTTGTTTTTAAAGTGTATGATGTGGATTTTAATTAAAGGAAAATATGTAACAGCTGAATACATTATTTTATGCATTTCAAAAATATGAAAGGTTTGTTATTACTTTTTAGGGTTTTCAAATGTAGTCATATTTTTCTAGCTCCAAATACGGTTGCAATGGTATGAGATTTTCACGGTACGATAACCGTATCAGAAAATATCACGGCACTTCACTTACAATGACCCTTAAGGGAATGGAAACAAAGGGATTTGTTTGGTTGAACAAAAGCAAATGCATGTGGTAACTGTCAATTTTCATATATATCAATGTATACCATGAAACCGGTATACTAAATTTAGATGTTTAAACATGTTCACAATTACATCTTTGAGTATTTCTTGTACATCCTCTTACTAACCTTATTATTAAGGATGATGTAATGTAAGATGTGTGTATGGTAGTTATGAATCAGTGACTGTCATTTTAATTGTGAATCTACTTTTGTTTCCTCTTATTCAGGGCTTCAGAGTAGATCTAAGCTGTAAGCAGCTGACTGTGGACTTTGTCAACCAGTCGGTGCTGCAGATCAGTGGTCAGGATGTGGAGAGTAAGCGCAGTGATAAGACAGACTTTGCGGAGCGACTGGGAGCCATGAACAGGCGCTGGCAGGTCCTACAAGGCTGCATCAATGAGAGGGTGAGGCCATAGGCACTGACACTGTTAATGAAAGAATAACAGTCATTGCCATTTATTAGTGAAAAGTCAGGATGTAACAGTTTAATTTGTGTAAAATACTTGCAGATCCAGTTCCTGGAGAGCCTTTTGGAGATGTGGTTGGAGTATGAGAGCAGCGTTCAGACCTTGAAGTCCTGGATGGCGACTCAGGAAGAAAGTTTGAAGAGGAAACACCGCATAGAGGATTTAACATCTGTGCAGAACGCTCTCAAAGACTGCCAGGTAGGCTTCTCTTACTGTGCTAACAAAGAATCATCAAAACATGTTATACCCCTACATGCTGTTAGTATTACACCCTTCTGTGTCCATGTTTTTCATCATGTGAAAACTATTAACTTTTAGGAAATGGAAGAGTTGGTGAAGGAAAAAGAGAAAGAACTAGAGAGGGTTGAGGAGCAGGGCTGTGCCCTCGTCCAGAACAAGACCGATGAGGCCTGTGCTATTGTCATGGAGACACTCCAGGGTGTCAATCACACCTGGGCTAACCTGGACCACTTAGTAAGCTCGGATGTTCTCTTTCCACTCTATGTTTTTTATCTGTTAAACCCATCAATTCTTCTCTACTCTGCTCTTCCTTGTTCTATTGTTTTCTGTTCTGGCCTGGTCATAACAATTTACTGAATGTCACCATTTGTTTTTTTACTCCACCTTTAACAGATAGGGCAACTAAACATCAGTCTGAAGTCAGTGCTGGATCAGTGGAGTCTATACAAGCGGGCTTCAGAAGAGATTAATGGCTACCTGATGGAGGGAAGATACTCTGTATCTCGTTTCCGCCTCCTCACAGGCTCTCTGGAGGCTGTTCAGCTGCAGGTGCAAAGTCTGCAGGTATGTTGGCTGCCTGTCTTTGAGCTGGCCTGTAGTCATCCAGAGGAATTTGTTTACATTGATTACTTTAGTATGTGTTTCTGAAATCGTATTGCGATGGAGATAACATTTATATTATTTCATCAGGGGAATATTTCTAAATTAGGTAGTATACACAGTTTTATCTTTGCTGGTGAATTAAGCATGGCATTTATCTCTCACTTGTGAAGGACTTGCAAGAGGAACTGGAGAAACAGGAGAGCAGTCTGAGAAAGTTTGGTGCTGTGACCCACCAACTGCTGAGGGAGTGTCACCCTTCAGTGTCAGATTCTCTCAACAACGCCCTTAAGGACGTCAATGCAAGGTGATGTTAAAAAAAAGTACTATTGTACGCATGTTAGCTTTGACGTCACTGATTTGGGGGCAGCCATTTTTTAATTATTTTCATTATCCCTTACATTGCTGACTTATCCATGTCATATTTGCACCCAGATGGACTGGCTTATTGGAGGAGATTGCGGAGCGTCTGAGAAGCAGCAAAGCCTTGCTTCAGCTATGGCAGCGCTACAAGGAGCTTTATGAGCAGAGCTGCAGCAACATCCAGCTGCAGGAGGAAAAGACGGACCAGCTCCTCAAACTTGCTTGCAGCAAGGACATCGCTGACGAGGAAGTGACCGACTGGATCCAAGAATGCAGCGTGAGTGAGCCCACTGCTATGCCACTGTTGATTTATTTGATTTGTTGATTTATGCATCTACTTACAACAACTGGTGGGCCTTCCAATTGATGCATATGCTTTTTTCAATGTAGAATTTAGTTTTGTTTTTTTTGTTTTTGAATGAAAAAAAATGCTCTACAATAAATGTTATGGGTGCTTTGTCTTAGGAGGTCCTCCGAACCCAAGCTCCAGTGCACGCCTCCCTGCAGGTTCTCCAACAACTGGGAGATCAGCTGAAACAGCAGGTGGACATATCCGCAGCATCTGCCCTCCAATCAGATCACCTCTCTCTCACCCAACGGCTGGCTGCTGTGGAACAGGCCCTTACCAGACAACTCACCACACTGCAGGTAGAGAAAAAACATTTATGACAAATAGTTTTGACTCCAAGTCCATTTAAGTAGTCAGTTATTCAGTCAGTCATCAATTTTAAACTTGCTGACGTTCCTCCTTCCCACCAGACTGGAGTTCAGGACTATGAAACCTTTAACAACCAGCTGGATTCACTGGGGTGCTGGATAGTTGAAGCTGAGGAGGCTCTGAAGTTGCAAGATCCCAACGGCTCCACTGACCCGACAGTCATTCAAGACCGCATGGAGGAGCTCAAGGTTTTTTTTGGTTCTATTTTGTTTTTTTTCTTTTGTCAGTAAGTTAAAAGAAAAAAAATATATTGATTGACGTGAAAATGTACAATTTCTCTCTTCTCTTCCCACAGAGGCTCATGCTGAAATTCAGCAGTATGGCTCCAGAACTGGAACGTCTCAATGAGCTTGGTTACAGGCTCCCTCTTAACGATTCAGAGATCAAACGCATGCAGAACCTCAACAGGAGCTGGTCATCGGCCTCAGCACAAACCACAGAGAGATTCAGGTATAAAGATAAAAGATAGGGTGTATAAAAAAAAAAAATGCAAGCCTTTCCCAAAGGGGGTGGGACCATCCTAGACAGAAGTTAAAAACTAATGAGGATCAATTGATTGAATAACTGTATACATAAAAGTCTGGTGCAAATAAGCTTTAAAAAACACCATCGACGTGCAGTAAAAACCAATGTCTTATGTAACTGTGATGTTGGAATTGGTGAACCTGAATGTATGAATTGTATGTTTGGTTCCTT
Organism: Echiichthys vipera; assembly: GCF_963691815.1. Classification (NCBI taxonomy): domain Eukaryota; kingdom Metazoa; phylum Chordata; class Actinopteri; order Perciformes; family Trachinidae; genus Echiichthys; species Echiichthys vipera. The sequence goes on from NC_139837.1 coordinate 7,488,613, forward strand.
ACAGCAAACTCCAGTCCTTCCTGCTGCAGCAGCAGACCTTCCTGGAGAAGTGTGAAACCTGGATGGAGTTCTTGGTCCAAACGGAAGAAAATCTGACAGTGGAAATTTCTGGGAACTTCCAGAGTTTGATGGAGCAGCTAAAAGCTCATGAGGTTAGAGTCCCTTTCAAGTTAAATACCCTGAAAGAGCTGCTTTTTATTTATTAATCATTAATCATCAATATGTTGTCTTCCAGTTATTCCAAGCCGAGATGTTCAGTCGGCAGCAGATCCTCCACTCTATTATTAGTGATGGACAGAGGATGTTAGAGCAGGGTCAGGTGGATGACAGGTAAAATCAACATGTTTCTCATCTAGTTTAATATTTTATCCAAATGGTACTCAGAGTAGAAGTCTATACTAACTATACTTTATCACCTCCCCTCCTGCAGAGATGAGTTCAACCTGAAGTTGGCTCTCTTGAGTAACCAGTGGCAGGGAGTAGTGCGGCGTGCTCAGCAGAGGCGGGGCATCATTGACGGTCTGATTCGCCAGTGGCAGCGCTACAGAGAAATGGTGGAGAAGCTGCGCAAATGGCTGGTGGAGGTCTGCCACCCTGCAGAAGCCATTCAGGCAGGGACAACAGTGCCTCTGCAACAAGCCCGCTCCATGCTGGATGCTGTCCAGGTACATAATGTTAAAGCTTAGAGACTACACATCTCAGATTTATCTAGATGGTGATGGACAAAAAAGACACACATTTTGAGTTTAGTCCACCCCATTAATCTCTCCAGAACAGTATATATCTTTGTCAGGGTTACTAAGAATTAACATACTGGGAATCCTGGCAAAAATTCTCTAAAATTAAAATCTTGGTCATTGAAGAGAGTGTAAACCTACCTGGAAAACATTGAGCTACAGCAGAGACAGATGCAGATTAGTGTGCCAAGGGGGCTTAACAAAACTCAATAGCTTCTCATTTATCTTGATCTGATAAACCCCGCTGAAATGATATTCCCAAAGAGGTAACTGTAAGAACTATTTACATATGTCGGTTGGGCAGAAGATTGACAGGTGTGTATGTGCTTTCTCATTCAGCTGAAGGAAAAGGTGATGCAGCATCAGCAGGGCAGCTACATCCTGACAGTGGAGTCTGGCAGACAACTGCTCCTGTCGGCTGATAGTCGGGCGGAAGTGGCCCTGCAGACAGAGCTTACTGACATCCAGGAGCGATGGAAACATGCCAGCAGCTGCCTGGACGAACAGAAGAAAGAACTTGCCACCTTGTTAAAGGTAAGTGAGAAAGATTGCCAGCAGCTTGTGGGGCACAGCGCACAAGCGGCACAAGCAGCTCTTACTTGTGGTCTACATTAGGAATGCCAAACATGTCCTAATAGATAAATGAATGAAAAAAACAAAACTATTATTTTGCTGTTTATTAGTAAGTGATATAATTCTGATGCAGTTGCAGCCATTGTTTGTGTCATGTGCAGGACTGGGAGAGGTGTGAGAGAGGTATTGGTGGATCACTTGAAAAACTTCGAGCCTTCAAACGGCAGCTCTCTCAGCCTCTTCCTGATCACCATGAGGATCTGCAAGCTGAGCAGATGCGCTGCAAGGTAACAACATACTTCATGATGAAGTGTGGTTTTTGGACAAAGCAAACTTTACATATCAATAACACAAATAATATTCAACATCCTGTTGGGGGACCTTGATTTAAGGAGTTCAGAATCAGTAATATTTGAATGAGTTTCCTCATCTGTTGAGCTGACTTTGAAATAAATTTAGTTGAATGTTGAATGTTTTTAATAATCTTACTTTTATTTCAATAACAGGACCTGGAGAACACGTTCGATGGCTGGAGTGGGGATCTGGCCCATCTGACTGTGCTGCGAGAGTCCCTGTCTTGCTACATCAGTGCAGAGGACCTGTCTGTCCTGCAGGAGCGAATTGAGCTGCTGCATCGACAATGGGACGAAATCTGCCACCAGGTACAGTGCACCAAACAGTTACTGTGCAGAGCTGATTTTCAGAATATACACAGTAGTATACTGCATTTCTGATCTACTGGAGCATTATTCAAATAAAACTAAGGACAATATTTCACTGTATCGTTATCTGATACGCTGATCTTGTCTCTGCAGTTCCTTTAGATACCAATCGGTGGAGCTGGTGTCAAACAAAATCACCAGACTTTGGTCTGGATAGTGTCAGTTAGCCAAAATCCTATACAGCTTACTATCATATGCATAAAAGACAGAATATTTATAACTAATGAGTTTTAGAAATGCAACTGAATCTCACTGAAGGAGAATGCTCAAACATTAAATTCACAGTATAATGAAGATAAAACAAGACAAGAAATGCACTTCTTTCTCTGTTTTTTGTCTCACATTGATTTGCACAGCTCTTAAAAAGCTGTAACCTGTGGATACAGAACGCACTATACCTCAGATTACTTGAACTTGAACTCAAAATGGCGCTTTGCTTTCTTTCAAAAGGAAATGCCCTGTCTAGAGCAGTTGCTCTGGTGTTAAACCACAAGGCCATCCTTTTTTTCAGAGTTGCATCCTGAGTAGAGCAGAAAAAATACACACACAGGAAACACACAGAAGCACACACTCGGTGCTTGATGCAAATTAATCAGTTATGGTGCTGTGATCTCCAACACTGCTTCCGTTTGAGACTTTTTGACATGAATGCTCTTTTGTTACAATTTAACATGCATAGATTGCTTGTTTTTATGCACTTTGCACAGTGATGCACTTAACTGAATATATATTGCTGTGCCTCTGCAGCTGTCTCTGCGCCGGCAGCAGGTGAGTGAGAAGCTGAATGAGTGGACTCTATTCAACGAAAAGTACAAGGAGCTCTGCGAGTGGCTTACCAACATGGAGAACAAGGTCTCCCAAAATGGAGACATCAGCATTGAGGAGATGATCGAGAAGCTCCGCAAGGTAAACAGACATATACAGTTAGTTATTTTCAGAAATTACCAAGCTGATCACCAAGTTGATGTCCCATTACATTGTCATTCTCATTCTGTCACTTTTAAATACATCATTCAAACTTTTAAATTGCCTTACACTGGTTCTGTTGCATTGTGACTCAGGACTACCAGGAGGAAGTCACTGTGGCTGAGGAGAACAAGCTGCAGCTGCACCAGCTGGGAGAACGCCTGGCCAGAGCCAGTCACAAGAGCAAAGCAGCTGAAATCGAACAAAAATGCAACAAAGTCAGGGACCGCTGGCAGCACCTCCTAGATCTCATTGGTGCCAGGTGAAAAGACCCACACTCACAGTGTATTGAGTAGCTTAAATGCTCCTTTAATTTGTTTTCTTCATTGATAGAGTATCTCACATTAGATTATACTGACAGTTAATTGATTTGTGTTAAAAGAGTGAAGAAGCTGAGAGAAACTCTAGTGGCTGTGCAGCAGCTGGATAAGAATATGAGCAGCCTTCGATCCTGGCTGGCCCACATAGAGACTGAGCTGTCCAAACCCATCACCTACGACTGCTGTGATTTTCAGGAGATTCAGAGGAAGCTTGATCTGCAGCAGGTAACATAATGTAGAGTGCAGTGCATAATATATATCCTATACTATATTGTATATTTTATATTATTGTAGCAATTCACAGTGAAGCTGCAATCTCAAATCAAATCTCTCCTTGCCTTATTTTTGCCTCACACACAGAGAAGCACTTACATAATGGGACTCTTTTGTGTTGTTATTATTTCTCTCGTTCTTGCTCTCCCTCCCTCTCTCCTTCTGTATCACTCATTTATTATTACACACATTCATTCTCCCTCTCCGTTTCTCTTTTCGCACCATTCAGGAGCTTCAGCGTGACATAGAGAAGCACAGTACAGGAGTGGCGTCTGTACTGAATCTGTGTGAGGTGCTTTTGCACGACTGTGACGCCTGCGCCACCGACGCAGAGTGCGACTCCATCCAGCAGGCAACTCGTAGCCTTGATCGCCGCTGGAGGAGCATCTGTGCCTTGTCTATGGAGAGGAGACTCAAGTAAGATGATCGAACAAAGGATAAAAACAACAAAAGTGGATAGTAGGGATGGAAAACAAGTCGTTGCTATTATTGTATGTAAATATTATGTTTTCCATCTGTTAGGATTGAGGAGACGTGGCGTCTATGGCAGAAATTCCTAGATGACTTTGCCCGATTTGAGGAGTGGCTGGCCACTTCAGAAAAGACTGCAGCTCTGCCCAACTCTTCTGGTGTACTATACACTGTAGCCAAGGAGGAACTTAAGAAATTTGAGGTATTGCAAAAGTATGCTGTGTTAACTATTAAAAACAGGACAGGACACATGGCCATTTATTTTATTTATTGACCCAAAAGAATGGTGCTGTTTATTAGTACTATATTAATAAAACCATGTTTCTGTAGGCCTTCCAGAGGCAGGTCCACGAAAGTCTAACCCAGCTGGAGTTAATCAATAAGCAATATCGCCGCCTGGCCAGAGAAAACCGCACTGACTCTTCCTGTCGTCTGAGGGAGATGGCTCATGATGCCAATCAGCGATGGGACAACCTGCAGAAGAGGGTGGCATCCATCCTTCGCAGGCTTAAGGTACATACATGATTTTTCTTTTATTGAAATCAAATCTCCTTCATGCATTTCTGAACTTTCTTCTCACTTTTATGTTAGATCGTAGCATCAGTGCTTCTTCCACTGTATGTTAAATCAATGACTAATGAAACGTATTATATACTACATACATTTATTTCTACATTGTACTATTGTACATGATCCTAACAGCAGTCTCTATTTCAACTGTGCAGCACTTTATTAGTCAGAGAGAGGAGTTTGAGACAGCCAGAGACGGCATCTTGGTGTGGCTGACAGAGATGGATCTGCAGCTGACCAACATCGAACACTTCTCTGAGTGTGACATTCAGGCTAAGATCAAACAACTCAGGGTAGGTTTGTCACAATAATGGTCTGAAAAGTATATATATATAGGTTTATTGTACCTTTGAGATTGTCTTGCACACAGATTGTGTTTCTTTTTATCTCTATAGCAAAGTAAGTGAGCTATAACAAAGACAAAAGTGGCAATCACCTCAAGTATTCTTACTATGGTGAAGAAGGCCTAAAGATGTATTAAGAAAGAATTTAAAATGTCTTGCTCTTGATATGTTTGGAAAACTAAAGAAAGACTTTATTACTTTATTCACTCACAAGGTTTTATGCTCATATCATATTGTATTATATTCTGATATTTTCCATTGTGAAGATGCAATGTGGAAGAAGGGTTATGGAGAAGGGGTGAGAGTAAATAAGTAAATTATTCTACTCACTCCTCCTCCTCCAAATAAACAACTGCTAATACAAGAGCAGCTGGATTGATGGATATTGCAAGATGACTTTCTCACAAGTCATACTGAACATTGAAATGATTAAATCAAATCAGGAAATTAACTGGGAAATCATAAATTGAGACTGTGAAAGACCCATTTGTTTAGCATGAAAACAGAATGAATGAAGATTTGTTTATCTGTTTTCTTCCTCCTTCGGCTCCCACAGTCATTCCAACAGGAGATCTCCCTCACTACAGCCAAGATCGAACACATCTTCCACCAGGGAGAGGCGCTGATAGAGAAGAACGAGCCTCTGGACGCAGCTGTCATCGAGGAGGAACTTGAGGAGCTGCAACGCTACTGCCAGGAAGTGTTTGGTCGAGTGGAGCGTTACTACAAAAAGCTCATTCGGCTTCCTGTAAGACCTGAGATTGAGAGCATAGCAAATATTTATATTTTTATTCATGCATGATTTCATAATCTATTCTGGCTTTATTCCAAACACCAAATAGGTGTAAAAATATTGTATTTTCAGCAGTAAAATCCTCAGCACATACCACATACATTATGTATACTTTTTCTTCAGCTTGCAGATGATGATACCGAAGTATCATACTCGGACCGAGAGCTGGAGCTGGACGAGCCTGGTGATTTGTCCAGCCTACCATGGGGCGAGCGTTTGGGGGATGGCTTCCTGTCACCTCTGCCCTCCTCCGGCCGCTCAGCCTCCCTGGCGGCCCAGTTCCGGACCGAGCGCTCTGGCAGGGACACCCCAGCCAGCGTGGACTCCATTCCCCTGGAGTGGGACCACGACTATGACCTGAGCCGCGGGCTGGAGAGCGCCAGCAGGGCCCTGAGAGAGCAGCAGAGTGAAGAAGGAGACTTCCTTCAGCGGCCTGCCTCATCCTTGTCAGGTTAGTTTCCAAACACACACAGAAAGTTGAAGAGATAACTGAGACTTTTAAGATCTTGTGATTTAGAATGATATTGTATGGGTATGGTGGCTATTTTTGAGATGTAGAAAATGCAGAATGTTTAAGTGAGAAGGGCTCCCAAATCCTTCGACCTGTGATTCCTAAAGCAGTGTCTAGTTGCCACATCTTGTCACGGGTTGTGTCTTTTGGTTGTGCTCAGTTCAACCAAAGATGATTTTCGTTGTTTCACTTGAATAATTGTTAATAATTGAACTGTCTAGTTCATCTTGTGTACCCCATCAGTTCAGCTCAATGTACTTGAGCAAAACACTTGAAGTTGAACAGTACTAAGGTGGCCGACTTTGACCTCTGCTCTTCCTGAGGAGGGGGAGAAGTCCAAATTTTCCAACAGTAACCAAATGTTAGCAAGGCTATATAACTTCATTCATTCATTCATATTTTAGCCATGGACTAAGGAGTATTTGCTAATACTTGACATGGTTATTTTAGATGCTGTAGGGGTAAGGTTTGTCACACAACATTTTGTCAATGCAGTTTAATTTCCTTTGAATGGCAAACTTCATCTATCTGGTGGTGCATCACACAAGGTTAAAAACAGCAGATAAATTCAGGCTAGTCAGTTCACAGAGTCAAACATTGTAATACCCATTGCTGAATGTGTGTACTGTATAATGTGTCTTCCAGATGTAGTGATCCCAGAGAGCCCAGAGGCCTATGTTAAAGTTACAGAACAAACACTGAGGTCCTCTACTGGTAGGCAACAGCAGACCCCAGCATGCCACAAGTGTTTGGGGCCAGAAATAACAGCTGATTGACACCACACTTAGAGCCTATTCACTTTGATTTGTGTTGATTTCCTCTCTTATACACACTTTGGGCACAAAATGTAACCAATGGCAATACTTTCTAACACTGGGTGATAGGGTTAATTCCATTTTTATTTCTTCAATTAATTGGTTCTGCTTTGGTTTCTAATTCAGCAGAACGGAAATGGAATTCATCCTAACCCTTCTTTCTAACTGGCTTTCTTACTTTTGTTTGACTTGCAGTGTGCTGTGTAGTTAACCTCTTCAGATTATTTTAATGTGCATGTTGTTTTATTGTCACAGTGAACAAGTCTGAACTTCTTGCTGAAGGGATTGCAGATTTGTTTGAATTAAACTTTTTCATAGGCCCTGTTTACACAGAGGCACATTGCGCCAGAAAAAAAGCTTTTTGAACTCTGTATTTCAAATGAAGGATGCGACTCCTAATGCAAGGAAATGCTGCAATGATCAAAATGCAACGGGCACCATGTGACAAGTGTAAAGGAAACCAATCTGTTTTCCTGTCTACTTCTTTAAGCTCATTATTTGCTCTCCGCATGTTGTGTTTCTCTGTGTGAACGGGGCCTTATCTCGTATTTTTGGCAAGAATATTTCAAGTAAGCATTATGATACAGTATTTGATAATAATCTGTGAAGATGACAAGTTAATGTTGTGTCCACAGGGGAAGTTCCCTCTACGGACTCTCACATTCACCCTCTGGATGCCAGCCGTTTCCTCCTGCAACAAACGGACAACAGCCGCAGTCGCACACCTACAAGCGCAGAGCTGGACACCTCGTATATGGGATATGTATGTGTTACTCTTGAATGTGTTACTCTTAAATGAGGCCCAAAAAAAGCTTCAGACAGTATTTTTCTAACCAAACTGTACATAAAGTGATAGTTGATTCTGTTTTGTCTGTTTATATGCAATCTAACCACCAACACATGGGTATAAGACTTAAAAACTAATGTTTAGTTATGTTTTTAAATAATGTCCAGTCATATTTTGTTAGCTTACCACTGGCCAATGATACTACTTTGACCTTTAGAGTACTCACTTGATTACCCGGTTTACAAAATCTTTGCCATAAGGTTGAAATGTATATCCTATCCTGAGATATATGTACAGATTGTACAAAATAGTACCTGTAACCTGACATGCATCCATTGTGCAGATGCGGCTGCTGGGTGAGTGTCGGGGCAGTATTGACACAGTGAAGAGGATGGGCGTCGAGCTGAAGGAGGAGGAAGACGCAGTGTCTGGACTGGCAGATCCCAGTAGCTCAGAGTCCCAGACATCAGGTAGTACTGTACAACACTGCAAACTACCCTGCATGCATATTTATTACATTACTATACATTTAAATGGATCTATATGAAAAGAAAAAGCTTGAATGTGTAAATGTTGCAGTACTTTTATCTGGTGGGATACATCTCTTATGAATTCAGCTTACTTAGGATATCTTTTTTTCTTTTGCACCCCGCAATTTAGGAGTGATTGAGCGCTGGGAGCTCCTGCAGGCTCAGGACCTCAGCAAAGAGATGCGCACAAAGCAGAACCAGCAGCAGTGGCAGCAGCTGAACTCTGACCTGAACAAAATTTGGACGTGGCTGGGAGAGACGGAGGAAGAGCTGGAGCAGCAGCAGAGGCTGGACCTCAGCACAGACATCCAGACGATAGAGCAGCGCATCAAAAAGCTCAAGGTATTATTTTCTTTTTGGTAATACCTTTGCATGGTATGTTGCAAGTCCTTATGTTGGTTCCTTCTATTGTTGTGTTACATCCTTTGTGCGTTGCTCTGGATGACTGCATTCTTTACCTGTAAAATGTAATTGTCTGTCTACAGGAACTGCAGAAGGCATATGACAAACGCAAGGCTATTGTGCTGTCCATCAACCTGTGCAGTGCTGAGTTTGTGCAGTCAGACACAACAGAGTCCCGAGAGCTGCAAGCCAAACTGAAAGACATGAACAACCACTGGGACAAACTGGGCAGCTCACTGGAGGAGTGGAGGTCTTCATTACAGGAAGCTCTCATGCAGTGTCAGGTAGGTGCCAGTGGTCATCGTGACAGGGTGCAGTTGTTCTGAATGTGAGATTGTTTTCATAGAGCCGTATTCATGCAGTTCTCTAATCTCTATTTTCCCGATTCCACATCTGACAATCAGGACTTCCATGAGATGAGCCACGGTCTGCTTCTCTGGTTGGAAAACATCGACCGTAGGAGGAATGAGGTGGTTCCCATTGACCCCATCCAGGACAGTGACACCCTCCACGAGAATCATAAAGCACTTACGGTACAGAACTATGATCTATACAGTGCATGAATATTATGTATATAAATATAAGAACGATTAGTGATATTTTGGTTCATATTTTAACACATAAAAACTTTTTTGGGTCCTCATCCTACACCTACAGTATCTTGTCTTTCCAGTTACCAGTTACCCTCTATTGGTCAGTAATTAATAATATCTTAATTATCTTAATTGATGATATCTTTGGGTATATTACACATTATTCGTATAACATTTTACTGTAACATGGGTTACTCTTTTGAATTACTCACTGAATCATGAATAAATAGTATATTTTGACCAAACACTTCATTTAAGAGGGGTCGAAGGTCACAAAGCTCGACACTAAGAGTTATGCTGATTAAGCACTATGGTAAAAGTACCCTAGCACCTATTTCAGATACATGAGGACTGTATGAACAATCCTGTTCTCCTGCTGTTTTAGAATTCATGTCTCAAATTCCCAATCCCCACAGCAAATCCGCCAGGAGCTGCTGGACTCCCAGCTCAAAGTGGCCTCGCTGCAAGACATGTCCCTCCAGTTGCTGGTCAACTCTCAGGGCAGCGACTGCCTGGAGGCCAAGGAGAAGGTTCATGTTATTGGGAACCGCCTCAAACTGCTGCTAAAGGAAGTTACCCGAGACCTCAGAGAGCTGGCCAAGATTCTGGACATCACAAGCAGTCAACAGGTAGATCTTCACTTACTATATACCTGTGCAGTGTTACCTGTACCCCCTGATACTTGTGTATGTGGTTACAGTTTTTAATGTTATAGATTTTACGTTTTTGTTGAGATTTTTAATTTAGGTTTACAGGGATTTACACGAGTGTGGAAGACATTTTGCAGATTTTCCTTAGAGAATGCCTGTTACAGAGTTTTTAAAAGTCATTTTAAGGTTTTGATATTAACTATGAAACGGAAGACGTCAGATTTGGTTATGCTCCCTTTGTCAGGATCTGTCATCTTGGTCATCTGCTGACGAGCTGGACACGTCCGGTTCTCTCAGTCCGTTGTCAGGAAGGAGTACACCAAGTCGACGACGATCGGTAACGTATATGTGTACCTGTACATGCCGCTGTATGAGAAGCCAGGTGTTCGGTTACCCCTCTGAGACAGCGCATACACTAACTTGTGCCCCAAATGCCCGTTGAAAGCCATATTCACCCCTGTCATCCCAAGATCTCTCCTCACACCTTTCTACGCCTTCACAACCTGCTCTACACTTCCTCCCTCTGAATTCTGAACTTTTTTCCAGCCTTTTACTCTTCTTGCATGTTGTGTATTTCCCAGAGCAAATTCCTGCAAGACAAATGGGGAATTCCTCCTCTTTTCTTAACTTAATTTCAGTTCTGCCCTAGCTGTCACCTTTTCACTTTTTCCAGTATTTGATAAAAATATCCTGCACAAATCTTTTTCCCCCAATAGACTTTCCTCTAATCTCTTAATGCTCCCTGTAGTGTTGTTCTCAGGAATACTGGCTATCATGAAACTGCTAAATGTACAAAAGAAGCATAAAAACTGTGGTTTTATGATGTAGAAAGCATGACATTATAATTGTTTTGTATTGTAGAAAAATGAGAATATTTGCATCAGTACTGATTCATTACGTATCTAAATATCAGTCCAAATAAGCCTGTCACTGCTTATATTTTGTGTATGTTACCAAATGTCACTGTTATCAAAGAAATTCATGCATCACATTGCATAATTTGTAGCTTCATATTTGCAATCAGTTTGTTGCACTCACAAGCCGAAGCACTTCAAAGTAGTCGTGCACTTTGAAAAGCCAGATTCCTTATTATCACGAGTTACAAAATCTACCTTCACATATGATTTTGTTGCTGCTCTTCTTTCATTTTGGGATTTTCTTCTCATCGGTAGCTTTGTCTTGATTTGCCTGGACTGAAACATACTTTCTTTCTTTTACCCCCCGCCCCCCCCTGTTCATTGCAAACAGCAACGGGGCAAATGTAGTCTGTCACAGCCTGGACCCTCTGTGAGCAGTCCACACCACAGGTACCTTTCTGTTGGTTTCTAGCACACCCAGAAGATAATGGAACTCATCAGCCCATGATGCACTTGGAGGCCGATTCATGCTTTCTAATCCTCCCCCAACAACAGCTGTGTTTTTACAGAATAATAAAATCCTAATTCCAGTTTTTGATACCAGATTAGCAGCTCATGATAGTGAATTCCATCATCTTCTGTAAGTCTAGACGCTCTGTGTAGGCTCGTGATGAGGTGCACTGCAGACGACACATCCTTGATAAGAGTTTCACAAGCGATGGTGCAAGGCCTCTTCTCCGCCAATGTCCTTGGCTGCTTGATATCGCTAACCAGAGCATTTCTTACATATAACACAAATATTTCTCTATATCTAACACTCCCTCGCTGTTACTGAGCACACACCCTTTTTCTCAAATTGCCGAGCCAGTAAATGTCTGCAATGAACAATGCAAAGGCTGCAGTTTCTCTTTCTCTCTCGCTCTCTCTCTCGTGTGTGTGTGTGACATTTCTTCTTCTGCTGCTGCTATCTCACCGACTATCCACCATCTCTCCCCCCCTCAGTCTGTCATCTGTGAGTCTCAGGTCTCCATTTGTGAAGTGGTAAGGGGCACCATGGGTAACAACGCAGCACAACCTGAGTTTAAATCATACATCACTAATGTCCATGCATTCCCGGACTCAGTTATCGCTTTAATTAGAAACTTTTTGAGACTACTGCAGGCCTGTTTTCTCTTTTCTCTCAGTCAATCCATTGTTTTTTTTTTTACAGTAGGTAGGTGTGAGTAAGCTTCTTTACAATAATTCCCTTTTGCTGACCGTGGCTTCTAACCATTGAGGCTAAAGGAAGACTGAGGGTGATGGTGACCGTAAATGATTAAATATAAATGACACTTTGGGAAATACACATACAGTATTTGTTTTCTTGCTGGGAGTCTTTGTTCAAGCTGGGAAACAGGCCAGCCATTTCCCCCTCCTTACAGGCCTTATGCTAAGCTAGGCTAACCACCTCCTGGCTAAAGCTTCCTATTTAAACAACGTCTCATCTAACTTTCAGCAAGAAAGCAAATTAACATATTTACCAAACTATTCCTAAGCTGAGGAAAAGCTTTTCTAAACTAACTTGTCAAAGAGGCTGTTTATAATTGCTATGCTCTTCTTGCCTCGGCATGCTTTGCATTTTTCAACAGGACACAAACTTTCAAAATGTCCTTTTAAAAACAGTATCTGATTATTCAGCTGATACTTGCAGCATGCATTTTGTCTTTTATCCTTATATCCTTTTCAAAGTAATGCAAGCTTACATCTTAAATGTATTTGTCTGGTGCAGGATTGTACAGTATGTATGTTTTTGTGACTGTCGTTGTAACTGTTTCAGTCTCAGTCAGCATGTAGATCACAGTGTGAAACCAACATGTGTCCCAACATTGCTTTGAACCATGTTGGCGATGTCGTTCAAACACAGCATGGTGCTTATAAGCACTGTCATGCAGTTCCCCTGTCATTGAACTGAACTTATTTGGATTGAGAATTGGTAGAAAACACAGAAACAATGAAGCCTAAGGAGAGGATATTAAATTACAGAGCAGTTCAACTGAAGTTTGTTTATTGAGTTGTACTAATTGAACTAGACCAGTTTATTTTTATGAACAGAAAATAAAAAATGTTGCCAATGTAATGTGATAACACAGGTCTGAAATTAGGAATTCAGATGACAAAACATCTTTGTTTTTGTTGTTATTGATCGATGTGAGTAACTAAATTGAGTAACTGTACTGTGTTGTGAATGCTTGTGTGTGTGTGAGCAGGTCTCACAGCGACGCTGGATCCGTTTCCTTCCCTTCTGATTCGGGGACTTCATCGGTTCGTCGGTCCTCATTTCTGCGGCGCGTCCTCTGGGTCGCGCTGCCTCTCCAGCTCTTCCTGCTCCTGTTAGTGGTCCTTGCCTTCCTGCTGCCAATGACTGAGGAGGACTACTGTTCTCAGTCCAACAACTTTGCTCATTCCTTCTACCCGATGCTCAGCTACACTAACGGACCGCCTCCTGTGTAGGCTGGCTGTAAGAGCGTTACCTTTCAGTATTCTTGCATCAGTATGACTTGAATTTGCATCACGTTGATATCCTTAAAAAGGTCAATCATGTTTGAGGAAAAACTGATCTTGGTCATCCATTTGAAAACAGCTGCCATCTGCAGTTAATCAACCTCATGTGTAGCACATAGGATCAAGCATCTCACTATGTTACTCTGCGTAATGCTGTCGATTAAGGAATTTGGTGTAACAAAACTGAAGACACTGTTTTTTCCCACAGTGGACATTGGAGGATGAATGAATTAAAGATCAACTCAGCAGCATATAGATCTGTCAGTTGATAGCACCAAAGTTAAATGCTGAAATAATAGCCTGTGTATTTGCTTGTAACTCAAACATTTGTAAAGAAAAAAACAAAAAACATTTAATATATCTTACATTGCAATTATTTTTTTACCTGTATTTTTGGCATGCAGTTCTGACCGTTGCTTTTATTTACTGACGTCCTTCATTGTGTCCATTTTTAACTTGAATTACATCGATTCATGTAAGATTCCTTTAAGCCAAGTCGTGTTTTAATATCAAAGCCAGACACATTTCAAGAGTTTAACCTTTAATATCAGTCACCCATGGTCTTTATACATTTCACGGTTTTATTTTTTAAACAAAATATAAGATATGACTTTATGATTGAGAAATATGACATATAGAACTATTGTATATTTTGTATGACTGTTAGTTCGGTATCACATGTATAACAGTCTAGGATTATTTAACATGTGTATATAATGGTTAAAAGAACTGATAAATATGAAAATGTATGTATATGCGACTATCAAAAACAATGAATGCCAAATCCTCATGTTGATATTTGTCTTTTTATTTGAGGTTTTTGTGATTGTGATTGTTTTAGTGTCTAATATGTGTTCAGTGAATCATATATACTGAGCTTTTGCTGAAAACACAAATAGAAAAACATGGTTTTTGATACATTATTAGATTATGTATAAGTTCTATTTTCATACACCTTTTAGACCACCATAATACATTTACATGTTAAGTACAGTTCGGCATAAGTGTAATGTGTAATCTAGGCTTCACAAAGGGGAACTGCATCCCCTGGATAAGCAGACCTGCAGGAAGTAAGATCCAGGGAGGAGCTGTCGGGCAAGTCCTGGATTTGAGGGAGATGAGGCCTCTGGTGAGTTGGGCAGTGCCAGGGCATATTAACGTGATGATGAAGGTGGTGATGGTGATGAGGAGAGTGAAGAAGGGTCTCAAGTGATTTGATGATTTCATAATTTGGAAGAGCCAGGGCTGCGGCGTCCAGACCCAACATCTGGGAAACAACCATTCGGAAATCCACCAACTGGACAACACAGAGAAAAAAAAAGAAAACAACAGGAGTTTGATTTAAACTGTACAACCTCTTTCTATGTTCAGGTAAACAAAACTTTTCATATGAATCGTTCTTTCACCTCTCTTTCCCTGTCAGACATCTGTGTCAGGCTCTGTCTGAGGGAGTTGAGTTGCTGCTGGTCCTCTCTAGTCTTCTTCTCTTGGCTCTGCAGGTCTGAGCTCACTGTGTTCAGCTTCTTCTCCACCTTGGCCTTCCCGTCCACCAGCTGATCCAGCTTCTTTTTCTGCTCCTGCACGGTCTGACTCTGTTCCATGACTTTCAACTTGGCACGTCAGACAGAGGTATTCAGTGAAGCAACTGTTATTCAACGGCTTTATTTCTCTTGATACTTAAAAAAATATATACACTGTTGTTTTCAGAAACAACATGCTTTACAAAATAAGTGCAAAGTTACAAAGCATTACCCCCTCCTTTTACAAATAAAGACACAAATGTATGATGAATTATGGGGTGAAAATGCCTCTGGATTTATTTTTTGGGGTCTGAACCCCTCTCCCCTCTACCTTGAGCTCATTGGTGTGGGACAGCTGGGCCTTGAGCTCAGTGTTGGACAGCTTGGTAGCCTTCAGCTCCCCTTGGAGACGCTCCAGTTTTTTCTGCAGCCTCCTGGCCTCCAGGTTAGCATCGTCTCGTTCCACAGCCAGCGCTGATCGGCTCCTCTTCTCATCCTCCAGCTCTGACACCTTCTTCCTCAGGAGCTGGATGTGGAGCCCTTTGCTCTCTAGTTGGTCTTTCTGCGACTTAAACTGTTGGAAACAGGCCTTTTTTGATTACAGGCAATCACTGGTCATGTCAACAGATAGGATCTTTATAATGATCATAATTGTAATATCTAAATATAATAAAACTGACAGTAATTTCCAGTGATAACACCACTATCTATCTGTGTAACCTACCTTTCGCTGTAGACTATAGGTCAGACTTTTGCTCTCAACCAAAGCAGTTGTCTCCTGTTTAACAAGCTGCTCCGCACGTGACAGGATGAGTTTTAGTCTCATGTCGAAGCCGAGATCCACAGCAATACTGTCAACCTTCATTGTCTCTGACAGCTGTTCCAGAAACTCTTCATACTGTTAAAGAAAAGTCAAATGGATATATCTTTCAGGGCTAAGGATAATTCTCTAATTTAAATGCTTTCATAACACAGTTACATGTCGCTGTGACCTCTTCCCCCCTGCTATGACCTTACTCACATGCTGTTTGCTGTGTCTCAGCCCGTCACGATGCACGTCAGCTGCCAACAGCTCAGTCTCCAGACCTTGCAGCCTCTCCCTCAGGTCCTGGACTTGCTGCTCTGCAAGCTGAGCCCTCTGCAGTGCACTGTGCTGGAGCTCCGTCTGCTCGCTCAGTTCCTCAGAGACATGAACCAGCCTGGCCTCTATCTCTGACAAAGACTACCTCCAAAAAAAGGATGCAAGCATTTAGACTAGGAGTGTGAAAAGTGTTGGAAAGTAACTAAATACATTTACTGTAGATTTTTTAGGTACTTGTACATTACGTGAGTATTTTAATTTCATGCAACTTTATCCTTTTTACCCCACTGCATTAATCTGACAAATGTAGTTACTAGTTTATTTGCAGATCAATATGTAAACCTATAATAAACGACATTATAAATAAATGTAATCGCCCAACAGTGTATAAAATGAGTAAAAGTAGCTCTTGCTTAAATGTTAATGCATTAGAAAGAACAATAGTCTTCCCCTTGTAAATGAACTTGTACCTAAACTATTTACTAGTCTTCTGACCACTCAAGGTGCTTTTACACTACTTGTCACATTCACACAGACATTCATACACTGATGGCAGAGGCTGCAATCATTTCAACCACATTCACATTCTTCATTTATGATTCCTCACCTTATTGCAGAGATCATCCAGTCTGTGTAAAACATCTCTCTCTGTGGGCAGGATGACATTCTCAGACTTTTCCTGCAGCAGGTGTGCCACCTTTTTCAGGAACATCTGTAGTTTCTCCTCAGCTGCCTGGGTGTCACCTTGGCTTGACTGCAGCTTTCTCTCTAGCTCCTCCGCCTGTCTCTCCAAACAATGAGACTCTCGCCTAGCTGCCTCTATGACTCTCTTGCTGGCGTCAAGCCTCTCCATTAGGGTTCCCCTCTCCAACTCGACACTCCTCCTTCCCACCACCAGCCCGTCTAACTCCTGGAAGAGGTTAAAACACCACAAAGAGTCACACCTAACAATGCTGCCAAATATTCTATGCAATATTTACTGTAATATGTTCTATAAAACAGTGTTTTTGTACTACGCTATGTGCCTCTGCAAGTTGCTCCCTGGGGAAAAATAGAGTATTTTTAATTTAATTGAATGTCCTGGAGGAAATTTCATGCAGGCCCTAATGGTTTACTGCAGAACTGCACACCAGAGCTGTAGCTAAGACACCAAGGTCATGTCCAATATATATATTTTGGAGGGGTTTGGTTTTATCAACCTAGGAGGAGTATACATCACACAGTTATACATACACAGGGAGGGTATTTAAGTTTTATCAAACCAACAAAAAATAGATGAAAGTTCCATGAGTTACTCAATTTACACAACCACATCCACAATATCACTGGATAAGCTTTAAAAATACAAAACTGAAAAACAAATTGAGACTTTTCCTTTGGTGTCTGGCCAGAGTTTTGTGTGGTATATTATGTAATGTCAACAAAATATACTTTAAACTTAAGTGAGGAGAGTTTAGGAGCAGTGTGGGTACCTCCTTGAGTGAATCAAGTGCTGCTGCACTGCTCGCAGCCTTTCTCCTCTCTCGGTCCAGCTCTGCCACCAGCCTCAGCACCGTCTCTCTGCTGGCTTTACACTCCACCTCACTGGACTTCACACTCTCCTCCATAACAGCAATTCTCATCTTCAGCCTCTCCTTCTCATGAGACTGATCATTTAAAAATAAAACATAAAAGAGTTACTTTCAATTCTATAGTAGGAAAGTTTACCATTTATGTCTATTTGAATGTAAATTAAAGGTAAACTTGGTTAAGAAGATGCCAACATTTGGTGCAATTAACTCATACCTACTCACACATATGTGCCATAAAGAAAGGTCAGATTAGTTAATTTTGTGTTAGCATACCTCATCAGAGCTTTCCATAACTTCCATAATTAGAAGAGTTGCAGGGGAAGTGAATACAGTAGAGACTAGTCTCTGTTTTAAGAAGTCTCCTGGCAACACCAAACACAAGCTTCACCGGGCTCCACCAGAGGGGGTGCTGTAGCTGAGAAGGTGACACCTACAGTCTTTATCAATTACCCCCAAAAAAACCTATTTAGAAACAAATTAAATGTAGTGTAGATTATTTTACAGGTCAAGCATTAAATAAAAGCATGAAGATGTAAATGACACCTTATTACTGTGCAGTCATCTATCATGTCATGAGGTGCAAGGCACGATGGTAGATGCCACTTGGACAGTTCATTACTTTTTGCATTTTGCGTAATTCATAAAGGATGAGTCTCACCTGAGAGTTGGATTTGTGGAAACATTAATAAAATGACAGACACATTTAATAGTTGACTATAAACAATAACCTAGTGTGGTGTTTCCGGACCTTTCCCAAGCAAAGAATTTAAGAAAAGTCAGAAAAGATAAACCATTTTGTTCACTACAAGGAGGACAAGGAGGCCTCTACCTGGGTCTGAACAACTAGCCTAGGAACCATTTTATACCTTTACTGGAAATAAGAGGAGAGAGAATAAATATATAAATAAATATTGAATTGAATAGATATAGTGGTGGTCAGCAGTCTAACCCTATAAGTGATGTTTGACATAACTCATATAATATAAACCTTAATGTGTTTATTTTAGGGTCACACAGAAAAACATACGGATAGAGGTATTTTAATTTAAAAAAAATAAATAGATAAAAAAAAAGAGCAGTACTTGACATGCCTTCAAGTCAGAGTTGTTTTTTTATTTCATTAAAAAATACAATCATAGTCAGATATAATTTAACAAACAATAACATTTCAGATAGCAGAATAAATCACATAAAGTATATATATATATATATACACTAACACACGATATACAGTACATAGGCATAAGGGGTCAGTTCATCATACAATAAGAATAAAGGATTATTATTATATTTATTTATTTATGATTATTATTATCATAGAATATATCCTTGTAACAGTTTATAAATCTTTTTTTAATTGTTTATCAG
Organism: Echiichthys vipera; assembly: GCF_963691815.1. Taxonomy (NCBI): domain Eukaryota; kingdom Metazoa; phylum Chordata; class Actinopteri; order Perciformes; family Trachinidae; genus Echiichthys; species Echiichthys vipera. Next base: position 7,507,608 of record NC_139837.1, read on the forward strand.
GGAGAGGATTTGAGAAGAGCCTTCCAGTCAGAGTTCAGGGCAAATATGGACAATTTGTTACGTCACTTCAAACCGGAAGTAAGCGGCAGAAAACTTTATTAGCAAACGCAGAGCAGCGGGTCTGTCACTGGTCTGTCATCATGTAAGTTCACAGTTCACGTACTTTTTAACATTACCGCTGTTTTGTGACACGTTGAGTCAATTGTACCGTCAGTGAGTTAACGTTAATTAACGGCTAACGGTCACGTATCAGCTCACGTTAACAGTAAACCCTTAATTGTTACGTTAGTAGCACGTTAACCACTAAAAGTTGACTCCAGGTAAAGAACCGTATTTGTTTTTATTCTGCATTATTCAATATGGGTACATCGTAACCAGACTACTTGTGGGGCATTAGAGCTGGATGACTAATGTAGTCAAGGTCAGCCAGGCTTGTTTTGTCTCCTATTCTGATATAAACATGCGGTTTACGTCACATATCGATGTATATATGTTGTATATAGATTTGCTAATCGATCTAGGGTTGTTTAAATAGTTCTGTGATGCGTGCAGTGTTGGAGAATAACGTATAATGCTGCGTCTCCTGAATATACACTAGCAGCTGTTTCCTGTGCATCTGTTTCATGTGTTGCAGCTCACCTGTGCATCTGTTTCATGTGTTGCAACTCACCTGTGCATCGGTGTCCTGTGTTGCAACTCACCAGTGCATCTGTTTCGTGTGTTGCAACTCACCTGTGCATCTGTTTCATGTGTTGCAACTCACCTGTGCATCTGTTTCATGTGTTGCAACTCACCTGTGCATCTGTTTCATGTGTTGCAACTCACCTGTGCATCTGTTTCATGTGTTGCAACTCACCTGTGCGTCTGTGTCCTGTGTTGCAGCTCACCTGTGCAGCTGTTTCCTGTGTTGCAGCTCACCTGTGCATCTGTTTCATGTGTTGCAACTCACCTGTGCATCTGTTTCATGTGTTGCAACTCACCTGTGCATCTGTTTCATGTATTGCAGCTCACCTGTGCATCTGTTTTCTGTGTTGTTGCTCACCTGTGCATTTATTTCCTATGTTGCAGCTCACCTGTGCATCTATTTCCTATGTTGCAGCTCACCTGTGCATCTATTTCCTATGTTGCAACTCACCTGTGCATCTATTTCCTATGTTGCAGCTCACCTGTGCATCTATTTCCTGTGTTGCAGCTCACTTGTGCATCTATTTCCTATGTTGCAGCTCACCTGTGCATCTATTTCCTATGTTGCAGCTCACCTGTGCATCTATTTCCTATGTTGCAGCTCACCTGTGCATCTATTTCCTATGTTGCAGCTCACCTGTGCATCTCTTTCCTATGTTGCAACTCACCTGTGCATCTGTTTCATGTATTGCAGCTCACCTGTGCATCTGTTTTCTGTGTTGTTGCTCACCTGTGCATTTATTTCCTATGTTGCAGCTCACCTGTGCATCTATTTCCTATGTTGCAGCTCACCTGTGCATCTATTTCCTATGTTGCAACTCACCTGTGCATCTATTTCCTATGTTGCAGCTCACCTGTGCATCTATTTCCTGTGTTGCAGCTCACTTGTGCATCTATTTCCTATGTTGCAGCTCACCTGTGCATCTATTTCCTATGTTGCAGCTCACCTGTGCATCTATTTCCTATGTTGCAGCTCACCTGTGCATCTCTTTCCTATGTTGCAACTCACCTGTGCATCTATTTCCTGTGTTGCAGCTCACCTGTGCATCTATTTCCTGTGTTGCAGCTCACCTGTGCATCTATTTCCTGTGTTGCAGCTCACCTGTGCATCTATTTCCTGTGTTGTAGCTCACCTGTGCATCTATTTCCTGTGTTGCAACTCACCTGTGCATCTTTTTCATGTGTTGCAGCTGTCTGTGGGAAGATGCTTCTCCGGACGTTGTGGTCCAGATTGGGAGCCCAGCGGCCTGTGGAGATGAAACCAGTCTGCGTCTGTGCCTCGGTCTGTCTCTCCCAGTCTGTCCAATCACACAGATATGAATCCAGACCCAGGACCCACTCACACCGGTCGGCCCCGTGGATCTTTTCAAGGACCTATCACTTAAACGCTCCTCACCAACAGCAGAAGTATACAAGACATGATCTGCCCGCTTTAGGTGGATTTAAAAGTCTTAGCAGCACTTTATTAACTGAGCCTGGGACATTGACTAAATGTGGAAGTGCACAGAAGCGTTTTTATCCAGCCAACCTTGTGAAGTCGGTACTAAAACCAAGTTTAAATCCAGCAACGGTGCCTGCAAAGAAAGTTCCCAAAGGACCAAGAACAAAACAACCCTCCAGAGCCAACCAGCCCCCCCAGAATGCGGACGAGGTGATTCAGCCGGTCGTCTGTCGAATGACTAATCTTTTTAAGTGTTGATACATGTCGTGTTTTTGTTGTCGTGTTAACACAACCCTGTGTTTTTCTGTAGGATATGATGCAATGTATCGCCTTTGCAACAGCGGATCAGTATCATCTGCCAACACTTTGCCACGACTTGATAAGCCACGGCTTCCACGAGATAGATTTACCCAGAGGTGTGATTCAAAATTATTCCTAGACAACTTTCCAGGGAATGAAATGTAATACATGCTGCCTGAAACAATTCATTTATAAAATCGTGTTTTCATTTCAGATGCCTCAAATGTGCTGGTGATAAAAACAGACATGGCTGCAAAACCAGATGATGACGCTGTAATGTTTTTTTTCAGGTAGTGCTTTGATTAGGCTTTGTCTTAAATGTAAATTATCAATTGCTAACGAGGTCGCGGGTACAAGCGGCCGAAATGGGTTTTCTCATGAGGGTGGCTGGAGTCTCCTTTAGAGATAGGGTGAGAAGTTCAGCATCCGTGAGGAACTCTGAGTAGAGCCGCTGCTCCTTTGCGTTGAAAGGAGTCAGTTGAGGTGGTTCGGGCATCTGGTAAGGATGAACCCTGGGCGCCTCCCTAGGGAGGTGTTCCAGGCACGTCCACCTGGGAGGAGGCCTCGGGGAAGACCCAGGACCAGGTGGAGAGATTAGATCTCCACACTGGCCTGGGAACGCCTCGGGATCCCCCAGTTAGAGCTGGTTAATGTGGGAAAGGGAAGCTTGGGGTCCCCTGCTAAAGCTGCTGCCCCCGTGACCCGACCCCGGATAAGCGGATGAAGATGAGATGAGATGAGATAAATTATTTAAAAGGATTACTGAATGTAAGTTGCTTTACATTGGTTATAGGCTCAGTATAGAGCCCCAATACCACTTCAGTTCTGAGAGAAATTTCCTTTTTTTTAACTTTGAATTTTGCTTTTACCAAATATTTCCTGATCTAAATCAGTTTTTAAGTTTATAAAGGGTTTTTTATAGAGGCAAAGTTCTTGTTCATTTACTGATAGTTTGTGTTGTTTAATATGTTTATTGAAAGAATCTGGAGTTGGTGTTTTGTTTAAAAGATACCCAACCACAGGGTTTTGGTAACTATTTATATATATTTTTGTCAAATCATTGACTGACTCTATGTTGTATTTCAGGGAAGGCTCAGTAGTTTTCTGGAATGTTGAAGAGAAAACGGTAAACTATAGATTTTTTTTATAAAGTATAATATTTCATTTATTGTAATTCTTGTTTGCTTCTCTACTGTAGCAAACGTCTTAGACGATGTATTGTTTTTTCATCTCTACAGATGAAAAGGGTGATGAGACTGTTGGAACATCATGAGATCCAGCCCTATGAAGTGGCGTTAGTCCACTGGGAAAATGAGGAGATTAGCTATACTGTTGGAGAGTAAGTTGATCGTTACTCCTGTTGCTTCCGTTTATTTGTATTTTCAGACTTCCTGTAGCTTTTGTCAAATTTAAATCTTTCTCTTCAGGGGAAACGCAAAGCTTGAGCGCGGCAACTTTATTCTGAGTGACAAGCTGGATCAACTCGAAGCTGTTCTTGAGAAATTTGCCTTCTCAAATGCACTATGTTTGTCTGGTGAGAACCTGCACTTCAGCTATACATCACAAGCATTCGTGTTATTATGTGTTGGTTTTTTACTCCGCCTCTCTGAGTGTAACCTCTGCTCTCTGTTTCAGTGAAATTGGCAATATGGGAGGTGTCTTTAGACAGCTTTGTAGAGTCAATTCAATCAATACCAGAGGTACAGTAGACACATAACAGGAGGTAGCAAGAAATTCTGAATAATTTATTATATGTAATGGTTACTTGTTTTTGCGTAAGGTAGATCAAGCATAAGTGTTCCCCTTAATGTTGTTCTAATCTATTTTAACCCCCTCAGATGCTGAAGTCTGGCAAAAGAGTAAAGTTGTCGTCTGCAGAGGTTATGAAGAAGATCGGTGAGCTTTTCACGCTAAGGTAATTTCATTTTTCTCTAAACAGCAGTTCATCCAGAAGGAACATAACTTTTTATTTACAGCCAGCCAAAAGCCAAGTGTTTCAACTGAGACTAGTTGAAACCATGTATTTAAGTGGCAATTAAACACATGGTTGTCGATACATTTCTGTTACTCATAACCTGTCAAACACAATCTGAATTGACAAAAACGCAATAAACTTTGAGGTTCACAGTTGAAACACCTGGCTTAGTAAAAAGAAAGACATCTATTGACAACCTTGTATTTAGTTACCACTTAAATGCTTACTAATATGTGTATTATTATTACAGCTCAAGCTTTAAGCAATTCTACCAGTTTATTGCAATTCAAAGAACTATTGAAGGTCTGATGTGTTTTTTAAACTCCAGGATGACCGACAGTTTAAAGCCTTTGTATTGATGTCCTCCTCTGACAGACACTGTATAAACCTGAGGTCTGACCTGCTACTCACGCCTGATTTCTACTGGGACCGAGAAAACCTGGAAAAACTTTATGACAAGACGTGCCAGTTCCTCAGCATCAACCGCAGAGTCAATGTAAACAAAGCTGCTACAAAAAAAATCATGTGGCACTATAGACCAATTCTGACACTTGTGGTTAGGGGCACGTGACATGTTTTTGATCTAAGATGGAAACATTTTCTGTGTGTTTAGGTTGTAAACGAGAAGCTGGAACATTGTACACAGTTGACAGATCTGATGAGGAGCCACCTGAGTGAGAAGCACAGCTTGAGGTTGGAGTGGATGATTGTCATCCTCATTACTATTGAGGTAAGGAGGTAAACAAGATCCTTTCACATAAAGGTTAACCTGACTAGGGGTTAAGTCTGACCCTTAGGGCGCACTCACACTGTCCTTCCGCACAGAGCCCCGGGCTTTAGGGTACTTGTCCCCCCTCCCTCTCCCCCCGCGCCCCAGGCCCGTTTGTACTCACACTACCTGGGCCTCACGCAAATGCTTCTTGCTGTCCATACGTCATCACGCCGTAACACGTCACACGCATTGATTGACATCATCGCGATGCGTCGCTTTGTTTACAAATCTTTCCATAGACCTCTGAGTTTTTGTGCGTCTTGTCGACTGTTTTTGACAGCAAGACCAAATCTGCAGTAAACACTCCACCTCCGCATCACACCAACGTGAACCTTTCGCCGCCATTGTTGTTGTTGTTAAATGTCGGCGCATGGTCCGTCCTTCTATTTTCTATGTCCGAACAGGCGCACATAAATTACGTCAGAACCGTCGTAGGCCTCGTGCTCGTACATGTGCGCATGCTCGTGCTCATACATGTGCAAACGCGCTCTACAAAAGCCCACCTCTCTCAGACGGGCCATCGACGGCCAGCTGGCTGCAGTTATGCGCGGAGCGGTTGCACTCACACTGGTCAAACGCACTAGGCTTGACCCGAAAAAACCTGTTTCGGCCCGGTGCGGAAGGACAGTGTGAGTGGGCCCTTAATATGAAAGAGGTTTAAGTTCTTTCTCTTACTTCGTTCGGAGCAGATATCCAAGCTAGCCTAGATAAGCTGAGGGAGCTTACAAAGATTCTTCACGGGAAGAAAGTGAGAATGATTTAGGGTCCGGTCATCTGTGGTAGTATGAGGGGCCGTGACCCCTGCACAGTTTGACCTGTCTGACAGACGTTGTGTCGTTGGAGCTTCCATAGTTGGTCACGCCAAGGCGATTCCCATAGTGTAACACCTCTCTCTGTTATCAAAGAACCAAGGTTACGTTAAGTAACCCAAAGTTTCATCACATCAAACCTAGCATCTACTGCCTGCAAACAATCTTCCACTTTTGACTAGTCTACTCGAATATTTAATTTATGATGAGATATAATATAATTAATTAACCTTATTTGATCATTCTTAGTTTTAACCAGATTTGTTTGATTTTATTATTATGTGTTTCCTCTTCAGTGCATACAGTCGTTTGAAGTAAGATGTTACATTGCTTGTTTTTCTCGTAGGTGATGTTTGAACTTATGAAAATGATCTTCTAAACCGCTCCATCAATGCACAAATCTATAAAGACACTGGGAGTTACAACTGAAGAACGCTGCGGTCTACAAAGGTACTTAGTCAGTGATGTGTGGCAGCTGAAATCCTGAAGCAGATCTGAGTATTTTTGAATGTCTTACTGTTCCTGTTGCAAAGTAAATACATTTCAACAACACACAATTTTTTTATTATCATTTCTTTGCTGATTTTCTAAAGATTATAACTGAAGGGTCAGAGGAACCTTTTAACGTTTGGGATCAGCCGACCACAGTAATGTTTTTTATGAGTTTGGTTAACTGAATTTATGTGTTAAACAATGTTCATTTTATTTCGACATCATGTGCAAACGACTGTTTTTTAAAGGAAAGCAGAGACCCAAAGGAAACGTGACATTATTGTGACCAAAAAAAAGGAAAACGGGGTGTGATAATGTATTCAAATCCATCAAGTTCAAGAACTCAAACTGTGGGTGACGTGTTATTAAATATGCAATAAAGTGTTTTAAATGTTTAAATGCCAGTTATTCTTCGGTGTTTGCTTGTAAAACAAAGAAATATTGAGTAATCAGTAGATTAAGTAGAATTTTTCAAAGCTAATTTCTAATCAGAAGTTTCAATATGAAAGAAGAATTTGAGAAACAACAAGCATTTGAAATATACAGGTATGAATTTATTCAAATAAAATAATATATTATTCATAAAACACTGGTAAATATACATGTAAATATATAAACATATAACTCAGCTTTATGTTTTGCGTTTAGTTTACATCACAGATCGGCAAGAATTTTCCATAAAAGTCAGTGTATGTGAGGGGAAAGAGAGGACACAGCTTGTTATTATTACCTTAAGCTCATTGAGGATTACACACAAACACACGGGTAAGAGAACAGGACGGGTAAAGCTGCCATCATTGTTTAAGGCTTTGCTGATAATAATTAAATCAATGATGAATATGTGTGTAAGGGTTCATTTAAATTCAAATAAAAAACAGCGTAAATTATAAAAAGATGTGCCTTGATCTCATCATGCACTTAAAACTTGTCATTGAATTCTTGTAGATTCAAAGTAAGCACATTTCTGCCTGTTTGAGCATGAAGACGTTATGTACAAGTTAATATACAGTAGTATGCTCTGGTCTACCTATTGTTTTTACCTGCATAGATCCCATGGGAACACGTACTATTGAAGTGAAATGATGAAACAAAAAGTGAAAGACAACACTTCATGAAAACAGATGATACATAGTAAAGGCTGTGAAATACTTACATATACTAATAGCATCCTTGTGTGTAAAGAGAAATGAACATTTGCTCTGTGCCTGTCACATACATTATGAATCTTTTTTTTTAAATACTTAAACAAATGTATTTGAAGCATAAAACTGTCAACAAAAAAATCAACAAAGAGTCTTTTATACATACACATTAATCTTAAAAAGATCAGGATAGATCTTTGCAAAAACATGACTTGTAATTGAAAATACCTGACATGATTAGTAATAGAAATTGCACTATAGTAACTTGTTAGATTTGTTGAAAAATACCATTGCGTAATGGATGTAGTTACATTTCAAACCTCTACTGCGTGCCCCCTGAGCCAAGCCAGCACGTTTCCAGTTGATACTTCTCTTGCCAGATCTATCGAACTGATCACAGACTTTATAATATTAATGAAAGATCTTACAAATAAAGGAACAAGTTTCACTAGTGAATATTGGTTTACGTTTGGTTCAATATAATATCGGATAAAAGCAAACTTCCATCTTCTGTAGTGTTCTTCTTCCCCATTTCTTAAAGTGTAAGTCCAGCGTTAATGGACCCCGTGGTCTTTTTCGGCATTAATAAAAAAATAAAAGCCATTGAGACGGTTTTTTTTGTTGATCAACTATTAACAGAGAAATCCTAGGGAGACGCGACAAGACATGGCTGAAACTGATAACTGTAGCTTGGGGCGATGCGGTAAACTAATCCAAAGCGGCTCAACAACGTCGTTAGCGAACCCGGAGTTCAGTAAAAAGACTGTTTTACTAGGCTACAAGCCTTAGCAGCCGGCTACGTCCATATTGAGAGGCAACCCAAACAAGTTGAATACTGAATGCACTGGAGTTCAGTTCAGGAAAGTATCGAAGTGAACTTCCATGCATCCGTTAATCAACTTGTATGGACTGCCTCTCAATATGAACAGAGCCGGCTGCTAAGGCTTGTAGCCTTGTAAAAGAGTCTTTTTTAATATGTAAGGGCTCGTATCATGCTACCACAGAGGTTTGGTGCTATTTTGAGCAAAATTAGTGGTTAAAAAAGAAGCTAAACAGTGTTAGCCATGCCTGGCTGTAGTGTCTCTCTGGGATTTCTCTGTTAACTGTCTCGATGGCTCATTTGATGCATATTCATGCTGAAAAAGACCATGGGGTTCATTTATGTCAGCCTTACACTTAAATGGCTTCTTGAGAACTTTCTTGAGTGACTTCCTTCTTGATTGTCCAACCTTGGAAAGAGAAAAATGTGATATGATATTAGTTCATCTGGGTGTTCCTGTAACTGTGATGTGTGATTTCAGTGTAAGAACAAGTTGATAAATGGGTCAAATCTAGACTAAAACAAGAGCAAAGGGAGAGACTCACCGGTTAGTGACACTGAAGTTGAGTGAAATAAATTTCACTCCATCATGGCGACGCTTGCACTTTCTGGATTCTCAAGTGCAATGGCAAAATCTTCACCTTCACTATCATTTTCACACGTTTCTTCTGTTTTGTGCATTTCCTCTTGACTTTCTTCTTCCTCAGTCTTGGATTTAGGAGCCATTTCGACCTCATGTTGAAGTCCTGCCTTTTCCACTTGTTCCTTTGTTTCCGCTTTCGTGCAAATGTCTTCCTCCGCATCCATCCATACATCCTGTTCAATTTTCTCCTCTTTTTGTTCAACAGACTCATTTGCTTTTGTTTCTTGGACCCATGCTTCAGAGAGTACTGGCTGACTCGGCAACACTTCTCTTTTCTCTGTTGGCCTTTCTGGTTGTATTGCTTCTGTTGCTTGGACACTGAATGTTACTCCCTCTGTTGATTCGATTTGTTCTACTGTTTTCATCGCTTGGATGCCAATATCCAGCACTACAGGTGAAGTCGTGATTGCAGGTCTTTCTGTTGAATCTAAGTTTGTCACTGTTTCTGTGATATCTGTTGCCTGAACAGCGACCTCCTTTATCTCTGCCTGTTTCAGGCTCTCAGCTCTTTGTGTTGGATTTATTGGTCTTGCAGATTCTGTCTCTTCACTCTTTTTCACAGGTTCATTCCTCTCAATCGTAGGCAGTGGCGAAGCTGCCTTTGCTTGCCCGAACTGTATATTAAGTTTGAATTCAAAAGAAAGACTTGAAGGGGGCTCCACATTACCTATTGATGAGATTATTCCAGTATTTTGAGGGACAACTAATTCAGTGTTACTAGGTGTTATAATCGGACTTTGGACAGTGTGTGTGATGGATGCGACTTCATTTAATTTTTTCACATCCAATTCCTCTGCTGATGGTTTGACATCTTCTGCTACAGTATCTGCTATAGCTTTAGTTTCTTTCAAATCCTCTGGAATAGCAGGTGTTTGAGTGAGATCCTCAGACATTTGCTGTTCAGTTGCAGAGACAACACTGATGGCAGCAATTGCTTCATCTAGTCCGACCTCGAATGATGCGTTATTATCCCCCGTCACTTTTTGATCCTTCACTTCATTTTTTTCACTTTCAGCCATCTCACTTACTTGGGTCAGAGAATCTGGCTGTTTTATAACTTCTTGTTCCAAGTTGATAACCATTGATTCAGGTACTGCTTCAGGTAGGTTCTCCTTTATATGGTGAATAATTTCTTGAATGGTCACTTTGTTTTCCTCTTCGGTCTCTGGACTTGCCGAGAGATTGTCTACCTTCTTAGGTGTTTCATGAAAAACATCTATGACTTCAGTGGTCTCTGTTACCCCTACTTCTAGCACTGTGTCAACTTCCTCTTTTAGCACTAGCTTACTTGTCACACTATCTATCAAGGGTTCAGTAATGGCTGATGTTTTCTCTATCAAAACATCACTAATCGTAGCTGAGACATCTTTGAGATAACATGTGACTACTTGTGCCACTATGCAATGTTCAACTGTAGCAATCTCAGTGCCTTGAAGTTCACTTTCTTTTTCTCCCTCCACGCTGACTTGCACAGCACTGCAATGCACTTCATGTATGGGTTCATCTGTAACTGCAGCATTGTCTAAACAAGGGGCTGTGGTTTCTTGAGTAAATACAGTATTTTCTAAGACCTGAACACTACTTTCTTCCTCATTAACACATACACAAACATATTCAGTTGTGGTAGCTTCCACTGGTGGTATTTCTTCTGTCTCTACCCTAATTTCAGTTTCCTGTTTGGGCTCATCTGTAATGGTTTCCACTGCTGGAATATCCTCTGATATTACTTCCTTTTCAAGTGATGGACAGTTATCCATCTCTGAATCTAATGTGGCTGCTTGTACAGCTTGTAATAACTCTGGTTCTTTAACTTGTTCCGTTTTGGGGGCATCCTCTGATAGTATTTCTTCTGGTTCCACCCTCACTTCAGTATCCTGTTTGGGCTCATCTGCAACTGTTTGCACTGCTGGAATATCCTCTGTTATTACTTCCTTTTCAAGTGCTAGACAGTTATCTACCTCTGAATCTAATGTGGCTACTTGTACAGCTTGTGATACTTCTGGTTCTTGAACATATTCCGTTTTGGCAACTTCTACTGGTTGTTTTTCTTCTGGCTCCATCCTCACTTCAGTTTCCTGTTTGGGCTCATCTGCAACTTTTTGCACTGCTGGAATATCCTCTGATATTACTTCCTTTTCATGTGATAGAAGACCACCCTTCTCTGAATCTAATGTGGCTGCTTGTACAGATGGTAATAACTCTGGTTCTTGAACATGTTCTGTTTTGGGAGTGTCCTCTGGTAGTATTTCTTCTGGTTCCACCCTCACTTCAGATTCCTGTTTGGGCTCATCTGCAGCTTTTTGCACTGCTGGAATATCCTCTGATATTACTTCCTTTTCATGTGATAGAAGACCACCCTTCTCTGAATCTAATGTGGCTGCTTGTACAAATGGTAATAACTCTGGTTCTTGAACATGTTCTGTTTTGGGAGTGTCCTCTGATAGTATTTCTTCTGGTTCCACCCTCACTTCAGTTTCCTGTTTGGGCTCATCTTCAACTGTTTGCGCTGCTTGAATATGCTCTGATAATACTTCCTTTTCAAGTGATAGACAGTTATCCACCTCTGACTCCAATTTGGCTTCTTGTACAGCTTGTGATACTTCTGGTTCTTTAACTTGTTCCGTTTTGGTAGCATTCTCTGGTAGTATTTCTTCTGGCTCCTCCCTCACTTCGGTTTCCTGTTTGGGCTCATCTGCAACTGTTTCCACTCCTTGAATATCCTCTGATAATACTTCCTTTTCATGTGATAGAAGACCACCCTTCTCTGAATCTAATGTCGGTTCTTTTACAGCTTGTAATAACTTTGGTTCTTGAACATGTTCTGTTTTGTCAGCATCCACTTGTTCATCAGTCAGAAGTATTGCTTCCTCTTTAATTTCATCTGTAACAGAATCTTCTGATATTACCTCTTTTTCAAGCGATTGACCACTTCCCTCCTCTTGATCGAACGTGGGTGCTTGGACAGCTTCTGACACTTCTTCTACATGTAGTTCTTGAAAATGTTCAGTTTTGGAAGCATCCTCTGTCTCAAGTTTCTCGTTAGTGAGAGGTATTGTTTCCTCTTTAGGTTCACCTGTTTCTATTGCTGCTTCTGGAACATTAACTGATATGACCTCTTTTTCAAGTGATTGGCCACTTCCCTCCTCTTGATCTAACGTGGGTGCTTGGACAGCTTCTGATACTTCTTCTAGTTCTTGAACCTGTTCAGTTTTGGAAGCATCCTCTGGTTTAGGTCTCTCTTCAGTGAGAGGTATTGTTTCCTCTTTAGGTTCACCTAGAACTGTTCCTACTTCTGAAACATTATCTAATATTACCTCCTTTTCAAGTGATTGGCCACTTCCCTCCTCTTGATCTAACGTGGGTGCTTGGACAGCTTCTGATACTTCTTCTAGTACTTGAACATGTTCAGTTTTGGAAGCATCCTCTGGCTCAAGTTTCTCTTCAGTGAGAGGTATTGTTTCCTCTTTAGGTTCATCTGTAACTGTTTGTACTTCTGGAGAGTCTTCTGATATGACCTCTTTTTCAAGTGATTGGCCACTCCCCTCCTCTTGATCTAACGTGGGTGCTTGGACAGCTTCTGATACTTCTTCTAGTTCTTGAACATGTTCAGTTTTGGTAGCATCCTCTGGCTCAAGTTTCTCTTCAGTGAGAGGACGTGTTTCCTCTTTAGATTCACCTGTATCTGTTGCTATTTCTGAAATGTTCTCTGATATTACCTCTTTTTCAAGTGATTGACCACTTCCCTCCTCTGAATCTTGTATGAGTGCTTGGACAGCTTCTGATACTTCTTCTAGTTCTTGAACATGTTCAGTTTTGACAGCATCCGCTTTAAAGTCTTTGTTTTCTGGCTCAGCACTGATTTGAGTGAGATGCTCTTCTGTCTGTTTGGGTTTATCTGTAACCGTTTCTGCTGGTGGAATGTCCTTTGATTCAACTTTCTCTTCTCGTGACTGAACTAATGTGGAGACTTGCACAGCATCTAATGCTTCTGTTACATGTTCAGTTTCGGCAGCATCTTCCTTTTCTGGCTCTACGTTGACTTCAGTTAGAGTTTCCTCTTTGAGTTCATATGTAAGTGATTCGACTGCTGGTATGTCCTCTGATATTGCTTCCTGATTTTTATCCTCATCTTGAATTTGACCTGTGATATTGTGTATGATCTGATCTGCGTTTTCTGTCAGAGTTTGGACGTCCTCCTCTGTTGCTACATTTGCTACTGTAGCAGCCGAATCTGCCTCTTGAGCGTCGATTTTGGGGGTTTCTGTTTTTGCTTGATGTGCCTTAACTAGAGAATTTTCATCTGGGAAAATTTCAATACCTTCAGGTAATATATCTGTAAACACAACCACATTTTGCTCAGATAGGCTTTCAACCAGATCATGGCTTTCATCAATACTTTCTAATTCTTTTATACTGTCCTCTTGATGTGTAACGTTAACATCATGTACTTCATCTACAGCAATTTCAGCAGTGTCAAACTCTTCAGTAGGTATTTCAGAAACAATCTCTGTGGAAACTGAGTCATTGACTTCAGATATGTCCTCAGTTAGGGTGGTAGCTGCAAGTGCAGTAATTGCGTCCAGTTCTTGAACATTTACTCCGGTGTCAATGGCAGTTCCATCTAATCCTTTGTGTATTTCCAGGATTGTTGGCTCTTCTTTTACACATTTTTCAAGTATTTGATGTGAAACAGAAATAACTGTACTTTCCGATCTTGGGTCATCTGAATAAACTGGCACTGCCTTTGGGCTTATGGAGATGGTTTCAACAACCTGATGCAGGAGCAAATCTGTTTCAATGAAGTCATGTTCTGTTGGGACTGGTGTTGTGTTGCCAGATGTTTTTGAAGACTCTGCAGATAACTGAGAAACTGCAGAGATCATCTCAGTTTCATCTCCCAGGGTAATGTCTAAAGGCTCTGGTGCAGTAATGGCCTCAGATGTGATCTCTATCAGGTCCTCTGCCATGGTGTCATCTCTTGCTGCTTCCTCAGTGGCTGAAGCTGGAGTGGCCTCCTCTGGAATGTCACTGAGTTGTTGTCTGATCGATTCTGTAAGATCATCAAGTTCTTTATTTGTAGCCGGGGTTGTAGATGCCTGCATTTCTAAGGCATCATCATTGTCTTGGACTTTCTTTGCTTCAGTTTGCAGATTGTCACAAGGTAGGACTGGTTCAGCCATCTGATCAGGGAAGTCTTGCTGGAGTTCATAGTCTGCTTCCGTGGGTATATGACTTTCTACATCTGTCTGTGTTTGTATCTGAACCTCTTTATCAATTGTATCAAACTCAGACAACGGAACCACAGCTGGTGTCTCAGAGTCTTCATCACCTGAAGCAATTTCTTTATCAGCCTCATCTGAAGACACTTGGTCTTGCTTTTCGGTAGACTTCCTCTTTTTTCGTCCTGGCAGGAGTTTCTTTATTGAAAATGAGGACTCATCTTGAGTAACCTCACTGTCAGATACATTGTCTTTGTTTTCATCTTCATCCTTGACTTTCCTTTTCGGGGTGACAAGTCTTTTCAGGGATTTCCATGTTGACCCTCCATCACCCTCTGAAGGACTTCCTGCTTGTTTGGGGGAATAGGCTATAATTTCATCAACCTCATCAGAACTTTCTAGGACCGATTCTGTACAATGTTTAGAAACACCGCCTTGCTTGTTTATATCATTATCCATTTGAGGTGTTTCCTCCTCAGAGTCTGATGTTTTTCGGCTTTTTCTCCTTCCGGATCCACACAAAACAGATTCCCATGAGACAGAGGAGTCTTTTTGTTTTTTGCCTTCTTCTGTGCTGTGATCTGATATTTTCCCTCCTTCATTTGGCTTTTGTTCTTCTACTGAACCTGGGGTTTGTGTCTCTTCATTACTCAAAGAGGATCTCTTCATGTGCTTTTTTGGAGTCACAAGTTTTTTGAAGGAAGCCCATGCACCATCCTCCTCTGCTGAGGGTTGTACACTACCTTCTTCTTTCTGATTTTCACATGACTCGGTAGATGAAAGGAGCTGATCCGAAACATGTTCTCCAGAGTCAGACAGCTTTGCATCGCTTGATTTCCTGCTTCTTTGCTTTTTGGATAGTTTCTTTAAACTGGACCCTGACAGCAGCCTTTTTAGAGGACTTGCTTGAACTTTGTCTTTCTCTTGAGAATTCAGAATTTCAGGCTCAGTGACAATTTTGGTTGATGGATCTATGGTAGATGGGTCCATCGTCTTAGCTGATGCTGCAGACAGGATCTCCCCTCCCCTTTTAATTTCTTTATTTTCTGTCTCAACTGGAGCTACCTCAACACCTAGACTAATCTCCTCTTTGTCCTGTTGGTCTTGTACAGTTTGTTCTGTGGTTTCTTTCACCTCCTTTTCCCCCTTGTCCTCCAGTTCTTTGTCATTTGTCTCATCTTCTGCAGGCTTCTTTTTCTTCTTTAGTCCAGAAAAGATTCCAGTTGTAAAAAATCTTTTAATTGGAGATACGACTTCTACTTCTTCAGGGATAGATGGAGATGTGCAATGTGGCTCTTCTTCAGGTGTGGCATCCAGGTTTGCATCTGCCCCTACAGGTGGAGTATTTGCTGCATCTGCATTATCAGATTCTACTTCCTCTTTGGTTTCCGTCGTTTTCTCCTCTGCATTTTCCTGAATGTTATCCGATGTTACGTCCGTCAGGGTAGGACATGTTGTCGAATCATTATCATACGTCTCCTTTGCTATGTTCACATCAGTATTCTGTTCAGCATTCTCACTTGTGGTTTCTTTTGCGATATCCTCAACGCCTTCTGGTCTGTTTGGTTCTTCCTTGTTGGCCTCATCAGGCACATATGTTGCTACTTCATTTGAACCCCTCTTTACTGTCAATTTCAAACCAATGTTACTGAAAAATCTCCTAAAACTGTCATTGATATCATTCTGCTTTCCATCCAGTTCAATCTTTTCCAGAGCTGCATCTTCATTTGCAACAGCTTTATTGGGTGTTTCCTTTTCATTAATTTCAACATTTAATAGTGTTTCTTCTTCTTGATGTGGCTTTTCCGTTTCTAAAACATCTTTGTCTGGTGAAAGGATAGATTCAATGGGAAAGAAATTAAATATTAAAACACATGGATTGCAACTGTAAAAGACTGACAGAGATGAAACTATCAGCTGAAATCCAACATGTTGGGTCTGTTGAAATTATGCTGACATTGTACATCACTAAGCAGTAATAATAGTAGAGTACTCACCCACTGCAATGTCATCCTCACAATGACCATTAACTTCTGCTAATGAGCCATCTGCTTTTCCATTGATCTCAGAGATTTGCCCTTTGTTTTTGGGAGGCTGAAACAAAGCACAAAAGAAACAAAAAATGTACAATGTACCTTTGCCCTTGTGTCAAAGATTAGATTTTAGCATTCAATTGAAACATTTCCTAGTTTGTAATAGTAATTTCACAAGCACGGGTCTCACCTAAAATAATAAAATATTTTGTATACAGGGCTTAAAGTTGTTCATCTAGTTAATTGTCTGTTACTATCTATCAAAGAGGGAACTTGCTAATTCCACGGCATACTATGGAAAAAGTCAGCGTCTGCTGCCCCAGGGGCTGTCGACTCATCAGTGGAGACCGGCAGAGCAGCTCAGCTGCAGTGAGCCACTGCAGTCAGGTGCAGAGCTTTCCGTTTCTTGCCGGAGCTTCAACGGCTGGCAACGTAGGAAAAAACACTGCCACCTCAAACTGCAGTTGGAGCTTCAGCAGGATGAGAGCTCCATACCAGACAGCAGCGGCTTGCCGCTCCAATCAGAGATGACCTTCACCGTGTCGTGTGGAAGACTGTTTTCATATTCGACACAGAGGAACACACTTTCATACTACAACTACCACCAATGAAGTTACCCGAGGCAATTGCATCTGTCTGTGGCTGAAGGACCTGGAACTCACCAACTGCTTCCTGTTAACACCGTGGTGAGAACTGCCAATCTACCGACGTCATAAAGTCTACACTGTTCGGTTTCAAAAGGAGCTCTGGGAGATGATCCTCCAGAGGCACACCTGCAATTACACTTTACCGCCAAAGCAGCCGCTAGAAACAGCGTATCTCAAATCTTACAGACTACATCTTTAAGTTCAGGAACAGAGCAGTTTTATATTCATGTAATACTTAATTCAATACACTGTGCACATTTACTCCTGGACAGTTTAACAGTTAAACAACCCTAACTTGAAATCTCAAATCTGTGAGACAGATTAGTTGGGAATGTCTTGGCAGGGGAAAGAGAACAAGAACTGCGTTCCTCAGCTGTTGAGTAACACAAGTCTGGGTCATGTGGCACCTGCTAATACCTTTGTCGGACATTGATAAAGTAGATTATTTTGTGTCAAATATGTATGTATGTAACTCACATATTGAATTTTAGATAATACAACCAAATGCCAGGTCTTTGCAAAAAACATTGTCAATAAGTGTGCCTAAAAATAAAGCTTGTTTAAGTATTTTTGCATTTGTTTGGAAAAGAAAAAATCAGATTATTGTACTTATTTAACTAAAGGTAAAATGTCATTGTTTTTTTTTTAAACTTAAGTCAGTAACTTCTGTATGAAAAATGTATTTTTTTAATATTTGCTGAAATTGTCACTATATCCTGACAGCACTATGAGAAAGACGATCTGTGAAAAAGTCATGTACCTCCGGGGGGCCCAGTAGCTCACCCGGTGGGTCCTCACAGAGCGGCCCGGGTTCAACTTCATCCTGCAGCCCTTCACTGCATGTTGTCCCCTCTCACTCCCCCATTTCCTATCAAACTGCAGCTGTACTTTAAAATAAAAAAGTATATAAATACAAAAAAGTGATATACCTCTGCATCTAGCAGCTTCTCTCTCTGTCTTCTCCTAATGCCATCTGCTGGATTTCACTTTCTCATTTTACAGCCAACAGTAAAATATGTTTCTAAAAGCAGTTAATGCAAGAAATATGCAATGCAGTAAGATAATCTTGATTCATATTTGATCAGCGCTGCCTAGTTTCATAGTTTGATCCAAGTTCACAAGCAATCATTGACACTGCGTCAGAGACTCCTCAGCTTTGGTTGTTGAAGGCCGGGCACGGTGGAAACTAGCAGATGGTATAAGGAGCACACAGAAGGCTCTGGGAGCAAACAGAGGAGCAGTTTGATGCAGAGGTACATCAGCTACTTTTTATAGATCGTCTCTCTCATAATGCTGTTAAGAAATAGTGACAATTTAAGCAAATCTGGGGGGAAAAGGTGCCATGTTACCTTAATTTAAATAAGTACAAAAGTCTGACTTAATACTTGATACGCTTTATTCTTTGTCATACTTATTGGAAGTCTTGTTTGCAAAGACTCAAAGTGTAGTTGGAAAACAAAGCAATGCCTATTCACAGGCCCTGGAAAATCAGCTCACAACCAGCCGTCATCATAGTTTGGTTTGTGTTTATGTTCTTTTCTCATAACACATAAAGGGGAGTAAAAGCAGACTCCCAGGTCACTCAGAAAATTTAACTTAGGCTTAATTAATTATAATTTGATGGCTGGAGAGGTGCCAGTTCATCTCCTGGGCACCGAACCCCCAACTGCTCAGGGCGCCGGTCACTGGCAGCCCCCTCGCTCTAACATCTCTCCATTAATTGCATGTATATAGGTCCTGTCTGTCAGTTCTGTGCATGTGTGTGTATTTCGGGCATGTGTGTGTGTAACATGAATAACAATAAAAGAGTGAAAAAATTGAATTTCCCCGTTGCGGGATTAATAAAGGAATTCTTCTTCTTATTATTATTATTATTATTATAACTAACATACTTTTAAGAAGAAATGTTTACTTCAAGACCACATATAATGTACTTCTACAGTATACCAAGCTGCTTCTCTCTGTCTTCTGCTTCCAGAGCCCTCTCCATCTGCTCCTTATAACATCTGCTAGATGCCACCTCGCCTGACCTACAACAATCAGAGCCGAGGAGTCTCTGACTCAGCGTCAGTAGCAGCACTGATAAAATATGAATCATGATTCTGTTACAGCATTGCGTATTTCTGGCAAAAAGTGTTTTCAGAAACATATTTTAGTGAACTGCTTAGCTGTAAATGAGAAAGTTTGTGGCCAAGTCGAGCCAAAGCCACGACCCACCCACAAGCTGACACACTCAAATATGTTTCTGAAAACGCTTTATGCAAGAAATGCAGTAACATGATGCAGATTCAGATTTGATTAGCACTGTCTATTCCAAAAGTTTGATTGGTAGTTGTAGGTCAGGGGTCGGAGAATGTAGCAGTTGCTAGCCGTTAGCAGCAGAGAGGGAGCAGCTTGTTGCAGAGATACATGACTTTTTCACAGATCGTCTGTCTCATAGTGCTGTCAGGATATAGTGATAAGTTCAGCAAATGTGAAAAAAACCTATATTTTTCAAAGAAATTTACTGACTTAAAAACATACAAAATGAAATGATGGCTAACAGTGGCAAACTTGACCCCCTATTCCATCCTACGCATGTAATCGCCCGAGTCACAAAGATTAAAGGTGCCATTAAACCAACACAATCTCATGACTGTCATAAGACATTAGTCGCTATTTTCACTCTCACACTACAGTGCTGTCTAATTGACTTCCTGCTCTGCATGACCCAGTGATCATGTTGTACACAAGTAATCGATGTTGCCTTCAGCTGAGTGCAGCAACAGGGAAATTTCATCTTTCCCATGGGCTTTACTCAGGTTCCTCTAAGACTGAAAGGTCATTAGTCCTCCACACTTTCCTTCCATCTATTGTAAACGCAAACCTTTGCTGCATCGCTGAAACAATCAAAACAGGGTCTTCTGAAGGGCACCAAGCTCGCATCTTCATATTTCTTCGCCTCAAACTACAAAAGAAAGAGTCAATAACCGAGGGGGTGTTTACACTTCCTAATATTTGAAACAAATAAGACACTTAGCACAACCTTTCAACAACATCTACTCGGATTAAATTGGTATTAATTACTAGTACGCATCTGACCAGGCTGGGACTGATGAAGCCTCTTGGATGAGAGGTGAAACGTCTTCCTAGACAAATAACCAAGTCCAGTTGCTTTTGACTGAAATTGCTTTGAGGATAACGATGACCAGGACAAATGAGAACATTCACAGGCTTATTAATGACTTAATTCTGCACCTGAATAAAGTGAGCTTAATGTGCTCAATGCCATTCATTTTAATGGAATAAGGACTTTTTTTTCTTGGGGCTGATGTGTTGGCAGGCAGCACCTGCACTGTCCTGACAACAACAAATTCCAGCCTCAGCATTTTTTTTGACCCACCATAACCACTGACTGGTTAGGAAAATACAAAAGGCATTGCACAAAATACTGTGTGGCTGCAGTTTGCAAATCCTTAATGCACAGATAAGGAGGGAAATCAATATTGATAAGTTTGTCTGTAAAGGGGATAGGAGTTATCTGCAGTATGTCAACAATCTGTAGCTGTGGGGGGGAAAAAGCTGATACCTCGTCTCCAATATTCTTCTCAGTCTGAGCATCATCCACTTTTCCGCTCTGCTCCTCAGCCGCTGCATCCTTGTTGCCCTCCCGTTGCGCAGACTGAGCGTCTCCCATGATCGGAACTGCAGCGCGTCACTGTCCGGAATGAGCCGCACAAGTGATGGAAATATCCCAAATGTGCACCGATGAAAGCGGCCCGGTAGCTCCGTGACAGATGCTCAGCTCTCAAATTCTGCAGCCTAAATGTCCTGGAAGTCTTTTTATTAGCCGAACACCTCCCTGCAGGATCACATGAAGCCTATGAGCTGAGTCTGGACCGGCCTGGCCCGGCCCAGCACAGCACAGCACGCCTCCCGCTGCATCAAAAAAAAAAAAAAAACCCTGCAGATGAACAACACGTCCGTGACTGGAGCAAATGTCCGAGTGTGATCTTGTGTCACGTTGTGCATGTTCACCTCAGCGTACAAATATGCTTGAAGTTACAACACTGGGAAGCATGATAAAGATTAAAACATATATTTTTATTGGAAATAAATAAATACAGCTGCATCAGATGAGATGCTTCCAAGACCTAAAGGGGGCTAGACTGCAAAACTATTTGTTGTTGTGTGTTTTTTATTGTTTATTATTTTTGACCACTTGTTTTCAGAAGAGAGAGTCATTTACATAAAATGAGTCAAACTGTCTAAGCAGTTGTGCTGCTACATTAACGTGGATGGTACAGTTTCCTGACTGGGACAATTGCATCCATGATTCCCAGTTTCTGTATTTAAAAAAAAAAAAAAAACACACTGCATCATGACGAAACATTAAAGACAGCTTCTTGAGCACAGCTCAAGTTAACCTCTTATTGTTATTTAGTTGTTTTTCTGGGACAGCATCTAAAACCTCCAGGTCACTGTAGCTGGAACTTGATGTTTTTTCGGGAGAAGTTGGAGCTTCACATTTAGTCTGACTAATGAGCCAGCTAATTTCATCATAATGTCCGTCATATCGGCTCATGACAGGGAGAACTTGCTGTTGATGCTGCCTGATCTTGGTTGGTCTCATGGGAACAAGTCACCACCTCTGAGACTAATGTGCTTATGTAACTGCAGCTGGGACGTGGTTGTCCTCACTGTTAACAAGGTGCTTAGTTGTCCAGTATTTGGACCCTGCTGGTCGACAGCACATCATCCCAATGTAAGGAGCAGTGTGATATTCACTGGTTGTTAAAGAGCACTTTATAAAGGGCACCTTATTAAAAGATGGTGCCTAAATCCCTCTATTAAATCTGGGTAGTGTTGTTTAAAATAGTTCAAGAGCTGTTGTGTTTGGACAATAAATAGCAGTACATCTGTAAAGCACCGTTCTTTAATTATCTGTGAAAATGAAGAAGGCACATTTCTGTAATGATCCTGCATAAGGAACAGAACGTAATGGATATTTAAGGATTTATATTTACAGGTCAATTTAGTTTGCTATTTAATTTTAATTTTGAAAATGTAGTTGATTTGGATTCAATTTGAATCATCAGCGGGTTATTATCATGGTGTATCATCACAATATCATTCTGAAATGATCGACTTTTACAATGTAGCTCCACGTAATTTGGAGATTAAATTTAGAAATGTTGGCAGAATATAATGAGCGGGGCACGATAACACATTAAATAGTCTGATATGTTGTCCTAACTCCAAGACTTTCAACTGGGGCTATAAGACGGGTCGACTTCAGACTGTAGATGACAGTGATAAACTCTTTATATCTTACCACTATTATTCAATTTGTTTACTCATCAAGTGTTTTGCTCATAATATGTGAGAGAACAGGGCTGTTGTTGTTGAGGCAGTGTTTCGTAACCCCAGTGGTTCTTGAAAACTCCACTAATTCCAATATTATGTACATGTACTTGAATTGAATTATTTTCTATCTATAAATAAAAAATGGAAATACAGTATAAGGTTTATTATAGGCCTTAATTTATCCTGTTTTGAAAGGGGACTGAACTGAGACACAAATATAATGCATTGACTCACACAGAGAACTTTGTTGAGATGGTTTAAACGGCTTGAAACGAGATGTAGTAACTGTGAATAGCGTATGATTCACATCATTTTCAAACTCGTCATTGTCATGTTTTTCTTTTCATTTCTCATCTGACCATTTCACAGTTGTACACATTCTTAATGTGTCCCAGTTTATTTCCTGTTGTGGTTCAAGGAGCCTTCAAAAGAACGTTGCTTCGACGCCACTTCTGTTGAAGTTAATGGAGCGGGCATGATAAGTCCCACTGTAACCCATCATATCTGTGCTGTTTGACCTTTGACCCAAGAATGCTTGTGGTGTTGACTGACTTGTTGTCTTTTTATACTGTAGGTTATTTGATCAGAGCACATTTTTTTACGTGAAAGAATTTCTCATTTTAGAGCAGAAATATCTTCTCTCAAGACAATATAGAGCAGGCGTCTCCAGCCCTGCTCCAGGAGGGGCCACTGCCCTGCATGTTTTAGGTTTCCTCACAACTTCAACACACCTGGATCTAATGCTCTGCTCGTTATCAAGCAGCTGAAGTTTGTCTCAGGGTTGATTGTCATGAGACTCAGGTGTGTTGGAGTAGGGAGACACCTAACACATGCAGGGCCGTAGCTCTCCAGGAGCTGGGCTGGAGATGCCTGATATAGAGATTATATATTTTTAAAGGTCTGAGTCAGGGCGGCCCAACCCAGCTCCTGGAGGGCCACTGTCCTGCATGCTCTAGGTTTCTCTCTGCTCCAACACACCTGGATCTTATGATGTGCTCGTTATCAAGCAGCTGAAGCTTGTCCCAGGTTTGAAAATCTTGAGACTCAAGTGTGTTAGAGCAGAGAAACCTGAAACATGCAGGACAGTGGCCCTCCAGGAGCAGGATTGGACGGCCCTGGTCTAAGTTTAATGTTACATGACTTAATACCTGTAAGGGGCAGGGTAATCGGAGGCATCTACGTTGCAAGGTGGCTCCATCCGCTCCCAGCTGAGAGTATCCTCATCATGGGAGGTTAAAGGACAATTTTCTCTCCCATTTTGAACTGGTAAGTCAGCTAGCAGCCTGGCTAAGGTGTTTTTTTGTTTTTTTGCAGGTAGACAAATCCAGTTACAATACACTCAGATATCCTCTGTAAGTAAGCCACGTTAAAACGAAGCGACAACCCCTGTAGTGCAGCAGCGGTGTCCTCACAGGACAGGTTTACCTTAAACAAGAGTGATGTGTCACGTTGAACAAAGTAGGATACTGGGAAATCTCAGAGCAGGGAAACATCTCCAAACTCATGACAGGCATTCATGTTAATCGAGTCAGATGCTCTGAGACACTGGTGCTGTTATGTGAACCACAGTCTGAAGCCAATAAGTGGAATTAATTTGAGTCACAACTTTGGGTAACTGGAAACGGCTGATGTTTTTTCCACTGATTACAGTAACCTAAATCCTGAGGCCTGATATAAAGTAATAAAACCTGCAGGGAAGGAGAAGTCTGCAAGTGTGATCATGTCTTTTTTTGTGTCTGGTCATTTCAGGATTTTAAATGTAAGTGCACAGCTGAAACACAAATCTGATGTCCTTTTTTTTTTTATGCGTCCTTAAGATATCTAGCTCTGTTATCTGTTTTTGCGGTTGCACAGTACTGCATGTGCTCAATTTGTCTAAACAGATATACAACCAAGAAAGCATTACAAATTAGCTTAAGCATGCAGTATTAGAGAGATACTTATCTTAAAAGCAGAGGTGACGGCTATGGAAACATCTTTACGTTAGCCCCCTGAAGTAACACCAGTGAGATAGAGCAGTTGAGAAACACTTCCTTTTGTGCAGTTAAAAATCCGATTAATTTCTAAATACTCCAACAATATTTAGAGTAACGTTTCAAGACAGCGTGCAGGAACAGTCATACATGGATTTGGGGATGTAACATGTTGAGATATTGCTCGTCTGATCCCTTTAATCATGTAATTGATTTTCTTTGGTAACACTGTAGAATAAACAGGTTAGTCTTTATCTTCTTTTGTATCAGGAATCATTACATGGTTGGTTAAATGTGTGTGCCATGTACTGTATGCTTCCCAATTCCACAGTCGACCTTTCCCCTCATGTTGAGCAGATTTGCAGTCCTCAGTAAGAAAAACATTCTTGGCACATTCACAATGAACCGTTTCACTGAGTTGCGTCACCTCTGATTCAAAGGTATATGTGGCGTGTTCAGTTTCTGACAGGTGAACAAACACTTCTACATCTGAAACTCATGCAGCCCAGTTTTATTTTTTTATCAATAACATGTGGCTCAAATCATAACCAGCTGACTGAAAAGAGAACTTGATTTTAACTTATTGTGTTTGTGGTTGGATAACAATAAAAAGAATGAAAAGAAAACCAGAAGAGTTTGCAATGGCTAATAGAAGGTGACTTCAAAAAAAGCCTCTGCACACCTGGATGTGTGACAGGTGCGTTATGAGAACAATTCCTGCGCGCTGACTGCTGAAAGATGTACGTGTTTACATTGGTCCGTGCGACCTTCAGTTCAATTTTATTTACAGTGCCAAATTATAACAAACGTTATCTCAAGACACTTTACATATGGAGTAGGTTTAGACCACACTGACTTATTTAAGATTTACAGATACCAAACAATTCTTCTGCCCCAAAAGTCCTCCAGGTAGTTATAGCGAGACAGTGTGCAGGATTTTTCCTGGTTTACAATAGTGGTTCCAGTATTGACTTTACATTTCAAAGTAGTTAAAAATGTCCATAAAGTAATGTAATTAAGTATTCTACATGTAGTTTTTAATCGTATGGCCTTTTGGTTTGTCAGTCAACGCAACCAAATCTTTATCAGCAGATGATTAGACGTGTCTTTCTGAATAACCTTGTTACTCAGGCTTTGTTAAGGTGAACTAATGCATAAAATGCAGTTGTCGGGATGATAATCTACTTTAGAAACGTTCATGATCTGCATGTCAGCATGACCATGACAGTACTGTTGTACCGCTGACATCTGCTGGGCAAAATAAATATTCCTCAGTTTTAAAGTCCAGCACATTGCGACCTTCCAGATTAAGAAAGATGAAAGCATCTGATTTAGTGATTTAACAAATAACGTGTGTTACGGATGGAGAAGTAAATGAGTTAAGAATTAACAAACATCAGCACCCTCAAGTCTGTGCAAAAGTGTGGTGTAGAACTCTCTGGACCAAGCTGGAAAAGGTTACTTTATAAAGTAATCAAGTTACAGCACGTAGGCTATATATGACTGTGGTTCAGATATCTGAAGAGCTGTTCATCCAATCGACTTTACACTTTGCAGGTGTATTGCTGAAGACCCAAGGGAGCGGTTCTCAAGAATGCTGCAAACTGCACGAGTCTATTTAATTAAGCAAGCTTTCAGTCAAGGGAAGGTATCAAATCAATGCAGTGGGACACAAGGTAAAAACCACTTGATGAGCCTTGATGCAGAACACTTGTGCCAATCAGTCGAACCTGCTGACCCCCTAACCAAAGCTAATTAGGTATTTTGCACAGACTTGTGTGTGTGGATGCTTTTTGTTTCCATTTAGTTATATAGTGTGTAGCTTCAGCTCCTCAGCTAAGCCTGATCCCTGGTGAGCTGTTTTTTCCTCAAATATACCTGTAAAAGAAAATTTAGTTTAGGAAACTAAAGTAAAAAGGTGAACTGAAACGTCTTGAGGAGATTCCCACAAGAATGGAAATAAATTAAGCAAAGACTTTTTTTTTGGGGGGGGGGGGATGTTTTAGCTTCATTCATGCTGTCTTTTTCCCCTCCAGTATCAAGTGTCAGATTCACACTGGAGGAGTGTACGTCTGCAGCTAAGTGACACATCAATTTTGCCAAAAACCCCCTTTGAGAAACAACGCCAGTGTGACTCAAACTCACGGAGGCCAGTGGAAACTCCAAATCATATACAAACCACTTCTGAATGTGGAAATGACTATCACACAACTTCCTACGCATCAACAAAAAAAAAATTATCCATTTTGCCTTTAAGTAAACTTCTTTTTCTGGCTGCGTGACTGAGAATCACCCGGCAGTGGGTGTCTTCACAAGTCTTTGGACAGGTTACATCTCATGAAACTGAAAGGAATAGTTGTGAGATTACTGGCGGTACAAGAGACAAAGCAAACTCTCCTCAGCAAAACTGTTTATGTCAAATGAGCGCTTAAGTCGCACCCTTTTGGTAGATAACATATCTGAAATACTTCCTCTTTATGTTTTTATCCTGCTTTTGGTGTCCACTCTGTGCGACGTCTGTCCTTGATGTTATCATAGAAGCCTTAACGTTGGTCTCAGCACCTTGTGTGTTGGTAGACTTGGAAAAACAATGTTGAAATCTATCAAAAACTACAGCACAGTTAGGTGATACGTGCCCTGAGAATATTGAAAGACATAAACACAAAATATATCAGTTATCTTTCTGATCATCCTCAAGAGTCTTCACCTTACTGTACGTCACCTCCATGTGACACAACAGGAATGCAGAAAGTTTTGTTTCTAAAAACCTTCCCTCTTAAACAAGTGTGTAAGCAATGATGGTTAGCATTTTTCTCAAAATCCCTCTCTCTCTTAACAGTCGTCACGCTGCCTGTTGGACTGAACTACCATTTCTATGGTCAGCTTGAAGAGACCGCAAACTGCATCTACAGATAAACTGCTCATAAAAGTAAGGCATGTTAACCCTTTTACTATAGTTAACAGATTTTATATTTGTAAGGCTTCCCTGAGGTGATGTATTAAGTGAAACTTTCACAAGAATACTATCTGTACTGTATTTTCAGTTCAGATTTTGAAAGTGTTAAAATATAATAATAAATGTTCAATAATTGATGGTAAAAATCAACAAACCAGACTTCCTTGAGTCACTGATTCATGACAGATTTTTGTTTAAACACCTACATTCAAAGTATCCACTTAGTTAAAAGCGGATTATACCCGCTGAAATTCTTTTGTTGTGTGCTTTTCTACTTGAAAACTTGTTTGGTAAGTCCTGAGGGGAGATTAAATGTCCTGGCAGAACAAGTGCGTTCATCTAAGATTACACTGATACTGAATAGGTAGACGGTGCTCACAGCTGCTTCACATATCGATTACTAAATGATTTTGATTTGTGTGTGTTTGACTGTGTCCGGGCCTGTTTGACGTCTTCAGCCGTGCTCAAAACATTTTAACAAAAGTCGAAGTAGCAACCAATCACTTGGTGTTTTTATGTCATTGTTAGTGTGTATTTCTTTTTACCGTTGTTCTCATCTCTAGCTCAGTGTGCTCCCCTCATTTAACTTGAGGCGTAGTTCAGATTTTGTCAAGTGAGGTTGTATGAGGTATTTATCCATAGTCGGTGTGTTACTCACAGTAGATGAAGGTCGGCTCACCCCCATTTTAGAGAAGCAGACAGAAAAACAGGCACAGAAGCTTTGAAATGTGCTGCTGTGAACGGGGGCAGCAGCTAAACGTAGTTTACATTTAAAAGAGACTCAGCTTAAAAAAAAAATCTATATCAGTTTAAGTGTATGCAAAATTTAGAATACATTAACACCTCTACCTTGCAGTCAGACAGTCATGTTTACGTTTACACAGGGGGAACCAAAGCTGTTATCTATGCTCCCGTCAAAGCCACCAGACTCCATTAACAAAAACAGTAATTATACCTTGCTGAACGTGGGAGTTGCTCTTCTACTGCTGCGGCTAACGGTTAGTTTGTTTTTACAGTTGTGTTGTTTTCTAACCCTTTAAAACTCAGTCACGTAATAACACTACTCGTGGTCCGCAAGGTAAAATGTTTTAATCAATGGAGTCTGGTGGTTTTGAAGACAGCACGGATAACAGCTTCAGTTCCCCAAACTGATATTGATTTTTTTAGGTGGGCATGTTTTGGGTAACTAGAATACATTTAGCTGCTGCCGTGGTCCAGACATTGCTTAACTTCCCTGCCTGTCGTCCTTCTTGCTTCTCCAAATAATATATACCAGAACTGTACACTGACTACCTAGTGCCTCATACAACAGCTTCAAAAAATCTGAACTATCCCTTTTAAGACGTTTTAACAGTCCTAACTCTAACCCTTTTCCTTTCAGACATGAGAGACAGGCTTGAGCACCTCCATCAGGTGCAGACTGACTCTGAGGGTTTCAGCACAGTTGAGCTGGACAATTTGTCAGAGCATGAGGCGGCAACAGCATCACCTCCCGACCAGGACCTGGATGGTGTCCTGCAGGAGGCCCAGCAGATCCGCCTGGAGATCCAGCAGATCCAGAATGACATCAGTGAGCTGAAAGAGGTGAACTACCAGGCCTTGAACAAGACCTCACACCCCACTGCGACAAAGCGGGACTCCAATGCAATCGGGGCGGATATTAAACTCAGGGGAGAGTCCGTGTTGAAGCGTCTGCACATGATGAATGCTCTCAGAGGGGAACTGGAGGCCCAGGGTGGCAGCTCTGACCCTGCAGCACGCATCGCTCGAACACAGTACCAGTGTCTCAGCAATGCACTGCGGGAAGTGATGTTCAGCTACAATGACACAGAGATGAGCCACAGGGAGGCTTGTAAACAGCAGATCCAGAGGCAGATGGAGGTGGTGGGCAGGGAGGTCAGCAAGGAGGAGCTGGAGGAGATGATGGAGAGCGGGGAGATGAATGTGTTCAGCACCCAGGTGGAGGGCAAAACGGCTCGCTCTGCTTTCCTGCAGATCGAGAGCCGACACAAGGAGCTGCTGGAGCTGGAGAAGAGGATCGAGGGGATCCGGGAGCTGTTCCTGGACGTGGCTGTGCTCACGGAGGAGCAGGGGGCAGTCGTTGAAAACATCCAGAAAAGCGTCCAAAATACTGAAGTGACCATTCAGGATGCCGCGTTCAAGCTGGAGAGAGCGACTACTTCTGATAAAAACAACCCCTTCAAGAAGATGTTTTGTTGCTGCTTTCCATGTTTTAACAAGTAGGTCTGATGAGGGCCAGTGGCTTCGGAGGCAGTCCACTGGGCCAAGTGGTCAAAGCTGCGCTATGAACGTAACAAACAGCCCGTTAGAACAGATTAGAAATACTTTATTGATCCCCAGGGGGTAAATGGTCCATTACAAATGATCCATTGTTGAATAGAAAAAAATATGGAGAAATTACAACAATGGGCCCAAACTCTGAACAACAGAAATAAAGGAATCGAGTCCAGCGTCATGTCCAAGACGAAGGTTAATTTAGACAGCATCCTCCTCTCTTCAGCTTTAAACTTTGTAATATTATGAGATATTTCAGTAATGACAAAATATACTAGTCTGAATGTAGCAACTCTGTAAACTGGAACTTACAGTAGGTATATTTTGTATTACAGCCGAACTGCTGAACTTGTCTCAAGCACAGACTCAAGACGTTATCAATCATTTCCTTTAAAAAACTGTCTTGGTATTGAAAATCTCACCACACGGTCCGTTTAGTAGCTTTTCTGGAGCTTTTGACCATTGTAATATATCGTGAGTCTCTTGCTATGTCAGATGCTAAGGGTGTAGGGAGTTCAGTCACAACGAGCACAGTAGATGGATCCATTGATGATAAACTGATAATGGCGGAGCGAAGTTAACATGTCATGTGTGTTACTAACAAACACTAAAATCGACTTAATATGTGGCTTACATAGCAAACATCCATATCTAGCTAAATAATCTTGAAAGGAAATCTTAACCATCAGGACTGAAGCTGCATGTGCTGAGATTGGTCAACTGCTGTTTCCAAGCCAACATGAACAGGATGTCATTAAAGTGCTGGGGGAAAAAAATACATCTGAATTTGCAATTGCGGTACAGGTCATGGTGAAATATAGTACTTTTCAGTCCAGCTTGCCCCACCTCACTGTAACGTGTTGTCACTTCAAATAAGCATGTAGGACTAAAGTCAGACCTATTAGCAGCAACACTATCTTTAGGTACAGTAGGGTAAATAGGCTACAAGGTAGTTTTCTTTAACTCTTTTGCTGTATTTTGTTCTTTTAGTACTGTTATTTTGTTATGATTGTGTTTGTGTGAAGCACTGTTTGCATAACTGATATATATAAATAAAGATATTAATCCTGTAAATGGTCCTTCTCAGGGCCTTCTTGTTTGCTGGGGTTGCATAGGGCAGTGATATGTTCTCATAATCTCTGGTAAAGGATGTCAGATAGTAGAAAAGATATGACAGTCAAATGATATTGTGCAAAGTGTGTGCTTGTACTGGCTGATGATCCAGCACTTCCTCTACTGACAAACTGTAAAACTGTGAAATATAGAAGACTTCGAATTTAAAATACAATTTATTATAAAATGGCTCTGCTCAATACTTGATGGTTGCGATGTGCATCCATATTGCAGCCCAGTGTGCAAAGCCAATCAACATTTTAAGTTCAATATTTAGTCAATAATCAATGTCAACGCATTGCTGTCCATGTTGCATAAGTCAGGAGTTGTAATTTAACCTTGGGAGAAAATATAATATTGTTTTAAGATGATGTGCGCCACTGAACAGTGCCATCATCATCATTTGTGACAGTAAGGTATATTTTGGTTAAATGTCTGGTTCGCGTTTCGTTTTTTTTTCACCCTGACAATAAATTGGTCGACCCCTCACAAGTCTAAAAAGTATTTTAATCTCCTCATTAAACGCTCAAAGGGCCATAAGAGATGAGCGTGCTGGGTGATGGGTCGCCTCCTTCCTCAAACCAGAGGGGGGTGTGTGTGTGTGTGTGTGTGTGTGTGTGTGTGTGTGTGTGTGTGTGTGTGTGTGTGTGTGTGTGTGTGTGTGTGTGTGTGTGTGTGTGTGTGTGTGTGTGTGTGTGTGTGTGTGTGTGTGTGTGTGCGTGTGCGCGCGTGTGTGCGTGCGTGTGTGTGTGTGTGATCTTCCGCGTTAGCAGCTGCTGTCAGTGTGTGTGTCAGTGTCACGCCGTGTTAGACGATCTTAAAACTCTGGAGATCCATGTGTGAGCGCTGCACATGTTGAAATGTAATGATATAGCGGAGAGAAAAAGAGGAAATGAGTCTTTCCGCGGTCGCCTCTTCTGCTTTAGCGAGTTTATTAGAGTAAGGACCGCCGGAGGATAACGCAGTAAGGTACGTCTATACTCTGTATTAAGTCATTAAGATTGATGCACTAAATGAACGGTTCATCACTCGCATGGAGGCTTATTTCTACAAAAAGCTTGTATTATTTACTCGTTGGGGCCAGGGATGCTTTAAGGTTTGTTAATGTGATTTATGTCCTTTTGTAAAACGTGTTTCTGACATTTCACTAAAGTTTGCCTCGATAGGAAATAACTTCAAGTTGTTCTCTGCGATGAAAGTCATAGCTGAGGAAGTAACCATCGGTTTCCTCTTGAGGAGTCAGAAAGTCGGCCTGCATCTAAATTACAAAGTAAGAA
Organism: Echiichthys vipera; assembly: GCF_963691815.1. Lineage (NCBI taxonomy): Eukaryota > Metazoa > Chordata > Actinopteri > Perciformes > Trachinidae > Echiichthys > Echiichthys vipera. The sequence goes on from NC_139837.1 coordinate 7,539,545, forward strand.
ACATTAAAAATATAAGTAGAAAGTTTGCTGAAGGCCTAAAAGTGCTTTTTACGATGAAAGAAATTGGCTAAAATTATCCTTTTTTCCCAAGATATGTACCAAAAATGTCCCAACATGCTCAGTAAAGAACTCAATAAGGTGCACTGTGCACAGACATGGATGGACTGAGCACAGGCCCAGGGACCCATAAGGTCAGGGGCCCAGACTTGCTGTTAAAGGAAATCACAAAATGATCCCAAAGAGATGCCAAATGACCACAAGAATACAAAAAACAACCAATTTTAACTGCAAAGAGGCAAAAAAAAGACTATATGGATGCAAAACCACCACAAAAACACGCTCAACACGCTGAATATAGACACAAAATAACCGCATAGAGACAAAAATCACAACAAAGACAAGCAAAATGATAAAAATAATAGATGGAAAATAAAAAGGGGGAGACAAAACAATGTCATAGAAACGTAAAATGTTTAAAAATAGATGCAAAACCACCTCTCAAAGATGCAAAATGATTAAAAATAGATAAAAAACGATCACAGAGATGCAAAACAATTACAAAGACATACATAACAGATAAATATGGATTATAAGGACGACAAAGTGGAACAAAATTCCTTAAAAGGACCAAAAGTAGACATGTCTGGGCCCAGGGGGGGGGGGGGGTGTATTTCGGCCCTTTGAAAACACTAAACATATATTTAAATATCTAAAATAAGAAAACCATAGGAATTATAATATAAAGAAATAAATGACTGATATCCTACATGACATGTTTAAATCATCTAGCATGAGAAGTGTGTTTTTCCAATATTTTATTTCATAAAACTACCAATAAAATACATTACAAGTAAAAATCCTGCATTTAAAATATAAGTACATCTGCAGAAGATGCCTATTATCAGCTAAATGTACTTAAAGCATAAAAAAGTAAAAGTACTCAACCTGCCAGTGACCTGCCAAATAATGTGTTATTTATTTTACATTAGTAGGTTGGTAATCCTGATGCATCATCATTAAAGCAGCATTTAATTGTCGTAGCTGGTTGAAGAACTAGTTTGAACTAATTCACAGTTAGTTTAGTCAAGTGTTTCCCAACCAGGGGGTGGAGCCCCTCTAAAAGGTCACAAAATAAACCTGAGGGGTCGTGAGATGAGTTAAGACAGAATAAAAAACTAACTTCTGCTGCACATACTTGTATATTCATTGCTATTTTGAGGAGTGGTTATGTGGGAGACTGTTAGTCGTACTTCCTGAAGTGTCCACTGGTTGCCTGGCAACGCTTCAGAGCAAAGAAATAGTCCGCAGAATAAAACACCAAAACATTTTTGCACTTTAGTATTTACATCATAATAATATTTAATAAAATGTTGTATATGTTAATGAGCTTTAGAGGTGTTGGTCGGTGGATCTGGACAGAACCAGGCTAGCTCTGTCCATCTGTTTCCAGTCTTTATGCTAAGCTAAGCTAACTGGCTGTAAGCTGGTTGACTTATATTTAACAGAGAGATGAGTGAGTGGTTTCAATCTTCTCATTTAACTCTCCACCAGAAAGCAAATAAGATAAGATTTCCCCAAATGTCAATTTGTCTCAAAACTGTTGAAAGGCCAGTTGTCAGTAAAGGCTCCTGACTCCTTCTTGCAGGTGAGATGAATGACCGACTGTGTGAGCTGCAGGCCTTTAGCTCCAAGCACGCAGGGGAGGAGCGCGGGCCTGAGGGGAACCACAACCACCCCGACGAGGATGAGGACCTGGAGCAACACGCCATCGTGTTTGAGGGAGAGGATGTGATGGACGGCATCTACAAGAAGGCGCAGGCGATGAGAAAGGAGATGCTGCTGCTCAAACTGGACGTGAAGCGTCTCGGGAAGCAGAACACCAGGTTCCTCACGTCCGTCCGGAGGATCAGCAGCATCAAGCGGGACTCCAACGCACTCGGACGGGACATCAAGGCCAGAGGGGAGGCCATTTACGCTCGGCTTGAGACGCTGGGGAAGCTGAGCAAAGAGCTGGAGGAGGCGCACGGGCCTACGTCAGCTGTGGCCCGCATGGCACGTTCACAGTGCGTCTCTCTGAACTCCGCCTTCCACGAAGCCATGTCCGAGTACAACGAGGCTGAGATGGTCCAGAGGGAGAACTGCAAGACCCGCATCCAGAGGCAAGCGGAGATCATGGGCAAGGAAGTGAGCAGGGAGCAGATCGACGAGATGATCGAGACGGGCAAGTGGAACGTCTTCTCGGATAATCTCCTCCTGGAGGGGAGGACTGCCAGATCCGCTCTCAATGAGATCGAGAACCGACACAAAGAGCTGCTGGAGCTGGAGGGTCGCATCAGGGACATTCATGAGCTTTTCTTCCAGATGGCCCAGCTGGTGGAGGACCAGGGCTGCATGCTGGACAACATAGAAGCGAATGTAGGCGCGACTCAGGACTATGTTGCCAAGGCCACAGTTCAGATCAAGAGAGCCGTGATATACAAGAAAAACAATCCATGCAAGAAACTCTTTTGTTGTTGCTGCCCTTGCTGCAAATGAGACGGTTTCATTTCTCAGTGTCACGAGAAAATATCGAGATTAGATTCAAATCAGCTTCTTTTGCAAAGATACCTCTAATATATTGCTTTCATTTGTGTATTTATTTAGCTCAAACGCAGCATCGACTTCATTTTTAACCAGACGTAGCGTCCAAATTTCACACTCTAGTCCGGGCTGGTGTGAGAAAAGGCCTGCATTTCAAACCACACAGCCATATGCAAATGTGTGCAGTGAGAATGTGTGACGTTTCCTGATTCTTACTGATAACTGGAAAGACTTCTATAGCCCAATAACTCTCTGCTTTGTCCTTCAACTTTCAGCTTTAAACTTTGTGCTAGACTAGAAAGTAGCTACGGTGTAAACTGGAACTCAAAATAGGTATATTTCGTATTGAAGCCCTTGCTTAACAAGTCTTAAGAAACACAGTGCACACAACACAGCCTCTGTTTGTGGTGAGCTGGAGGCACGGTATATTTGTGTGGATTACGCAACGACACGTTGGCCAACCCCACATATATTTATCACCAGCTTAAAGGCCGGGGCTTTGTGTTTCTCAGGATCTGTTGCTTCACATGGAAGTAAACTGTATTATCTCCACTTTTCTGAGATTAAACAGTGTCATCTCTAATCCCATGCCTCCCTGGAGCATCAATAATTATGCCTATGATTGGAACATAATCAGATTTGCATCATAGGGCAGATGTTTTTGCAGATTGTTCCACACAAAAGGGGGCAGAATCAATGTGTACACGCGTGTTTGCTCAGGTAGTAGATAGAGAAAACGAGAAACGGATGAGGTCACTGCTCTCTGTTTGCACAGCAGGCCTCTCTCATTGTCCTTTGTAGTGATAGTTAAATTAAAAAATACCTTTCCTGTGTGTGGCAGTCCATCACCCACTGGGGGATTGCCAGGTACCACCCATCACACTGAAGCTGAGCAGCTCTGTGACTATTCGTGCATGTACTGAGAGACCAGTGGGTGTTTTCAGAGTCTCTGCTCTTCTGCTCTGTGTTGAAATGTGTTTCAGGGCTGTAGTGATTGCACTTCCTCAGCAGCAGCAGTTGTGGGCAGTTACCGGCAGCTTTGCACTGTGGCGCCATACGTGTACTCAAGTATCCACCTGTTGTGCATGACAGGATTGTCATTGTATTAATGTAATGCGAGTTATCAGGTGATACACATGTGGACCAGGATGGCCGAGTGGTTAAGGCGTTGGACTTAAGATCCAATGGACATAGTCCTCGTGGGTTCGAACCCCACTCCTGGTAGTAAAATGGAAGTTTTAACCTTGTATAAATTCTGAGAAAAAAATATCTAAGCACCCTTGTCCCTCAGTAGCGGGCTGTTGTTGATGTTAACACCCACTGGTTGTGTATGATCTCTGATTTGCATCAGAGAAGAAACATCATTACTTATTTGTGTCTTATTTACATATCCCTCGACCTGGACATGTAAGACGGTACGATTCTGAGGCTATTTTGTGACTCTAAATCAAAAGCTACGTTAGGTTTTTGGCCTGAAATCTCAACCTAGATCTAATAGTTGGTCAAGATCATCAGCACACGGCCGGGACAGACGCTGATGACAGCTAACCCGCTGATATGGGACCAGCTTGCAGTTTCCAACTATGTACTACAGAACTGGTAGGACTGTGGCCGTTAGAACTGACCTCTGATCAGCAAAGGTCTCGGCGTAAACGGCGCCGCCGCGGGCGTCCCCAGGACTCAAGACTCCGGTCATAACAGCGACGAAAAGGTAACATTTATCCATTGAGTGTATGGTAATTTGTTGTTTTAGTTATGTCGTGTTGTAAAACTGTATTTAAGACTTAGAAGCAGTTTAATGTAGACGAACTACACTAACGTTAGCTTGCTAGCCCGAGTGGAAACCAACCTGCAGTTAGCATTAACTTTGCTGTTGTCATGGTAACAAAAAATCAATTCCAGTATAATTTCATACGAATTGTATCAATGCTAAATAATAAGTGGTAACGTTAAGTTATGAGGGATTTACTCAACTGGAAACGGATCAAATAGACTATCCTGAACATAATTACTGATTAGAGACTGTGTTTAGTGAAAGTGGAATAGAAAATAATAGTTTGGTAACTCCATGGTAGTGCTGCTTTAGAGTAACTGTTATATTAACCCGGTCTTTAAGACAAACCAATGGCAACAGGATTGGTAATCAATCAATCAATCAATCAATAAAAACATCATTAGACATGGTCTCGATGCACTTTACAAGTACATAAAAAGCAAACCGCAATAATAATAAGAAAAATAATAATAACAATATTAGTAGACTTTAAAAACATTGAAATAGTAATAGTAGAACAGTGAAAACCAGCAAACATAATACAATTAAACACGTTAAAAATGTATTCCAGCAGGATGCAGACAGGAGGATGTGCTATAGTCGGCTATAGTTTAACGAGTAGAGGTTCCTCTCATCTGGATTTCAAATGTTTAACTTAAGTGGGAGGCCATAGATAGATAAAGTTAGATTAAAAATACCTTTATTGATTTGACTAAAGTTTCAGCATCACAAAATGATCAAATAGGTTGAATTTTTGTGATGTTACTGAGATAGATTAATGCTGTCTTCGTAGTGGCCTTGATGTGAGACTGAAATGTCAGATGAGGATCAAAAATCACACCAAGTTCTCAGAGATGAGCTACAGCCATCCATTTTAACACACAGATTCTTAAACAAATTACCATGTTTTGCTTGTCTATCTACTAAGAGCTCTGTTTTATCAACATTTAGCAGCAAAAAGTTCATACTCGTGCCTCTTTTTGACACACACACATGCCTCTAATAAAGTTAGGAAAGGTTGTTTGGCTTCAAAGGTACATCAAGCTGTGTATCATCAGCGTAGCATTGACATTTAACACTGTATTTGCTAATGATGTCAGCAAGGGGAGGCATAAAGATGGATGACGCTGAACACATGCCATTCATTTAGGTTCGCTTTGCCATGGCCACCTGTCAAAATGTCCTAGAGCGTCACTGATAAAGTGAAGTGAGTGTTAATAATAGCTAAATGTGACTCTTTTAGAGCTTATTGAAGTAACACACACCTAAAGATAGTTAAAGTAATGTCAGTTGGGAAACCCAGTGACTAAACACCCAGACTCAGCTGATAAACCAGATTGTGAAATTTAGTTTCCTTGTGCATTAAAGATTTTTTGGGTAAATATAGGTAGAAGGCTACACTTCAATACATATCTCAGCGTTATATCAATATTTGAACGCATAATCAAATGCAAACACAACTAGCTCGATCCCACACGTAACAGAAACTCCATCCCTCGTGTTGATTGACAGGTCTTCTAACGAGAAGAAAACAGCTAAATGCCGTTAGAAACATTTTTTTGTGTGCACCATTTATTTACGTTGACATGAGACAAACCTAATCACATGCTGATTCCTCACAGTGGAGGGTATTTCCTTGACATTTCTGTCTGGACAGAATCCTTTTCCAATCCGAATCCTGTCTGTTATGTTGAAACTGTGTGGATCTGGCTCCATCTAGCTGTGAACAGGTAGAAAAACACTGTGCAACCTGCACAATTTTAATTTTAAGGAAACATTGAGCATCCACACTGGACTAAAGTTCATCTCATCTCATCTCATCTTCAACCGTTTATCCGGGGTCGGGTCGCGGGGGCAGCAGCTTTAGCAGGGGACCCCAAACTTCCCTTTCCCGGGCCACATTAACCAACTCATTGCTGGTGTGTTTGGGGTTGTTGTCTTGTTAAAACAACCATTTCAAGGGCATCTCCTCTTCAGCGTAAGGCAATATGGCCTCTAAGTATTTTGATGTATGCACCTGATCCATGATCCCTGGTATGCAATAAATAGGCCCAACACCAAAGTATTGGCTGGAATACCTGTTCACAGGTGCCAGAAGTTGGTCAACTCCATGCAACACAGACGTGCAGCAGTTCTCAGAGGTTATACAACTAAATATTAGTTCAGTGATTCACAGGAAAGCTGAATCTTTAATAATTTTTCTGCTTAATATTCCTTCTCCTTCCCTTTCTGTGAAGTAATAACAAAATTTTCTTCATGTTTTGATCTGGAAGAGAATGGGCAGTGTTCCCAATGCATTTGTGTGTACGGAAATAAAAGCTATTGTAAGGATTTTGAGCTTTACTCACTTTTGAAATCACACTGCTATAATTTTGAACACAACTATATGTTAAACAAAGCACTTTGATGCAGGTGATCGATGTAATCCAGGAGCAGTGTAACATTTGAGCCTCTATGCTACATGGTTGAGGGCAGCTGCAACACAAGGTCAAGAAATCGACATTTAAAAACTGAGAACATCTTTATTAAAATGCTTCAAAAGCTCAAACAAATGAAGCTGGCATATTGTGGTAAAAAACACACTTCGGCATTAGTGAAAACAAAACTTTATTTGCTGGAGAAACTTGCATTACTTCTAAAAAAACAAGAGGTGTGCTGCGGATGAAATATTCTTAATTTGTGAAAAGACTTGATTTAATGCTCAGGTCATCCATGCAACTCCGTCCAATAACCTGGCTAAAGTTCATTAAAATATACGTTTAAAAATGTAACATAATATAAAAGTGTACTAAACCGATGCACTGTGCCTGAGAGATAATCTGTAGAAATGAGTTTGCAGTTGAATGAACAGATACATTTTCCAAAGATGTCAAAAACACATGCAAAACACAATGGCGTAAAAGATAAACGCTTAGAATTACAAATCAAATGTTACAGTACATGCCTTCATGTGCAAATCAAGTCAAAGACAAATCTAGACATTACAGAGGCAGATTTTTTTTTCTTCAAAATAAAAGTACCAGTACAAAAAAATAAGAAAATAAACCAAACGTGTATTGGGACTTATTAAGAGTAAAAAGACAGCTTAGTTTCGTCATCACTTCTGAACAGTAATCAGTTTTCTGTGGCATCTTGGACAAATTTCCAAACCACAAAATATGTCCTGTCCATGTGTTAGACCTTATTTCTTTTTTTATCCAAACTAAAAATATAATTAAAAATGTTTTCAACAAGTCTTATCACTCCAAAGAACTTCTGCGCAGCATTTCTGCTGACCGCCTCTTTCAGTATAAACACGACACTGATAGATGACAAACATGAAAACATGTCATTTGTTAATCCAGCACTGCAACACACACTGTTATATTATAATACTGAGTGGTACACCAGCCGGTTCTTCTAAGACCCCCACAATAATAATCAAGTAGCTCACAAGTCATTGCGTCATCCTCAACAATTTTGTTGACTACACACAACCTACTGCGTGACAAAGCGTCATGCTACAACCCTGAGACGCCAACATTTGAACACAGTGGACATGTAGTGACAAAAACATACAACCATGATAAATAACAAAAAATGAATATAATTAGTGATGCTCATTACTGGAGGGAAGCGTGTGCCCGTTATAACGCCTGGCCCGCAGGGTTTTATGAGGTCTGATACTGAGGGACGCAATCCAAGCTGACCACGGTCACTGGTGGATTCTTATAATCACTGAGTACATTCATCATTTTACTTGCGACATTTTGATTTTTTTGTATAAAATAACCTACAAACAATTGCTGGTTAAAAGTAGCTGGTACAACAGACAAACCACAAGACAACCACAGCTAGAAATGTACTGCCATTTGGCCGGTGAATAGTGTTGCTTCATCTTTCACCTGACCAACATGACAGCCCATTAGTCTGAGGTGGGATAAGAGAAAAGGAAGATGGACCACCTTTGTTTCTGCTAACACGTGCCAAACCACAAAACGCATTTCTTTAAACACCAAACACGATGACAGGCACATGCTCATGCTGGTGAACAAAAATCAACACCCACAGTGAATACAGTATGACCATCCTGTAAAGTGACATACATTGCGCACCGCTACCACAGATGCTTGGTCAGTCTTAAAATGTAGAATTAAAGCCATGAAATCTATTAGCTCTGAGTAGTACACACTAGGGATGGGCGCGAGGGATTGATTCCTCGAGTAGTCATTGTTTCAAGTTAACCTGATTGGTAAAAAAGCAGCACCTCTTGCTTATGCGCTTGATTCGAGCCAAAAACACCTTTGCCTAACCATCTGAGAGAAGTTGTGTGACCTACGTGACGGGGTTACTGTGCAAGGCCCAGACGATTTGGAGGGGAAAGCAGTGACGCTTGGGGCCGCAACGTCAAGGCACTAGACACCCTCTTCGGGGAGGACTAGTTTGAAAATATGGATGTCAGCAAGCTAGAAGCTTGTTTCAGTAGGCCATGCATTCGCCCTCGGCAAAACCCACTGGGGTGGTGGAAGTCCAACAGGCACCGGGGCAAAAAACTGAGCCTTGTGTCAAAGCAGCACCTGCTGATACCTGCTACCTGTGCCAGTGGAGCGCCTGTTCTCCACAGTGGGACAGATCATTAACATACGTGAATTTAATTACTCTTTTGTAAGGAAACAATGTTTAGTTGTGACTGTTTTGATTGAGAATATGCATTAGGTGTTGAGAAGGCTGTATTTGTATTTGTATTAAACGAGTTCTCGATTGGCCCTGAAGAAAATGATGCGATCCCTAGATCTTGGAATTAACTACTCGTGCCCATCCATGGTACATACATGATCATTCTACTTATCAGGATAAGATATAAAAACCGTGCAAGACACCAGTAAACTTTTCCAGCTGAAAGCAACAGAAAAATCTCACTGAGATGTTCGGAACAACCTCATGACTAGAAAATCAAGTGCATCACAAGTTAAGGCTGTACGCTTACCTTCATTGTAGCACAGTACTGACTTCTCGATATAAAAATAAAAAAATTCTACATCAAAACATCTGGTTATTTACAAAATGTCAGAGTAGATAAGAGTACAACTTCAGTACACTTGTATTAATAAATCCATAAGAGTGGAAGATAACAAGGCGAGCAATTCAATGTGCTTGTTTACAGTCCTGATCTGTGATTGCAGCACGTCAGTCTCCGCTGTATAAGTATAAATCCGCCCACTACTGGCTTTATCTTTCTTATAGGATTGAAGAGTATTTCCACTGTGAAACACAACCAACAGTTTATAACGTTCAACCAGGAGTTATCTTTTTTGGGGCTGGAAGAGACTAATGTCTGTAAACGGTCCTAATGGTCTCACGAATGTCCAAATGGTGACTTCATCTTTAAAAATCCCTTATGCTACTGGTTTGAGAACTGAGCGTAAACACCTTCCCTCTTTCGTGAGCTCTCTGGTGAAACACATGCATGGAAGGGGGATCGCCTCTTCTCGACGGGAAATCGTATTGAACTTGCACTTCTTGAGGTGGTCTGCCATGCTGGCGATGTTTGCAAACTTCCACTCATTCACCGTACCAAAAGCTGTGCTGAATCGCCACACCTGAACGAAACGATAGAGAGTTGATGTATTACTTCTTGTGCTTGTACCACACTTCAAGAATAAAAATGGCTGTCAAATACATTTTTTTAAAATAGCAAAAAAATGACTGACCTTGTCTGTGATCTGCCATGTAGGCGACCCGTCAGCACGCCGTTTCTTCTCCCACAGCAGGACGACCATGCCACGCATCTGGAGCAGACTAGCACACACATCCCTCATGGTGCGGGACACTCTGGACAGTTGGCACAAACTAAAGCTGTCCAGGAAGCTTGCTACATGTTGCAACACTTCGAATGGAAGGTTGCTGAATTGATCGCACCGAGAGCCAAAGTGGCAGGCTTTTCTTGCGAGGTTGTCTCCAGTTTTTAAGGGTAAACCAGGCTTAACCCCAAACGATCCGAGGTGCCTGTCGTGGATGATTCTGAAGCCCTGTACTGAGGGGCAGAATCGTCTTTGGGAGTAGGTGCAGCCGTAGTAGGCCAAGGGGCAGCGTTGCTCCATCCAGCCATTGAGTCCGGCGTGAATATCCCCGTGAACATTTTTGAAATGAGACGAGAACTCATCCCGTCGGAACAGCTGTCCGCAAACAAATGTGAACATGGAGCGCTGCTTTGTTTGGTATCGGGCCACACATTCGAGCACCAGGTCCAGCCTGAGAGTGTGGAAGGGGCTTGGATTGGAGAGCTGCGGGCTGGCGTGATCACAGGCTGAGGCCGAAGCGATATCTCCCACCATGGTGTTGGTTGCAAGAATGGCTGAAGGGAAGGAGAATGTCTGAGTACCAAAGTCAATGTGGTAGCCATCAACAAACCTGCTGTCTGAGATTCCTCTGCCTCCTGGAGAGTCGCCAAGGCAAAAAAGCAAAGCTGCAGTGATGAGGTCGATGCCGTGGAGGCCCATGGGGTCATCTGCCACCTCCAGGTCAGATGTGTCTACCGATTTGTCCTCCATCTTTGCTCGAAACAAGTAAGGGTCTGACAGCAGAGCCCGACGTCCATTAAATGTAAACATACTTATCCCCCTAAGCACTTCTACATTCTGTAGTTTACGCTCCAAACATCTATACCTGAGTTCAGTAGGTAAGTGTTGTAAGAAATTATTTCTCACGTGATCAGACAGCAGGTATGGCATTGGATGTGGAACTGGAGCTTGTTGGGGAACAGGAGGTTCCAGTGCTACAACAGGCATGTAATTCTGAGGCATCTCTGGCCAGACGACGTTGGAATCATCTATTGCCTCCTCAATAATATCTTCCTTGTCTTCAAAAAACAACTCTACAAAATCCTTTTCTTCTACCCAGCTAATACCATCGTCTTCTCTATCTGTCCCGACTGCGCAATCCACTCCACCTACTGCTCCAAGCTCACACTCTGAATCAGAATCAGAGTCACTCTCCTGCATATCGACATTCTTCCCACCCTCTGCAACATAAACGTTACCATGACTATCACCATTTTCTCCATTGTGCAGTGCCCCATTCTTTTCAGTCTTTTCCCCATTTAAATTTCCAACAATTACATCAATATCTTTGGAATTAGTGAGGATGTCCAAGGCAGCTGCTAAAGTTCTGCTCGTCTCCACTGAGGCTCTATACAACCCGGTATAGGGCTCTTCTTCCATTTCCATGGTTACATTACCTAACACTGTCTCTGGCAAACTTGATGCCGTGGCCATTTTGTCACTTTCACCTGCCTCCTTATCTACTTTCTTTGACACGGTGGTCGTGACTCTCAGGGACTCCAACAACATCCTCTGATCCTGCAGAGCCAAGGCCATGTCTAGCTGCTCTACCTCATCAAAGTCTTTGCTCAAGTTTTCATAGGACTTGCGATCAGAGTAGCTCACAGGCCAGCGATTCCACTCCATAGTACAACATACTATACTTGCTGGGCACGTCTCAAGGTGTTTTGCCATCTTGATCCTTGCAATAGTGAAGGGGCAGCCAAATCCACTGTTCAGGCATGGCAGCCGTTCATACGGACACAGTAGGCGGTGTTCCTCTAGTTTGCACGAGTGAAAAACTGCCCCACAGACAAGAGGACAGCCGATGAGGTCGCAGCAAACCCCCGTCTCTGGTCTTACCATGCATCTTCTCTTGATGCATTTAAGGCAGTGGGAGTGCAGGCTTTCCATTTTTTTTTAACTGTATTGGTCCTTGCCCAACTGGTTCTGGCAGGGAAAGAGGTGAAGTGTTCAACCCTGAAACAAATCAAACAAAAACATACTTATTTCACAAGTCTTAGGAAACTAAATACAGCCCATGGCAACAACTAGGTTTTTAGGTAAGAGCATGCTGGTGTTACATTAACCAATGAACTTTAATGCAACCCTCCAACATAACACACAGTGGGGTCCTGTGTCTTCAAACTACTCTGTAACTTAAGTCTCACACATGTTCTCTCTCTGTGCGTGTTTACCAAATATTTAGACTGTTCAGTGACCTTTCACAACACCCCTCTTAGGTTTCATGGTGACACCGATTCTTCCAGGTCTTCGGGGCAAACCTGAACCCACACATTTAGGATCAGAGATATGCCATCCATTGTTATGCAAACTGTTTTGTTTACCAGCTGCAACAGACCCACGAGGTAAATACGCCTGAATCATTAGCCTCGGGGTCATTTGGTAGTATTACTTGTGTGACGGGATTTGCAGGATAATGAATGCTGGGGGAAAGGACACCAAGCAATAATTTAAAAGACCCACAATAATGATGCAAGTCTAACCGCAAAGCCACACAAGAAAGCTATTGTTGAAGTATTTACAGCCATGGAAAGAAGCGAGACCATGTTAAATGACGCAAGCACAGCTGGCAAGTTAGCAAACAGCTAAAAACACAAACACAAACACAACAACCGGCTCTAACAACGTATTCGCCCGTAATCTTAGCGGAAACAACACCACCACGGTCTGTTTAACTGTAAGACATTGTTTTCACGATGACTGTGCACGAACATGTGTAAGTCGACACGCCACAAAACTTTTGTGAAGTTAAACAAAAGAACATCAACAACATGGCCAGCCAGTTAGCATTAGCAGCTAAACTTCTTTAGCCTCTTCACTTAGCTTCTAGAAACTGCTTACCCGCGCGACGGGGTCCTCCGGGGGTATTTTATCAACACTTAATAGACTAAATCAGCGCCGTCGACATCTGCAAATTACAATCTACAGCTGCATAAGCGCCTCACAGTACTGAATGTGTGTAAATCTTCTTCTGATATGAACTGGCTGCGGCTGGTTCTTCGGCTGAGTCCTTCGCTGCTCTGAGTCGGCATTTGTGTTGATCCCTGTGTGAGACGCCGCGGTTCTACGTCATCACGTAAACGAACGGTCACATTTAGTTTATGGACGCAGAGCGACGCAGTCCTATTATAAGAGAGGGCACTGAAATAGACAGACTGGGGAATACCCCGACACTTTTACTTTAATCACTGATGAAATGTCTGTGCTGCTATTTTTGGATTTTAATGGATATATTAAAATTACATAAAGGATGAAATAGTGGTTGATGAAGTGCTAAGGCTGTTTCTATCACTCTTAATGTGAAGGAGGTCCACGTGGTGGAGGTGCAAAAAGCAGCAAAAATGTATTTAAAATATAATTTAATATCAGAAAGTATTTGTTAAAGGTTGAATATGTAGAATGAGCAGAACACGCCATCTATTGTATCACGATCGTAGTCACAACAACAAAAACATAATTCCAACAGTCGGGTTGCCAGGTTCGTTAGACCCGGCCCAGCAGCCTACAGGAGACCGGAGTCTGTTTGAACCTGTTTGAACCCAGGTCACTCCGGTCACTCAGCTGCTGGGACAAATAACAAATCAGCTGCAGGATCGTAAACTCCATTTCACCCGAGCTCCAGCCTACAGTAGCTGCACCCAACAACAGACAACCCTGGCACCCGCAATGCCCAACGCTATTGGCTGCTGCAATGTAAACAGAATGTGACAGAAAGTCATTGTCAAACCTGTTAAATGTTTATGGAAAAGTACTACTTTCATTCTGTACCCCTTAAAACGCCCGTGGGAGTATATATATATATATATATATATCTTTTTTTTTAAATATAGCTTTTAATGAAGATTCTACATATTCAACCTTGAAGTATGGCCCTGTAAAAGTGTAATATTACCAAGGATAGGCAAAAAATAAGCCTTGGGCTTCAGCCTTTTCCTTTTACGGTTGCTGATTTTAAATATTTATTGTGTGAAATAATTAATATTTTTAACCAAAATAAAACTATTCTTACATTCATTTATTTAATAATACTGTAGCCGGCCGAGGTGGAGCTTATTTTAACTTTACCGTTGGGTACTTTAATCGATAACCCTGCACCATATTTAATAAACGGAGATTCAGGTTTTACATAAATAGCTGTTTGACAAGTGTAGTGGAGTAAAAAGAACAATTATTCCATCATAAATATAGTAAAGCGGAAAGATAAAGTAGCATAAAATGGAAATAATATATGCACTTTTCACCATTGGCAAAAAAAAAAATCAACATTTGAGGGAGTCCTTTATTAAGCTGAGTTCTTACAATTCAAGAAATTCATTCTATGAAAAGAAGCAGTTAAAAACGTTCAGTATTATCATAATCATAGTTTGTATTTGTACATGTTTGTGTGTCCATTTCTGTGCTCAAGGAGGTCCCTGATCTCCTGATTCATGAGGCCACTTCTGAGATGTGGTGAATGTTGGACAGGGTGAGCTGCGCCTCCCTCGCTGGGTAGAAACGTTTGGAGCGAAGCCACAGCCTCCCAAACACTCCCGTGACCAGCAGCAAGACGACCAGCAGCCCCCCGAGGACAAAGGTCTCCACAGGAGGGACTCCGCCTGCATCTACATAGAAAAGGACACAGGTGGAACCACACTTTGCATATGAATTGTATGCACATATTTAGTATCTCTAAGCTTTGAAGATTTAAAACTCTGAGATCCATATGGGTTACAGAGATGAAACAAACATACTCAGATTGGGCTTTTCACTGTCGTTTAGAAGTCGTCTGATTGGTCCATAAGACACTGTATGGGACAGAGGGATGTCTCTCCGTATCCGGGTTAATTCATCCTCACCTTCGCCGGAACAGTTCTGTGTGGCAAATACGTGTGTAAAACATGAGAGAAACATACATGTCTCAATGCTAAGCAGTGCACATTTCAAATCAGGACAGCTTCTCTACGAGCTTATATGGCCGAAAAGCAATTTTAGGCCGATGGGTCTATATTAAGGCATAAGCTGCATATATAGTAGACTACTTGTCTGAACTGGCCTCTGACTATCAGTTTGAGGAATGGTTGTTGCATGAGAGCTCACTCACAGGCTGGCACAGCCCTGGGGTGTTGTGGCAGATCTGGACGTTGCAGTGCAGGAAGACGTTGGTGTAAGAGCTGCCGACAAACTTGAACATTTGTATCCTGAACGTGGCCTCCGGGCCCTGGCCATTCTTCAGCACACTCAGGGTCTGTTCGTTTGCCAACACCGGGCAACTACGGGAAAGGAGATAAAGAAGTCAGGCAGGCCTGGCTGCTGCTAGTGATATTTAAATCTAGAATGAAATAATGTACTTTAGAAATATAGACTTTAACTAATGAGATGAATGCAAGGCTTAGAAATAACGTAAGTACTATCTATTCAACACAGTGGGACACAGATGTGTATTTTCTTTACCCTCTGGCATTTTGAACTCATTGTGCATTTCATTGCCCTGCTGTTGCTAACAGTACAAAATACTGCCTGGTTGTCAAGGACATGCACAGCTGTTGAACTGAAACACACGTGGCCTCTCAGAGAGGAGTCACATGACCAGTCAGGCTCTAAGGGTAGTTGTCTGGCCAGCTCTCTGAGCAACAAATTCTCTTATTTCAGATTTCAACAGCTCTCTTGTAAGAGCACTTGGAGCTGTTTGGACACTGTGTGTGTGTGTGTGTGTGTGTGTGTGTGTGTGTGTGTGTGTGTGTGTGTGTGTGTAGAAATGGCTCACCATAAGCTTTCAGCATATCATGTTATTCATACCTTTTTAGCTGCAAGATGGCACATGTATAGCTCCATTATGAGATGTGTATTTTTTTCCCCTTTTGTTCATATTGAGTACCTGTCTCGGATGAAGGTGTACTGAATGTTGCTGTATGGATCACTGGTCGGTGTAGCCCAGCATCTCTCCATACGCAGTATCAGTTGAGCCGGTATCTGTGAGACGGACAGGGTTTGGTGACAAGTCAAGTCATTCTTTACACAAGGTTAATGCTTTTCCATACCGGGCCACAAAATGATGATTCATAGTAAGTAAACAACAGCTGTACCAAGAGCTGTATCAAATTACTCTCTGGTCACGGGTCGAGTGTTAGATTTCCAGCATGGCTTGTAACAACCGGTCGCACAACATATTGCTCAACATCATGTAATAACGCTCTTAACCTACTCCAGAAATAGCTGTGAATTGTAAGAATACTTCAAGCTCAGCATACGCAATCTGTCAGGACTCTTATTATTACATTTAACTACCTATTTTCACTTTTCGTCGATGGCATATTATCCAAAACACAAAAACATTGCTTAATTTAACTAAATTCTACACAATCATCAAGTCAATGTGAGGTGTAGCTATAAAAGATCTTATATTATACTTATTTTCAGGTTCATGCTGTACTTTGGGTTTCTTCTAGAACATGTTTACATGCTTTAATGTTCAAAAAACACGTTATTTACAAACTGTGTCTGAATACACCTGTATTCCCCCTCTGTCTGAAACGCTCTGTTTTAGCACCTGTCTTTTTAAGCCACCCTCCTGGAAAAGCTTCTTCTGTATTAGTCTTTGTCTTCTCTGATTGGTCAGTGCCTCCGGGTCTTCCGTACCTGCTCTCTCTGCGTCTCCGCACTGTCATTGCAATCGTGAAATGACTGTAACTTCACTTTCTACCTATAGTTGTAACAGCACAACCTTTTGAAGTCCTGGCGACTCTCGGAGGATTGAGCATTCTGATACGGTCATGATATTTTAGACCTTTTCGAATATGGGACCTTTAAGTTGAAGCCTTTAATATGGTTTAAAAACTCGGTAGTAAATAATATTTACCATGAAAACTTTCACAAAGATGTCATCGTCCAGCGTCAGTGATGGCACGCCGGTCCATCTGTCCTCAAAGGCTTCATCTTTGTACAGTAACATTGACACGGAGAAGTTCCCGTCCTCCGTGTTCAGAGTGATGGTTCTGTAGAAAGGACACGAGGATTAAATGTTAAAACCAATTCATTTTACGATCAGTTAAGGAATAATTTAGATTAAATGAATAAAAAACACTCACCTCACATCAACTCTAATCATGTTTTCACCGTTGGGTTGTTGGACCAGGTAGTTGATTGGGTAGCGGCAAACAAACGTTATGTTGATGTAGTTTCTCGTTATGATTTCTGAATCGTTGTTGTGTATAGTGTTTATGAACATGATGTGTGTGTCATCTGAGGCCTGAGGAGAGAAAGACAAATATAAAACTTAGGGGGAAATTATAAAAATAAGAGTCATTTTAATTGCAAAGTACAACACGTTTCTGCAACTATTTGTCTTTTGCCAATACAAGAATAGATATCCACTATGCCGTTTTTTGTGTGCAGAGATCTGGCGTGGATGTTGGGATGAGGAGCGCAGGTATCTCCTTCAGGAGGGCGTCTCGTCTTTCATGTTTAAGTTCATTTGGTTGATGAAAATCTCAGGCAGCTCAACAATTCTGGTGACCCACTGGCCCTGACTTGCACTCATTTACCTCCCTGTGGCCAAACATTACACAGCAATGCCTCCTTAAAACTAAAACGGTGCTAACTGGGCAGTGAACCTTTCTAATTCAAGTTAGTAAGTTTAACAGTATTCCAACAGATAATTATTTAATTATTGATTCATTTGCTGAATATTTCCGTGTTTGATTTATTCTTCATTTGATTTATATTAAATATTAGAAAATAGTGAAAAATCACAATATCCTAAAACCCAAGGTGACATCTTCAAATGGTTCATTTTGCTATTACATAATAACACAGAGAAAAGCAACAATTAAAAGTTAGTTTCAAGCAACTTTTAATGACAATTAATTATCAAAAGGACCCCGGGGAGAGTAGCTGTTGCAAATAGGATTCAAATAAATAATAAATAGTCACTAATAAATATTCTCTTGATGGACCAAATGCTTAATTTGACTAATTGTGTCAGGGTGACTTTCACAGGCTAAAGATCTGATCTGGTTAGAAACAGGCAAACTAAACTGCTTCGACCACAGTACTGACTTGACTTTGTCTATATACTATGAGTATAGAAGGACAGCAGTACTGGACTTGGGGCAACAACGCAATATATTATTTTCATTATTAATTAATTGTTTGATCTATAAAATATCACAAAACAGTGAAACACATGTAAGGGCAAGATGGAATCATTAAATGTATTGTTTTGTCGAACCAACTGTCCCAAACCCAAAAATAATCACTTGCAAAGTTTGACATTTTGTCTTTAAAAATGAGTTAAATGATTAATTGATTATTAAAACAGTTGTCAATTTATTCTGTTGTTAATTTTAATTGTTCACCTGGAAGCAAGGTATTATGGTTATGGATGTGAATGTAGTTAGAGATCAAAACTACACATTTGAGATGAACATAGCTGTGTGAATAACATTAAAACAGGAGTCATTAAGGTTCCATTATGTAACCTCTATCCAAAGATATAACTTCTACCGTTACCATCCTTTCACACACTGTATATGTGAGTGATGCTGTTCAGTATTTAACTGCTGCTGATGTAGGTGAAATCGTAAAATGTGGACAGGTGAAAAGGTTGTGTCCAAGGTTTGTCTGGGGGCTCCTGCTGAGCGCAGGCGGAGGGGTGGCTTCTGTGGTCACTGAGCAGTGAATCGCCTTGAGCTCTCACATTGGATCTTTTACTACCTCTTGGTAAACACACAACCCCCCACTATGAGCACCAGTGACAGGTCTCTAAAGCGAGCAACAGGTCTTCATTACGCCACCTGCACTTCAAGGCCCTTTGCCCCACAAATGCACAACTATCACCGAAACATGAGCGAGGACGCTGTCATGTCCCAATAAAAATGGCCGACCTTTAAACCCAACAATTCAGTCATTTCTTCTCTGACGGTGGGTTTAAAAGATTCTAAGTTCAAGGTGAAAGCAAGATTGACAGCTATGACATTCCTCTCCTTTAGCAACAGCCGTCTAATCCGGAGCAGGCTTACTTTCCTCAGCCGCCATTGCGAAAAACCTTGTAAAACTGCTGAGGTGGAGCACTAGGAGATTTCCTCCCTGTTGAAAGCCGTGTTAACCTTTTGCTTACTTTACAAGAAAAACCTTCATGCATTCCAAGCAAACAGTTCAAGGACACTGAAGTGTGCTGAAGTAGGGATTTACACCTTGCCAAAGTTTGAGAGTTGCAATAATCAGGATGATTTATGGCCATCCTGTTCAGTAAACATCAACAGATAACCATCATTTCCATGTAAATCCTGATAATTTAGAACTACGGAGCCATTCAGCGTCCCCTTGCTGCTTTGAATAAGGTCCTGCGCTGTTAAAGGGGAAAAGGAACAAGGCCGCCCTTCTTTCTTGACATACGCACCACTCCCCCCTTTCTTTTCTCTTCACTCCTTTCTGTCTGGGCTCGGAGTATCTGCCTTTCTCTGTCCATCTCGTTGTACTTGCTATGAGCTAATTCCATAGTACCCATCCGAACACAGAGCCTCACAGTCCACATTTACGTCACAGCAGAAAGAAAGCGTCTGGTCGTATTCAAGTTATTTTTGACTGTTATGTAAAGTGCAATAAATCGACTAAAGAAGCTCCTTTTTTGGCAGTGAAAAGATCCTGATTCGGGGGCCAGTTCCCACAACAACCGTAGACATCGTAAAATAAATAATTTATTAAGATGGGGATCCTATGTTGCCAATAATGGAGATACCAAGTGTAGTTTGTCTTCATGCCTTGTTAAGGGCTCTTCTAAATGTCTGAGTTCACGTGCAACATTTGATTAGTTGTTAAGACTCTTCGACTCGTGCAGACATGGTCTAAATACGTTGTTGACGCGGACTTGCTCAGTGTTGAGCAAAAGACGTGAGGTGATGATATACCATTATTGTTCCACAGTCAGAGAGGTTTGTCTTTATGCTGAAAACGTAGTCATCTCCGACCTCAACGCCACGGCACTCCGGATCATTTAAATGCAAATCCCAAACCTAAACAAAACAAAGCAAACAAGCACAATACAGAAAATAAAGACATCACACTGCATGCAGTGTAATTAAGGATATCAGTACTTTTTGGTGTTCACTTACATAAACTGGAGGCACTTTGTTGAGGAAAAAGGCACTGGGAATAATGACGTCCATATGGTCGTTTGTGCAAATGACAGTTTCATTGAGCTCTATCAGAGAGATGATAAAAAAAACAGATTCAATCTCACAAAAATCATTTTAATGAAGAGATTTATTATTTTATTTTTTAACTTTGGGTTCTCTCCTAGCCTTCAAGTGTAGATATTTATATTTGTGTATTAGTACATGCGTTAAGTCTCATAAACAGTATGTTTTTTTAATATAACTAGATATATTAATTCAAGTACTGTAATATTTCCATTTTCTGCTACTTTAAACTTTGACGCTGCTACATTTCAGAGGGAAATATTGGACTTTTTACTTCATCACATGTATCTGTCAACTGAAGTTTACTTTACAAAATGAGGTTAGATTTTACATTCAAAGCATATGATATACATATTTTATAGGTTAAACTACAGCATATACTGTAAATAGTTAAAATAAGGGCATTAAAATGCTGCTTACACATGAATGCATCAATAATAATTATTCATTATTATTATTAATATTATGTTGAATGATATAAGTCAGACAGGGATCATTCTCCTGCATAATTTGTACTTTTATCTTTTATATTTCTGTACTTTCTGTAGTTTAGTAAAATTTGTAATACAAATAGCAAAACTGTTACTTTTACCTGAAGGATTTGAATACTTCTTTCTTTTACTGAATGCTTAATTTAAATAAACTAAAAACACCATTAAAAAATAAGGTTTTACTTGACTTAAAGCATTAAATGGTCCCTTTTGAAAAAACTTTTCAAAGCCATGTAAAGAAGCCCAAGTTCAACCAATAATCATCAATATAAAGAATGACTCTAATGACCTTGAGTAAATACGTTTCTCTAAAAAAGCAGTTGGTTTGACCCTTGACACTTCCTTCCTTCGGTGTGTGATGTGAGCTCACCCTCCTCCTCCGGCTCCAGGTACACCGTCGAGGTGACCGTCCTCATGGTGAACAGTAACCAGGCAAAAACCAAACTGGCAGGTGCCATCTTCCAAGGACTCTCCCTGAGGTTTCTCTCAGCTCAGCCACTCCACTAACTTCTGGCCCTCGCACCGAAACTCTGTGAATCTTTTGGTACTATTCACCACAGCTCGCTGTCACCACAAGACGTAGTGCCCCTCTCTTACTCCAACCCTCGAAACACAGCTCTAATGAACTGGGAGCCTCCCTCTGGCCTTAAAACACCAGCTTGAATGATGTCCCCACCAACAATGAGATTCCACACATGAATAGGGGGAACTGAGGGGAGTCCAAGGTAACACGTATGTTACCGCCTACAGCGGCGATGTCCTCTTAGTAAACATCTTACTACTGTTTCTTCCTACAGGGAGCAACAAGACGTCTGGTAACCATGTAAAGAGGAACAACAGTACAGGGCTGGCACTCTTTGTTGTCTACATCCTTTGTCTGGACATTTTAAAATCTTTACTGGTGCGGGAATCCCAGTCAGTCAGGCGAAAAGAAAGCCATTACGAGTCAAGGGCAATTCAGACACGATGCCAAAGACCTGTGAGTGTACGTGTGTGGTGGAAGACACCATAAAATACTTGAGCAAGCAAATACAAGAAAGGAAACATTATTTTTATCACATTCAGAAAAAGCTTTGAATCAGGAGAAATGTTACAAAACAGCCATATATCCGTTAAACATGTTCAGGCAATTTGTGAGGTGGTAATATTAGAAAAGGTTTCCATTTTTCAACTTTTATGGGTTTAATTTACAAGATTAGTTTCAAAGACACTGAATCTTTGTCTTGCAAATAAGACCGGCGTAAGTGTTGGGCTGAATTGTCCGGCATTGTTTTTAAGAGACAAATAACTTTAAAAAGAAGAAAATCCTGCTATAATCTCTCATTTCTGCTTCAATTGTAAAGGAGTAAAAGTGAGTTAAGACCAATGGCTTCCTTCCTGCTTCCATTTTTACCACATAAACATAAAACACAATAAAAGCGTCGCACAAAAAGAGCTGGTCATAACAGGTTGACTCCCGCCATCAACAGACGTTTATTTCCTGAAAGTTGTGAGAGCACCTCAATCACTGATGTGATTACAGCATTTGAATGCCTCCATATTCAACTTACAGTGAAGTTGATTATAAATGCATGTACTGAATATTAGATTAACACAAGCAACAATCCTGTACGGTCTAGTCAAATGTGACCATCACACACGTACTTGAACAGCAGACAGAGTTATTAAATCAGTAAGTTAAAACTATGACAAGTGAGCCACAGACACAAATACTCCAAAGAGACTGAAAATTTAAATACAAAGAGACATGTCGCTGTCTGCTGTCAGTGATCGGGTAAAATATCATTTTTGGAATGTTTTTCACAACGTTAGGATGCTATATAAAAAAGTTGAATGTGCAAAAATCGACTTCTATCACGGCTGTGTGAAGAGTGAGCTCTCTTTGCAGGCCATCCTCCCGGTGTATCCAGGTGTTCGGCTTCACTCCAGATGTTCTGTGTCCTCGGTAAACAGATCAGCCAGGTCGGCTACTGTCAGCACGGCAGCCTCCGAGTGCTTCATCGTTGTGCTGGTGTGACTAGAATTTAAAAGATTTTTTTTAGTATTTCAGTCAACCACCAATCCCCTCCAACGCTCACCTCTGAACTTTTGTTTTTTAGATACAAAAATGTCAAAAGTACAATCGACTATATTCTGATCTTACCTTTTCTCTGCCGTCTTCAGCATTGCCTGCATTCTCTCTTCAATGGTAGATTTGATGAGGAATCTGTGAACAAATGTTGGCCTGGCGGACAGAGAAAACAACAGAAGTCACACATAATGTAGAAAATAGGGGAGGGACATGCCATTAAGTGTGATATTGAATTAAATACTGTACAGATAACAGCCTCCAAAACACACAAATCAGAGAGCAGATATGAAACATCAACACAGGTCTAAAGTGCCGGGTTAAAATATTGTTGTCCAGTGACAGACTTAAAAGTGCAAAATCATCTATTTCGGCACTTACATACATCAAATAATCCATCGAGACAATTTTTTTGTGTGACAGCTATTAACGGAGAAATCCGGGAGAGTCGCTAACAGCCAGACGGAAAAAAAGACGTTTTAGTGCCTTCACCGTACTGCCCCGAGCTAATCAGTGTTAGCCATGTCTGGCTGTTAGCGACCCAGAATTCATTCACTCATCTTCAAACGCTTGTCCCTGTCGGGGTCGCGGGGGTCTGGATCCGATCCCAGCTGACATCGGGCGTGAGGCAGGGTACTAGTTGTTGCACATGAAATAAACTGTCTTGATGGCTTATTTGTTGTATATAAAGGCTGAAATAAACCATGGGATGATTTTGAGCCAGAATTACACTCTAACTCTGTGCTTCTTACTTGGTTTGGCCAATCCGGTGCACTCTGCCGATGGCCTGAAGCTCGTGAGCAGGGTTGAGGATCGGCTCCACCAGCAGCACGTGAGTCGCCTCGATGATGTTCAGGCCATTGGAGCCAGTGTGCAGAGGCAGGAGGAGGATGTTGATCTTTTCTTCATATTTAAAAGAGCACAGATTCTCCTGGAGAGTTGAAGTCAGTGCACTGGTTACAAACAGTCAAGGGGTTTCTGGCATGTGTCAAGACATTAACATAAGCCCTCATCTCAAGGATGTGTGAGATTTCAATAGAGCCATCTCTAAAAAGTAGGTCTAGTTTTTTAGGCTTTTAATTTTGGTTTTTAATCAATATGGAATCCGCTCATGGCAGAGAATTTGTTGCAGTGTTCAATATCTTTTTCATTTTTAAGATCACACGGTGTCATAATGTAATGTTGTAATGCAGGGCGACACATCCAAACTGCAGGCAAATACTTTGATTAACAATTAAAAAATCAAATAAAAATTGGTGATGGGAGGTTTTTTAAGACTGTTTACACATCACTGTCCTGCATCATGATAAGCTACGGTCAATATGAGATATTTATCCCTAGGAAGGAGGTTGTCTTGTATTTATATATTATATATTTGTCCATGTGTTTGTCTGTCAGCCGAGCATCTGACAAAGTGTGGAATGGATTTGCATGAAATGTTTGGAAAAGAAAAATATACCTGTGAGTGGCACCTTGGATTTCAATCAGTATAGGCTTAGCACAATTTTCTTATCTGAAAGGTATGTTTGCAGGTTAAAAAAAATCTATTTAACCTAAAAAAATAAGGTAAAAGGAATAATATGTTTGGGCATAGTGGCAAATTGGAGAATTGCTATGTTGCTACTACCCCACCTGGTGTAGTTGTGTCGCATGTTGCAGGGAAAAGCAACTGTGTGGTCAAATGTTGTTATTTATATATATTGTAGCGGGTTTGACGTGTTTAAGGGAATGGGGTGCCAGTCAGAGTCACGTCTGGCAAATAATAATTATAACATAGAAAGAATAGAGCTCTGTCAAACCATACAAAACAATAGAGCAAATAGTACAAATGAAATGGGATCAATAAACAGCACTGCAAAAGACAAACAGACCACAATTCAATTCAGTTTTCAGTTTGTATTATTCAATGTTGTGTGAAAAGTGTCCCAGAGTTCAATCCACGGACTCAGTCTGGTTTTCTCACATTCCATAATAATGTTATTTATATATATATATATTATATAATATGAGCATATTTAGAAATGGTTACACTGAAAAGTCAAACCTGGAATTTGTGAATCCCATTGATCTGAGAGAACTCCATGTTGTTGTCAAACAAGGCCTTAGCAATGATGTCCAGGACACTCAGCCACTGTGCAGGAGAGAAAAACAAACTGGGTCAGATCCAAACTCGCTATCATCCAAATAAATCACGATCCAACAGAGCATGGATAGTTTGCAGTTACCGTGGAGAAGACGAGACACTTGGCCCCGGGGTCGGTCACTTGAATCTTCTTTAGCGTTCTCACTACTGCCTCCACTTTGGTAGAATGGCTTCCCTGGGAAAAAATATTAATAGCGTTAATGCAGTAAAAAATAAACAGCCTTAGCAAAGCTGTGTTAAATTACATACATTACAAGGCATGGATCAAAGTATAATCCCCTACTAAGTGCTAGTTATGGTCATAAATAACATCGCAATCACTGAGATGAGTTGCAAAAAACATCAAACAGCATTTGGACGATTAAACCAGGTGAAACCATAGACTGTATTTAAAGATGATTACATGGCTCTAGCTGTCAATCACAACGTTTCACCCCGTTTTTATAACATCCAATAACTCATTAAAACCAAACGTATCAGAAAAATGAACACTTGAACACACATCAAGGCGATAAACACCACCTAAAATGACAGAAACCATCTCTGGGAAACATTTGAGGTTTACTTGGACTTTTAAGTTTGGCCCATCCACTAACATGGAGGGGGCGGGACTTATGACCTATACTGCAGCCAGCCACCAGGGGGCGATCCAGATGTTTTGACTCCACTTTTGGAGAGTCTGGATCCAGCCATGACTGACTGACCTTGACCGGTATGTCCTGGTCCTGACTGGACGACTGGGTGGTGAACACGTAGGAGATCTCTGCGTGAGACGTGGTCTGCCTACAAATGGCACATTTGATGGCCCGCCGCCTCGAGCCCACGCTGTACTGCTCTACAATGATAGCGATGCACTCGTTGCAGAAGCAGTGGCCGCAGGTCAGCACCGCCCACTGGAAAAGAGACACAGGAATACAATTAAACTGTAAAAACTAAAACCAGACAAGTGAGATAAAACATAACATAACATAGTCCGGGAGATTTAAAATCACTCAAGTCAATAATGAGCATAAAACACTGACAAACAGAATCTGAGAGACTTTTAAAATCTACCACCAGCAAGTTCTTCCTCAAACAATGCTCACCTCCTGTCCCAGGGGCCGGGCACAGATGGGACATGGCTCCGGGTTCAGCCCTCCAGTAGACTTGTCCTGTGACTGCAACAAAGGAATTGATGTTATGTGGAGTGAGATCATCCCACACAGTTTGAGATAAAGTCTCTGAATGAGCTGGGGAAGAATGCCTGTACTTTGTTTTTTTAAATTTAAATGACCTTTTCCAGATTTGTGAGATACAGAAACTGGCCGAGCTTCTTCTGGAGTTGAGACTTGGCCACCGCCTGGTCGTTCAAAAGCTTGACTCTGTTCTGCTCCACCTGAACGCAAAACAACAGAGGGCAGAGCGCAGGAATGCAAAACAAATAGTTAAGGTGGAATATTTCTTCTTTGGAAACATTCACCGACAAAACAAACAAACAACCATGCCCGATAATGCAGCGTCAGAGGCTGTACCCTGTATCAGGATACCTGCTGCTGTGTGATCCTCTACTGAGGAAGAAACACTATGCTGAACAATGGAGCTGCAACGATTAATCAATTAGTCCATCAACAGAAAATTAATTCCGGTTGATGAAACTATTTTGATCATTGAATAATAATTTTAGCCATTTTTTAAGCAAAAAAAAAACAAACGTTTGCGGATTTCATGCTTCTTAAATTTGATGCTTTTCTTTGTCATTCATAAGAAACTTTGGATTTTTGGACTGTGATGACTGGACTTTGATGAAACATTAGGCTATGGGAAATTACACAGGACATTTTCCACTATTTTTCATTTTTTTTGCCATTTTGTTGACAAAACGATTCATGAAGAAAATAATTGGCAGATTTATTGCTAATGAAACTAACATTGCAGCCCTACTGGACAGCATATTAAACAGTAGAGTCTTCAATTAGTTTTGGAGTGGAAATAGAATGAGTAAACACATACACTGTGATGAAGTGATTTTACAGCCCTAATGACACAATAATCCTGTTCTCAAAAGACGGATCCCGGCTCTGTTGCTCTTCTTGACGTTTCTACCGTTGTTAAAAGCTTTTCTTTGGGATGTTTTCCTTCTCCCAATCAAGGGTCTACGGTGTGACGCTGGGATATATAAATAGCATGGACTTGTTCGAAGTAGAGGATAGATTGAACTTAAAATGTTGTCATAATGTATAATAATTGGTGTTTCTTTGTCTTTAACTCACCTCATGCGGCTCGATGATGTGCAGCAGTTTGGGCTTCGGCTCATCGGGCAGACGCACGCGTAGTCTCTCGGTGGCCATACCCAGCTCATCGATGGCCGACACGTTGTTCCTCAGCACCATCCAGTACTCATGCAGCACCTGACGAGGGACGGAGGTACTGTAGCTTTAACTTTAATTCTCTCATTAAAACTGGCACTTAAAAATGGCAAAATGTTTATTTGTAAGAGCCAACAATAAGACCGTGATGATCTGAAGGAGGGTGATTGTTGATACATGACATTCTTTCAATGATTAATAAACCAGCTACTGAGATTAAGTTTTTGATGGATACAAACTGGAACATTAAATGATGTAATGGTCATGTGTTTCTAAACCTCTTATAATATTTTGTCAAAGACGTTATTGTCTTCAGCAGTTCAGTTTTAATGCAAACTTCTAAGAGAGGGGCTGTACGTGTGCGTGCGAACCTTGTACTCTTTCTTCCAGTTCTCAAAGAGCTCCATGAAAGTGTTGCCCTCCTCCACCAGCTCCGGGTCCATGCGTTTAACTTTGGCAAAAGCCAAGATGGCTTTCAGAGATCGCTCAGTCTCACTGGCTGCCCACAGACCTCGGCTGGTGGTGGGGAGACGGTCGTCCATTAGCCCCTCTTCATCTTCAATCATTTCTTCAAAGAAGGCCGTCTGACCCTTCACCCTGTTGGGGAATTTTCCTCATGAATCAATCGGGGGGCGATCCAGATTGATCGTGACATCGTGTTTAGTTTTCATGCAATGGCACAGATATAAATATAAAATATTGCTCTACTTACGTGTGAGAAAACAGCTTGGACTCATAATCGGTGAAAAGTTCATCCGCTTTGCAAAAAACACAACTAAAATGTGACAAAATGGGAGAATTAGTTATCATTAAAAAGAATTATATTAAAAAGCAGAGTTTCCTGTTGCTGACTTATGAAAAAACAATCAAAATCTATGACGCAATGTTACAATTTGTATATTTAAAGGTAGAAGCAGGCTGAACGTGCCGATGTCTTACTTATTGAGTGGCAGTCTCATAGGCCTGAGGTGACAAATGGTGACCTCATCAATCACTTTCTTTGAAACCGGGCCTTCGAGACTCTTCACCGCTTCTTGCACAGTCTTCTGGGATTTCTTTAGATCTTGCATCTGTGTGGTGAGTAAGAACTGCAGACCACATGCATCACGGAACCTGCAGGAAACCCCAATTTAAAAAAAATCACATTTCTGAAAGGATGACTATCAACTGTCTTTCTATTTCTAAATAAATGAACACTTTACTTGTCCGCCATGCTGAGCTTGTTGGCTTGTTGTTTGTAGCTGGACGTCAGCTCATTCTTAATGCGAGACACCAGGTCGTCGTCGGTGGAGCAACGGATCGCCTTCTGGATAACATCCAGCCACCAGGGAGTACTCAGCTTGACCTTGAGAGAGAAGGGTAATCACGTATGAAGATCAGACATTTTTAGTCTCATAATCTTCATAATCTTAAACCACCTCTAGACTCATACTATTAAAAAAAGTAATTCCAGTTATTAAATACTCCCATTCACCGAATCAGAAACTAAACTCGAGGTGCAGCTAATGTACCTAAAGTATTGCAGGGGAAAAAATGCCCAAAACACATAAACAATATAAAACAAAATCCTTAAACTACATTTAGAACAAAGAAACATTTCTACTATTAATGTAACTTGTTGTACTCTTGCTGATAATGTCCCTGAAAGCCACTTTGGGGTCCATTAAGTCAGGTTTAAAAGCAGGTTCATGGTTGATATTTATCTGTTATTAAAAAGGTAATTATCACCAAATATATTATATATATATATATTTGGACAAAAACATTGACTTGGCACTCTTCAACAGCATAATATTATAAATCTTACTGCATATTAATTTGGCAGATTCTCTGTTAAAATATGAAGCATAAATTGCCTCAGTATCGACATTAAGAAGTTCTCACTTTGCGTTTGAGCTCTTTGATGTTCTGTAGCACCGGCTGCAGAGCCTGATGGGCGTCTGCTACCTCCGAGTCGTATTTGGTCATGTAGTGCTGCCGCAGCTGCTCCGCCTGAAGAGACACAGAGAATAATTAAAGCAAACTTCAGCTCTATTCCATTTTTATTAGTTCTGGCTGAGTGAAATATTTATCAATTACCTCCTCACGTAGTCGGTCATCTCTCAGCGTGGGAGGTATCCCAGGATGCTTTGCGCTCAGCAGTTCCATCAAATTGTGGGTTGCATGAAGTCTCTGTTTTACCAAAATAGTAAAAAAGACACAAGTCATCTGACATTTTTATATAAACTCGCAATATATAAACTATCCATAATAGTTAGAAATGATGTTCATCATCAATTAATGTCAGAATCAAAGATTTAAAGGTCCCATATTGTAAAAAGTGAGCTTGCCATGTGTTTTTTGAACATTAAAGGATGTAAACGTGTTCCAACGTGTTTCCTAAAAATGAGCAGAATATGGGACCTTTAAAGTCCGGTGGTGTCTGATTTCACAAATGAAACCCTTCATATGTTAATCACAAACATGTGAAAAAGACATGAATGGGACGAGGCCACACACCTGCAATGAATCCGTTTTCAGTCTGCCTTTGTGCTCCTCTGATGAACGAAGCACTTCTCTATACATCTCTGTTGCCTCTACAAACTCATCTGCGGAGTGGCGAAGGAGACGGCGATTATTAGTGACACTCAATATGTCCGTCACATGTGGAGCTAATGAGACATGCTATACAAACGGCCCCATTACACGTACCGCCACTTACAGACATCTGCAACAAAACATCTCGGTACATAAAGAGACACAAAGATGAGATCATGGCTTGTGTTGTGTTCGGACTGATTCCCATGGGAAACTGGGAGCAGCGGGAGCGTAAGCACAGAAGTGGGGTTTTATACCTCTGATGATGTGGATTCCAGCCAGGCCATTGAGTGCGCACACCAATTGTCTGTGAGCTTCTTCACACTCCACTCGACATTTCTTCTGCAGGGACTTCAGGAGCTCCTCCATCGTCATGGTGCTGGGGAGGGGAGGCGGGGCACACACAGACCCACTCAAAAAACCCTCCAATGCGAATTACACAGAATGGGTCAACTTTAAATAAACAACTACATGTTGACAAAAAGCTTGCTGCGGTCTTACCGACACCAATGCTGTGATACTCTATTTAGTCCAGCTAGATTGGTAATTAACCGTTGCAGCTGCCTTCAGATAAAGACCTCTCGTCTCGCATTCGAGAGCCTTGAAAACACAATACCAAGTGTCATCTACCTTTTCTGCAGAGGCAGGAACTCCCCCCTCACTGCCTGTGGATGGCAGCAGGCCTGACGCAGCCTCAGCAGCGGGCACAGGATGGTGTGGACGGTGCGGCGGTCGAGGCTGCCAAGTTTCAGGCTCCAGTCAGAGATCTTCCTGAGTTTGACCAGAGCGTCCTGGGAGCAGACCTCGTGCTGACGGTGGTAGAAGTGACCCTCGACGGGGGAGAAGTGCAGCCAGTGGACCTCCTCTGTCTGAGGCGGAATCTGGATCTGGAAAAACAAGCATTTCAAGGTGCATCTTCATGCTTTTCCAACACGTTACAGCTGTGGTATAATACATATGTGTGTACAGTACAATACTCAGTATTCAGTTTACTTATCATTGTTCATCACATTAAATTAGATGTGACTGTCCTATAAACAACTAACATTAGGTTTTGAGACAGCTTTCTACAGAAGGACGACACATGAACGGAAAACTAACGTGACTAATCAATCGACAGAAATACTGAATAACCACCAACTGTTTTGATCATCTGTAAATCGTCAAATCATTTTTCATGCAAACATGTCAGAAAATGCAGTTTTTAGTCTCTCAAATATGGAGATCGTCTTTTCTCTGTTATATATATATATATATATATATATACTGTATATATACGCCACCACCCCATATAAGCTACATTTACATTTACTCAAAATCCAAGCACTCTTTAAAACCTTGCAAACACCCCATTCATTTTTTTTTTTAAGGATTTCCAGTACCCATACGAATCCTGTTTAAATAAGTAGAAATGATGTTTGAAGTTTGGTCATTCAGAATCAAACCGGGTCACAGAAATACAGAGCCGCGTTGTCTTACCTGATCAATTACGTCT
Source organism: Echiichthys vipera (assembly GCF_963691815.1). Taxonomy (NCBI): domain Eukaryota; kingdom Metazoa; phylum Chordata; class Actinopteri; order Perciformes; family Trachinidae; genus Echiichthys; species Echiichthys vipera. The sequence goes on from NC_139837.1 coordinate 7,571,015, forward strand.
TTTTTAGCTGACCGCCACAGTAATTGAGCGATAACGTTGTACAGCGGCTCCGTGTTTCCACGTCGATAAGGACGATAAAGCAGCTGGTCCCACCAGTATTTTACCCAGTACGGGTCAACACCCAGGAAAAGTACAAGGCCGTACAAATCTGTTAACAAAAAATTCACTTTAGAGATTAATTTTGTTGTCTTATACAGATCTTGATGATTGTTAAACATTGTTGAGTCATAAGAGACCAATCACAGAGCCTCTTAGTCCATGCGTACTTTCATAATTGGGGTATTTCTTTCTGTGTGATGATTTTCATGGTTTTACCTTCTAAGCCTCTCTGAACAGGAGTGCCACTGACACACCAGCGGTTGACAGATGCGAGACGCAGAGCCATCTCTGCAGCCTGAGGGTAAAATAAAAGCATACACAAAGTTCCAATAGACAAATAAAACATTGAATTAAACATATAGTCCGACATCTCATACACAACCTATGATAAATACGATTTTAGTCACAAATTCATAACAATATGGTTTTCCTATACAAATAAGGTTATATACACAAAAACTACATAGACCCCAACATGATTTATTACTGTACTAATATTACTGTATTTATTATGTACTAATCACTACTACGCCCATCAACTGACCTTCGCAGTGGGACATTCGACCATCTGGGCCTCATCCAGACAGATGCGCCACCACTCCACAGCCACCAGAGGACTGGGTACGGCCATGTAGCGCTTCTGGTTGCGGAAGCGGCGTCCGTCCTTGCTGTTACTGTGGGGAATGTCGACGTAGTTGAGCTCCGACCGCAGCACGTCGTAGGTGGTGATGACCACGTCCTGCTCAGCCAGCATATGTGGCTGGATGAATCCGTGCTTCTTCACACCCTGGTACACCTGCGAAAAAGAAGTTATGAGAATGAGCAAAGTACTTAAACAGGCGAGACAAGGAAGAGAAGGGAACATTTAAAGAAGAATCATCATTTTTTTATGCACAAATGCATCTGTCTTGGAATAAAATGGATTTTGAGGTACAATCTGCAACAAACGTAACGTAAACAAATCATCTGCTGCAGAGAACACAGCAGTAGTATCTAATCATGTCAAACTAACACTTGAGATGAAGCGCTGTATGTAAGTGATGTTATCTTTTACTGTGAGTGTACTCGCTAACTTACTTAATTTATATTCAGACTATACACCGATTTCTTGAACCTGTCCGCCCACCACATTATCATTTCCCAAAGTTGGTGTTATCGTGCAGAGGCGTTGGAACAAGTTAGCAATCTGACTCTTTCGGTGCCTGTATCTTTCATAGATGTGGTTGTGATATTTTTAAGTACAGTGATACGCAAATGTGGGCTCAGGCCCTGAGAGAAGAACAACATTTGGCACCAGTGTGTGTCTATTCTCCTGTGATTGTAACATGTTACATTTCTACCCAGTAGATTAAAAGAAAACACGTCCCAAAAGACATCTATCTACTTCCTCACCAGCACTCGCAGTGAGGAGGACCTGATGTGCCGGTTGATCTCCTCCACCCACTGGTGGCAGATGGAGCTCGGGGAGATGATGAGGGTGGCGCCGGTGGAGACGGGTTTCATGGCGACCAGGCAGTGAGGGCAGTAGAAAGGCGTCGTTTCGAGGCTCTCTTCTTTGTAGTTCACGCAGTTTGCATGCTGCCACAGCTGGCAGTTCATACACTGGACGCGAGCCTTGTAGTCAATAATACCCAGTTCTCCGCAGATGCACTCGAAGCGGTAGTCCGGGGTGTTGAAAGGGATAACGGACGCTCTGGTGGGGGTTTCTGTCTGCCTTTCTTCAGGTAGATTGTCCTTTGTATCGGACTCACTTATGATCTGACACATCTGTAAGGCTGTCGTGGACGTATCCAGCGTGTCATCTGACTGATCTGCCTTCTCGTTCACGCTTTCATCCCATTTCTTCTTTCTTTCTGTCGCCTCTGGCTCCAGACGGTCCGATGCAGGGGAGCACTGCTCTCCTTGATCTTCTGTCAGAGAGTTTTGCAGAGCTGCTTCTGCCTTCTCTTTTGCTCGTCTCTGAAACATTTTTCTGGGCGTGCTCTCTGTTGTTTTGGAGTTCTACCAACAAAAAAAAAGGAAAAAGAAATCAGACAAGAGTTCATAATAATACAACCAAATAATATTTGTAGCACACAACACTTATAGTTGAAGCTCTTCACTCTTACAGGCTTGGATGCTCCTGCTGATGTTTTCTTTGTTTCCTTGTACTTCTTTCCCAGTTTAAATGATCCGGCCAAGCCGCGACCTTTCACCCGATCGACCAGGCCTTCGTCGATCAGCTTCGCCAGCGTCTTCTTGATATGGTTGCGGTTTTTCAAGAGGTCGTAACCGTAAGTGGCACGGATGTAGGTAAAGATGGCGTTGACGGAGGCTCCTTTGCCAGATCTCATCTCCTTGATCGCTGTGAGGAGCATGACACGCACAGCTGCACAAAAAAAGGACAGAATTTGTGTCAAATATCTACACCACACTGAGGTGACATTAAAAGCTGTGATGTGTGAGAGGACGGGGGCGTGACGTACCTGGGTAAGATATTTTCAATTTAGGCTGGGCTTCAGACTTGAGGTGGATAACTTTCTTTCTTTCTAGGGGAGGAGGAGGTACGAAATAATTTACGGATTTTCCCTGCAAGACCAAAAGAGAGAAACTTAGTTGAAGCCGTCTTTACCAAGCATATTACAATAAACAGAACAGTAGATACAAATCCTACGTTACATGACTGTTATTCAAAGCATCCATGGCACTAATAGGGTGAAGGTAAAGAGAGAAGAAAAAGGTGAAAGTCTGTATTTTTATCTGGTCCTAACCACGGGTAGGGTGAGGACCTCCTGTTTCAGGTCCTGTCGGGTGTGAAACAGGATGAGAGCCAGAACTTCCACCGTCTTCCCCAGCCCCATTTCATCAGCCAAGATCCCACCAGGCCACTCCACGCCCGCCAGGGGAAATTCTCGGATGAAGCTGAAAAATCATTAAAGAAAAATGAACTGCAAAACTCCAAAATACTTTCATGTATCACTAAAAAAAAAAAAAAAAATAACAGTCAAAACAGCAAAATAAAGGGTCAGTTCAGCCTAATTCAAAAACACATTTTCCCAGTAACCTCTAGTGGTATCTATCCACGCAGATGAGTTTTGGTTTTATGTGCTGAGGTTTTTGAGCTCAACACATCGGCTTGTGACACCTCCGCTGCTGAGGTGAATGGAGTTTATTGAATTGAAAAAATACTCTTCAAAGTGTCTGTTCAGCGCTCAGCACATACAACTGAAACCACTTGCCCGGGCAGATAAAACTGGTGGTAAGACAGAAAATATGTTTTTGTGATTTAAGTTAGTGAACTGACCTGTTAACATTCAAGTTCTTACCAGCCGGTAAAAGGGTTGTAGAACAACTTCTTGCCGCACAAAGTGATCAGCTCCCTCCAGAGGAAATGCAGAATTTGTTCTGCAAAGAAAAGGGAAATATTGACATATCCCAATTATGTAGCTATCATATTCCTCACCTAGCCCTTTTCCACTACAGGAACTTAACAGCTGCTAACTTAAAGTGTAGAAACTGTCACGGTGTCTTTGTTTCACTGAACTCTTCACGCTTTGGGGCGAATTCCCTGAACCCAAGTTTCCGCACTGCTCAGAAAGTGCTCCTAAATCCAATATCCAGGTTCCAGTTTTAAGGTAAAGATCTGGCAAACACAGCAAGACAGTCTGCTCTCACAGACCTCATCAATGGAAAAATGTATGTTAAACTTTGGAAAATGGTCGGCAGTTAAGTATGTGCGTGATTTGTAATGCAGAACAGTAAGTACAGCTACCTCCAGCATCATCCTAAAAGTCAAAGTTTTACATCTTATGAGACTTATTAACTAGAAAGATGTGTTATGATAAAACTTCACTGGTTTAATTTGTTAAATGTCTTCTAGATGTTTGGGCAGACAGTAGGTGGTCAGCACTTGGATCACACTTTTTTTAAACTGAACAACCAGATGGATGAGCAGGCTGGATCTACGGAAACTGCCTCCAAGAGGAGAACACATCTTTCACATCCGACTCCATTCAGAAGTTATCTCGAACCTTGTTAGTGTAGCAGTGCAACAGAGGATTACAACCACCGCTCAATAATCCCACTGAAGGACACGTGCGGCAGGGAATCGTGGCAGCAGAGAACAGTGGTACCAGACAAGAAGTGTTTACCTTTGGGTGAAGTATTTCTGTATTTCTCTCTCTTCAGCATCCAGTTGACGGCCTGGCTCTGATAGGGTCTGAGAACAGGAATGAGAGCTTTGTGCTGGACGTCATAGGTCCCCTCCGGGCTCTCTCTCTGGTGCAGATGCCTGATGTGGTCGTAGAGCTCCTCGACATTTTGCCTCTCCAGGTCGGTGTCGCATTCCTCGTCCTCGTTCTCTACAACCTCTACATGGAAAACACAGCAGAGAAATCAGGTTGGTTTGAGAACTTGGATCACAGGATGCATTAAACATTAGGACCAGACTCTTACCGGGGATGATGAAATCGTAGAAATACTCCATTAACTTCTGCATTAGTTGGTTTGCTTTCTTCATCCGAGCGTTTCCCTCGCTGAGGAAATCGGGCTTCCCGAGCCCGGTCTCAAGCAAGTAAATCCCCACCTGCCAGACGCAGGGAACCAGAGAACAATGAGCATTTGCCATCCCAACGCTATGAGCAAGTTAACAGGATTTATATCCAACCGAAGACTTTGACAGTGGATTTGGCTACTTGGGACAGCGTCGGAGAGTAAATGAAGTAACAAGTGACAAATTATGATGTTGTAGTTTAGTGTCCATGCATCACAACATCCCTGGATCATGTCTCTCCTTGTTTCCTGCAAGTATTTGTACTGTCGATTCTCTAATAAAGGGATAACATGGCCAAAGAAATACACAAAACTATGTCACAAGTTCAGCAACACTCAGCATTTTTATGGCTGGATTTACATAAATTTCAAAAAGAGAAAAGGCCTGACAGAGCTGAAGAGAACAGCTTAATGACTACCAGCTTTAAAGTTACACATTATGGGTTAGCAGTTAGCACTGAAGTTAAGTCATGCTTTTAATGAGATGTAATGGATTGAAATGGTAAATGGACTTGTACTTATAAAGCACCTTTCTAGTCTTCTGACTACTCAAGGTGCTTTCACCCTACTTGTCACATTCACCCATTTACACTGATGGCAGTGGACAACTACATACCATCTAATCTAATCATTCACACCCAAGGACACTTGGACATGGGGACCGGAGGGGCCGGGGATCGAACCGCCAAACTCTCGAATGGAGGACGACCCACTCTATCTCTGAGCCACAGCCGTCTAAACTATGACATATATAGTACATATAAATGCAGCCTTTTTTTTGTTCATTACTGGTGTCATAACATCTTTCACACACATACAGTTTAATCACAGTCAAAGTAAAGTAATAAGTAATATTTTTCATTCTATCCTCTCTGAAATACCTTGACTGAGCCTTCTTTTTCCTGGTGGCAGAGCTGCACCACCCTCCTCTTCTGCATCCAGTCGAGGTCCTCCAGCGGGATCACACTGAGGCTGCACTCCGCTGTGCAAGCGTCCTCATCAGGCCTCCACTGCAGCCCTGAGCTCTCATCACAGCTGCTGTAACTGAGGCAGAGCTGGTCCCCTGTCCTGTGGAGCACGAAAGCTCTCTCTTCACAGTCAGATGGGATCCAAGCCGGACGGATGCTGAACTCCCCAATGAGCGCCTTCCAGATGTGGCCCAGCTTCAGAGCTGGCACCACAGTGAGGGCCAGGGAGGCTGAGGCGGAGGCGTTTTCTGACGATGTACCGGGAAGTTCCTCTGCAAACCAGACGGAGCTGGAACAGGCAGGTTCCCTGATGTCCTCGGGGGCTGAGAGAAAGGAGCTGCTGGGACGAGAGTCCCCAGGAAGAATGGAGCAGGTTGGCGCCTGGTCATCCTCCAGGATCTCCTCACTCTTGCGGTTGTCCAGCATGTTCCAGTTCAACCTCTTCTTGGCGTCTTCGTCCACCCTCACAGGAGGGGCCCTCTTTCTTCGGCTACTCATGGTTAAACTACACAGAAAGAAAATGAAGGGTTAATAACAGAAGCCATTCTACGGTGAATTTATTAATCCTTTATAAGTTCTTCAGAAAAGAGTCAGACATCTGATTTCAGCTTCTTAAATGTGAATATTTACTTGCTTCTTTACTCCTAAAGTACGCTGAATATTGAGTGCAGACAAAACAGGACATTTGAGGATTTCATCTCTGGCTTGGGGAAACACTGATCGACAGACAATCGAGAAAATGAATGACTGAATTATTAATCCATAATCAATATAATCATTAGTTGCAGCCCTAGTTTAGATTAGTAGATAACTGTTAGTGTGAATGGCAGATATCCCACAACTTAGAGCCCGGCGATAATTCAATATGATAGATTTTAGTCTTACAATGGAATCGTACCGTGATGAAATGATATATTCAGATATCATGATTAGAGTTCAGATCCCAGTATTGAAAATACCTCCAATACCGCCTTAAATGCTGGTATCAGTATTGGTGAGTACGCAAGTCTGCACAGATCCGATACCACGTAATTTAGCCCTGAAAAAGAAAATCTACTTTAACGTTTTTTACCCGTTGACTGATATTAAAAGAAAATAGTTATGTACTGTATGTATGTGTGATACGCCTACTTAATAAATAAATTACAAATATATATTTATACTTTTTAATGCACTGGGATTGGTACTCAGCCAGTACGCAAGTATCGGACTCATCTTTAATCGTGATACACAATAACATCATATAAATTGCTATCAAGCACCTACTAAATTCAAATTTGGTCAAATTTTTCTGAAAATCTCATGTGAAATAGTTTAAATTTATATTTTACAGTAAAGTTCTTATAAAGGGAGAAAATATTCAGGAGGTAATTTTGATTTGTTACGCATTAAATTCACGCGGGAGTATACAAAAGTAGGCTTTACCATGTAAGATAGCCTTTATTGCCATTGCACAAGGTACAATACTACAGTTGTACACTACACTTGTGTGTTTTTGTTTATTTACATTTATTTGCACAAATTCAGGAAGTGACAACAGACATTCTGTTGAAGACACTTGATGAGAAAAAGGGGTGGGGGGTTACATAAGGTTTTTTCATTCTTCCCACTCCTTTTCAGGCACAAATTGCATTCAAATGTTGCTGTTTTCTGTGCAAATGCTATTTTAATGAATGCAGCCTGAAATAAATGAATAAATGAAATGAAAGTAAAACGACATTAACACACCACAGATAAACAACAACATGTAAAAGTGAAAAACAGTGCAAAAGACATGTTTAAATACAAGGTATATAAAAATAAATGGTTATTTCATAAAGACTATTTAGGTTATTAGTATTATATAAGTTCACGTGCATGCTGGCTAAGAAATAACAGCTTTAAATGTGGTGAAAGTTTGTGTTGACGGAAGCAGCAGCAGAGCTCTCATGTATGAACAGTTACGCGGTGGAAACACTGAAGAGTGTGTTAAAACGTTTTTCATCGAGAGAATAAAAACAAGCAGATTTACTGTTAAAGCCTCCCGCACACGGATCTGGGGTTTATCGCTGCATCAGAGGTGGTTTCAGGTCCCAGCAGCTCAAAACAAACACGCTTCATTTAGCGACTCTGATGTTGCTGTTCGCCATGTTTAAATACAGGAAGTGACGTCAGTTGAGAGCGTTTTGTCCCCGGAAACAGACTTTTTTTTGTTTACATTAAAAAAATAACAACGAAATTATATCTTTGTAAATATTATTTATATTTTTAATACATATTTATTTCGTTTTTCATCCTAACGAAAAACCCGGAAGTGTGTGACTAGTATTTCAAAATAAAAGTAAAAAGGTTGTGTTTTTAAAAACTTTATTTACCATTAAATAGTTTGAACAATTGAAAAAGGAACATTACCAAAACATTTAAATACATAGTGGATAAATGATATAATAAATATAGAAATGACAAACTAATAAGTAAATTAATTAAATAAATAAATTATAAAAATGATATTAAAATAAAAAAAAATATATAGGGCAAGTTATAATGGTAGACAACTTCACTGAATGTAATCTATCTATCCATCCATCTATCTATCTATCTATCTATCTATCTATCTATCTATCTATCTATCTATCTATCTATCTATCTATCTATCTATCTATCTATCTATCTGTCTATCTATCTATCTATCTATCTATCTATCTATCTATCTGTCTATCTATCTATCTATCTATACATATATTTTTCTTTCTATCTATTTATTTATCTATCTATCTATCTATCATCTATCTATCTATCTTTCTATCTATCTTTCTATCTATCTATCTATACATATATCTTTCTATCTATCTATTTAGTTATCTATCTATCCATCTATCTATCTATTTATTTACCCATCCATCTATATATCTATTTTTCTTTCTATCTATCTATATATCTATCTATCTTTCTAGCAATTTATCTTTCTGTCTATATTTCTGTCTATCTATCTATCTATCCATCTATCCATCCATCTATCTAATTATTATAACAATAACAATCATTATGATTATTATTTTATTAGGATGTAATTGTATCTTCAGCAGCTACTTTGTGAATGTATTTACCCAAGAACAGAATTGACTTTGAATAAAGTTTTATTTAAATATCCTGGCGCAGGCGCAGTACCGAGTAACAGCCGCGCGGTGGCGGCAGAGTGCGCTCTTTTAACGGCTGCAGCGGTGTTTTGCAGGCGCATCACATCAGTCACTGACAGGCACGACGCAGCAGGACTAATCATGTGAAGTTTTTCAGTGTCTTTACACTTTTCTCGAAGAAAATCAACAACCTTCCACCTCACATATAGTTGGTCAATGACCCTGGCGTTTCAGGTGACTGTCTCTCCTCAAATGTCTACATGCCCCCCTCCCCCCCCCCCCATGTGCACCTTTGTAGAAAAATGCCATTAATCGATGTTACATTGTCCCCTTGGCGTGTAAGAAACTGTGGCTTCAAAGCTTCAAATCAGGGGCACTGCAGTGAGTGTGACCCGCTTTCAATATGCAGTGAGGAAAGGGAGAAGGGGCACGAGAGAGAGAGAGAGAGAGAGAGAGAGAGAGAGAGAGAGAGAGAGAGAGAGAGAGAGAGAGAGAGAGAGTTGTCTCGGCTGAAGAGTCCAGTCTGCAGCTTCAGAGGAGACACAGATCCGCTATGTCCCGAATTGCCTGGTGCAGGTAGGTAAAGTATTTCCAGTCAAAATGTGCTTTGCATATAAAAAGGAGCGTTTTTCTTCTATCAATTAAGCTCCGTGCTTTAATTGTTATGCATGTGCATGGGTAGGTGACGATGCTGGAAATGTGCTGTGGATGACACTGTGGCTGTGGAGCTCCGGTCAGCTGTCGGACGGCGGGGAGCGGGATCGAAACAGAGCACGTCCTTTAAGATGTGACGCGTTCAGGGCTAAAAGTTGCAGTCGCAGTTTGAGATTTTTGAGCTTTAATGAAGGAGATGCGTGAGAGGTGCAGGCAGCTGTCCGCGGTGCTGAAACTCAACCCGTTTTCTTAATACAGAGATGAACTTTCTAATCTGTCAGATCCAACGCTCGTCTCATATGATCACAGTTGTTTGAAGTAGAATAACTTTGCCTTTTGTGTGTTTTCATGCAACTTCTCTGTTTCTTTCCTTTTGCATGATTTGTGATGATGAGGGACGCGTTATATTAATGTGGTGACCCAATGAAACAACTAAATGAAGGATTATTTGATCAGGCCTAGTCTTCATTCTCTCGACTATTCGATTAATCGTTTTGCAAGTAAGCTGTCCAAATAGTGTAAGCATTTTTAATCAAGAAAGCTGAATTACTTGTTTAATCCGACCAACAGTCCAAATACATTTAGTTTATTATAATATTATTGTATCAACAAACTGATTAATCGGCTTGTTTCAGCTCCACACATAAGGAAAGATGAACTAATGCTCCACGTCTCTCACACAGGCTGACAACGCTGACGGAGGAGCAGCTGAGTTAATTGCCATTTTATCCAAAAGTGGATTGATGGACCTCCGTTGTGGCGAAGAGGACATGATTCTACATTCAGCACCTGTGGCAAAATGTCGACTATGATTTACCTGGCTGCCATAAGCTTTTTGTATTTGCCTGTTTTACTGTTTGAGGCATTTGTGTTGTCTAAGGGGAAGTATGAGAGGTCAGTGGTGCCGAGTTCTGCCTCTCGCCTGGTGGCGAGGATGGACGGGGATATTATAATCGGGGCCCTCTTCTCTGTTCACCACCAACCCTCAGCTGAGAAGGTGGCAGAGAGAAAATGTGGGGAAGTCCGGGAGCAGTACGGCATCCAGAGAGTGGAGGCCATGTTCCACGCCCTGGATCGGATTAACTCGGACCCAAACCTGTTACCCAACATCACCCTGGGCTGTGAGATCAGGGACTCCTGCTGGCATTCCTCTGTGGCCCTGGAGCAGAGCATCGAGTTCATACGAGACTCTCTCATCTCCATCCGGGACGAAGGGGACGGCTCCAGGTGGTGCATCGAGGGGGTGCCCTCCAGTCAGCCCCCGCCGACCAAGAAGCCCATCGCAGGGGTCATTGGACCCGGCTCGAGCTCAGTCGCAATTCAAGTTCAAAACCTTCTGCAGCTGTTCAACATCCCGCAGATCGCCTACTCTGCAACAAGTATCGACCTCAGTGACAAGACCTTATTCAAGTACTTCCTCAGGGTGGTGCCCTCAGACACTCTTCAGGCCAGAGCCCTCTTGGACATCGTCAAAAGATACAACTGGACCTATGTGTCTGCAGTGCACACAGAGGGTAAGACTCGTTTTTCTCATACAGAGGCGATTCTAGAGTCTGTTGGGGCCCTAGGCAAAAGTTCACAGGGGGCCCCTCGAACCAGCATTCCCCCATGATGTTATAAATAATCTGACATCAACAAAAAAAATGCAAAATCTAAACTTTTTTTAATTTCAAAGTGCATGTTTTAGTTTCTATTTCCAAAATATGAATACAAACATTAAACAAACTTCTAATTCAAACATATTTTTACCAAGAACAATAAAGAACAGAACGACAAAAACATGGGTGGAGTCAGGTGGGGCCCCCTTAGGGCAAACTTGCAAACTTCGCACATTGTCACTTCTGCTGTTTAAAGTTTGTCAGCCCTCGGGGGCCCCCTGTCCTGGGGCCCGAGCGCTGCCTCATGCTCTTAAAGGTCCCATATTAGAAAAAGGTTTTTTAATCATAAAGCAGTTTGAGATGGTATATAACAACGTGTTCTCATGTACACATTCGTAGCAAATCCTACGTAAAGCTGTGCACAGAAATTTGTAGAAATTCCTGCGAAAATAAACAAGCTGACGGACCGCAGGACTGGCCGAAAGTCAAGATACACTAAACCGGAAGTGCAACGACGCACAAAAAACAACGTTACGTGAGTGATTTTAGCCAACAAAAGGTGGCGGTTAGTGTGAGGCCCTGTTTAGACGAAGAGGATCTAGAAAGGAACCGCAAAACTGGCTTTGCGTTCTCACTTTTTATTCCAGGTTAAGAGGAGCGTCTTTGGGGGGAAATCTGCGTCAGGTGGCCAGGTGGAGCTGTGAAACACTGTCACACAACACCACCCAGAGCTCGTGCATGTGTAGAAACGTCCTTCTCCTTCTCTCCTAACAGCGGAGAAGCAGGACGCCGTACAGTGTGACAGGGATCTGCAGCATGGTCTGCAGCCTCCCACCGTCTCGGCTCCACCCAGGACACTTGAATGTCTGACTGATGGAAATAGTCCAACATGTTTGTTGTTGTTTAACTGTTCTCCGCACATGGATGTTACGTGAACAAGTACGCAACGTGAGCAGATCAGAGCACACTTGTGTTGTTACCCCTCTACATGGAAACACAACGGTGGAGCGTTATTAAGATTTCCACTCTGGAGTCTGTTTTTTTGCGTTTTTAAGCCCCAAAAACACCTTCGCTGTCTAAACGAAAGCCACACATGATGAAATATTTTGTCGTTTTCACCCGGGAGCATTGTCGTGTAAACAGGGCCTTAGGCATGAAAAACACTTGGTTAGGATTAGACAAAAACCTACGGATCATCGCCAACCCTGAAGTGCAACAACGCAAAAAAAAACGATTTTTGCCAACAAAAGGTGACGGTTATGGTTAGGCCTGAAAAACACGTGGTTAGGATCAGAAAAGAGGCTGTGGATTGGATCACTACAGACAATCGAACTCCGCTCCCCTTATATAAACGTGCTAGCCATCCTGATTGAAAGCTAACTGGGTTCTTTCAGGAGGGGGTTTAAAGAGACAGGCACTGAATACAGAATCAGACAGAAAGTTTGAGAAAAATAATGTGATTTTTGAACATTAAATCATGTAAACATGTTCTAAGGGAAAGTATGAACCTGGAAATAAGAATATAGAATATAAGACCTTTAACTCTGTAAAGCCCAGAGCATTTTATAATCCTATTTACATGTTCCACTAAATCCACAGTCTGGCGATTACGCTCTCTGAGTATCGTACTAAAAGGACAATAGGAGCGTTTGACTATAAAAAGCAATATTTACAGATTTTTTACACTTTTAGGCTATGAAGTTATGTTGTAATTTTGCAATCAAGGGCCTTACAGGGGTACAAGGGGCTCTAGTGATATAGTATTGCACTTTGTGTGGATCACAATGGATCCTACATCTCCCATGATGCAACTCAGTAGCATCATTCATTCATTGGACCCTCCCTGCCACACGCCCAGTTTGTAACACAGGCTTCCTCCAGAAGCACAGAAAACATTATACAAATGTTTTCACAGGCTGAGAAAGACTCCTTTAGACAAGTAAACTGAATTCATGTGTGGAATCAGTGGACTGCCCCTTTAATGAATCACCAGAAGAAGGCACAAGGAAGAAGGTCCATCGTAGCAGAGAGTCAGGAGCTCGTAACTCTGATTTAACCCATGTTGCGTTTTGCTGCACTATTGTAGCAGTTTTGTCCTGTGAATGACGTTTGTGGGCTGCTGTTCGAACAGCAGGTGGCTGCAGACGGCTGTGCTCTCTTCTGTGAGGCTCATCTACATGATATCAGTATAAATAGAGGATCAAAAGGAAAGGGAAACGTGTGCTCTGCGCGCTCTTTTGTGGAGAATGCAGAGTTCCTTTCTATGCAACAGCGTCGGTGAAGACCATTTGCATATTATTAGACACAAAACACACACACACACACTTTTTCCCTCAGTTTTACCAACAGGAATCTTAATGTGTTGCTCCTGCAGGTATCAGCTGCTGTTTCAACTAGAACTGAGACGATTCATCGATTGTTTGATTAACAGAAAATGAATTGCCGTCTAATTTTGAACTAATTCATTGTAAGTTTTAATACAAAAATGCCAAACATCCTTATTTTAACATCTTGAATGTGAGGATCGACTGTTAATGAAAAAAACTAGAAAATAATAACAGGGTTAATTGATAATGAAAATAATCACTAGTTCCAGCCCTAGTTACATAGTTTGTAGTTAATTATCAGTCTGGCTGACAAAAGGTCATTCAAAATCTTATGTAACATTCACATTTGATTTACTGAAAACTACATTTAATAAGCATATAAAATGATCTAAATTGTAATAAAATAATTAAAATTCCACCCACATTGTTGTGTCGTGTTGTGAGATCTTCAGCACAGTACCTGAAATACTCATAAAGCAGCTGTCGCCGTCTCCTGTGTATTTTCACTGAGGGGATTTGAGTTAAGATGATTAAAAAGACAATCAAAACCTGGCAAGCCTTCTTTGTTCACTGGGAGGAAGATCTGTATGTGCTTCTGGCAATAAACTGAATAAATGCTATGTATTAGACAGATCTCAGCTTAAATACCGGAGCTTTTAATTGATGGATGTGCTGCCCCGTCCTCTGATCCTGCTGTTAAGGTCGCCTGAACCCTGTTTACTCTGGTTGTTCTGCCCTTGAAAGAAGGCTGGGGACACAACGGACCACTTTAATGCTCAAGGAAGTTGTTTTGTCTCAGTCAACTGTTACAAAAAGATCATGTTCACATTCAAACTCTGTTGAATACTGAATTCAGAGTGAAGCTGCGACTCAAAAACCCATCGATTGTTTCCTTGAGTGAAACTCTAACAGCTCCTCTCGTCTTCCTCAGGTAACTACGGGGAGAGTGGGATGGAGGTGTTCAAAGAGCTCGCCTCGCAGGACGGCCTCTGCATCGCCCACTCGGACAAGATCTACAGCAACGCCGGGGAGAAGCACTTTGACAGGCTGCTCAGGAAGCTGCGTGAGCGTCTGCCCAAAGCCCGGGTGGTTGTCTGCTTCTGTGAAGGCATGACGGTCCGAGGGCTGCTCATGGCCATGAGGCGGCTGGGAGTAGTCGGAGAGTTCCTCCTAATTGGCAGGTTCGTTAGCAATTGTTTTCCCCCACGGGAGTTTTTGTTTTGTTCGTCAGGTTTTTTGTGTTTGTTTGGGGTGAAAAGTTTTCAAACCAGAATGATGAAAAGACTAAGTTTCACAGTGTTAGAGGATTTTTAATGGCCGTGGAAGTTAGACAGCACGATAATAATGAGAAAAACAGCAACTTGTGCCGCATGGATTAATGAAGATGATTGTAATTGACAATCTCAACAATCTCACGACAAAGTCCATTTCACAGCTGCTCCAGAGCTTTCAACCCCATCATGTCTCAGACGGAGGTCGCTCAGTTTGTTATGAAACTGCAAAAATTAAAACTTTCCTTTCCCAGAACACTTTAAAGTGTAACTTCACCCTCTGATCTGAGCCTAACTCCGCCCACTGCATCATTTTGAAAGATGCAAAGAAGCGTTCAAGGGGCTCAGAGCGGGTCAGAGAGAGGTCAGATTAGAGGGCGTTAACATGTTTAAATGTGATCACATACGGAGCCTATTTCCACTGGGAAGCTTGTAGAATATTTTGATACACGAGTTGCGGAGATGAGATAACCTTTGACCTTTTCAACATGGCTGAGCGCAACGCAGGGGTCTGCTTTATTACAACAACACTGTTTTTGAGCTGGTAGGGAAGATTATGTGCTTCAGATTAAGGTAGACCAAGCGTATTTAGCTAAAACTGAAATATTAGCTATCTCCTTTGTCCTTTAAAAATTCTACTATTCATAATCTATAAAAACACAGCATATTATTCACCCTGTGTGTTTGGATAAATCCTCTTCTCGCTGGAGCTGATGAATTAGGAGGTCTGGTTTTCCCCAAAGTAACGGGTCGGGATCTGCCATGTTTCATTTCACTACGACAACAAACCCACTTGAACACAACGCACCGGTAATTTCCATTTCACAAGTGGAAAGGAGCCTCTTTTCCATGGCACATGAAGGCAGCAACAGAGACGTCCCAACGGGTCGACTCTACCTCGTCACTGGAAATGCAAAACTAGGGCTGATTTAAAACAGCAGGGGGCGTGTTGGGCCATTTTCAACCCATAAAATGCTGATTTTCATAAATTTGGATGCGATGAGTCAAGATTAACACGAGCATTGATGTGTTTTATTACAGTACAGTCATATTATTTAGTTTACTGATCACAAAACACATTTAAGTGTGCAGCACCCTTTAAGGACTTTTCATCCATTTTGACCTTGAAAGTCAATTCTCGACCTTGGAAATAGCAGCTAACAAAACATTTGACCGTAATGTCAGTTTAGTAGCTGTTCTGGACCTTTAGATTGTCTGGTTTAATCGCACATTATATTCATTCATTATCCAGGAAAATGATTCTGTAAGGAAATACAGACACTGAAGTTATAATATTCAGGTATATACTGGTTACGGTTCCACACACAGTTGATGTGGAACTGGAATATAGTGTCTTTGGGTTTGTTAGAGATTGTGTCCACACAGGTTCAGGTTGTCCGTCCAGGATGATGAACATAATTCTTTCTCTTAGTGCTGCGGTTTTTAAAGATTACAGACTTTGTTTTTTGAAGGTAATGGAAACAGGCAATAGGGAATTAGTCCTTACCCCAAGTGAAGGAGTTCAAGTACCTCGGGATCATGTTCACGAGTGAGGGGACGATGGAGCGTGAGTTTGGCCGGAGAATCGGAGCAGTGGGGGCAGTGTTGCAGTCGCTCTACCGCAGTGAGCTGGAGCTGAGCCGGAAGACAAAGCTCTCGATCTACCGGTCAATCTTGGTTCCTACCCTCCGAAATGTGTTTCCTCAGGAGGGGGGCTGGAGTCTCCCTTAGAGAGAGGGGGAGAAGTTCAGCCATCCGTGAGGAACTCGGAGTAGAGCCGCTGCTCCTTTGCATTGAAAGGAGCCAGTTGAGGTGGTTCAGGATCATCTGGTAAGGATGAACCCTGGGCGCCTCCCTAGGGAGGTGTTCCAGGCACGTCCAGCTGGGAGGAGGCCTCGGGGAAGACCCAGGACTAGGTGGAGAGATTAGATCTCCACACTGGCCTGGGAACGCCTCAGGATCCCCCAGTTAGAGATGGTTAATGTGGCCTGGGAAAGGGAAGTTTGGGGTCCCCTGCTAAAGCTGCTACCCCAGCGACCCGACCCCGGATAAGAGGCTGAAGATGAGATGAGATGGAAACAGGCAGATTGAAAGTTCTCCCGCCTTGTGATTGTGTCTGTGGACTCAACAGAGGAGGTTTCTGCAGGATTCAGTCTGAGGCTTGTTAGTGAGGCTGCACGTTCACTGTCACAGACTTCTAAACCTTCAACGGCGTCCTAAAACAACAGGTTTCCCAGATCACTACTGTTCGTTACCTTTAAACAAGCTTCAGAATACGTTTGCAGCAAAAGGATTTCATTACCCGGCATCACCAGACTAATACACAAATGCACATTAGAGCCAATGAAACATGAGCTCTGCAGATTTGTCTGGTTCCCAGGCTACAGGAATTCATTATCTGACTTCAAATGAGACCAGATAAGATGGCACAGTATTCATCCTATTTGACTGTTTTCTCAAAATCCTTGTTAAACAAGAATCTTGCAGACTTATCAGCCAAACATGAGCATGTAATGTATGATAACCACTTTGTGCCTCTCACATATTAACATCACATTCGGATTACAGAGCTAAACATCTGATTTTTAAGATTTTCTTTTGTTAAAGTGACCTCTGAAAACCCCACAAGGTCATTTACAACACTTAGTTATTTTCTGAAGGAATTTCCAGAAGCCTGAACGACTTCTAACCATCGAGACGGGAGAATATGGAATAAAAAAGAAGTTTATTTTGACTCTAGTTTTGAATCCAAGCTGGTGGAAACAACAAGAACACTCACCTTGCTACAGGAGAAATATATTTTCCTCTCAAAGTCCATTTAGTAGCTGTTCTGGAGCTTTTACTCGTACTTTACAAATGAGTAATTTTAAAAACGTCATTGACATTTCTAAAGACAATGGGCATACATTTCAGACAATCTCACTACAAGGTCCATTTAGAGGTTGTTTTAGAGCTTTCAATCGTACCACACGATCTTCTTCAGCGGAGTTGAGATTTCCATTTTTCTGGGTGCTTATATGATTTTTCGTTCAGAACGGGAATGAAAGATGCGATTGAACGTATATTTTTGACCTTGACAACAAAAGTTGACAAAACGACCTTACTTGAAGGTCATTGTAGTAGCTATTTGATTGTGTATTTGTACATTATATTCATTAAGTTTATGTCATTTATACAGATAAAGTAACGCATTTCATATGCAGTGGCAGTTCAGAGTGATTTACAAATTGCGTAATAGATAAATAAGATACATTTAAAAATAATAATGATTTCAACAAACGTGAAAAGGTATATTTTCCAGAAAGATGATGCTTTAACTCTGTGAGGCTCACGATGGATGGTATATAAAGTTCGTATGGAGCCGAAATATTCTCTTTTTCCTTCGGGGAGTAGAGTTCCTCTGAAAGCAGAAGATGCTTTGAGTCAGGCTCAGTAATGAATAATGCATCCACGCAGCGAGCTCTCCCTCTCCCTGTCAGATCACAGGCAGGATGGGCTAATATGGGACAGCACCTCCAGCGTAAGCTGCGGAGCGAGGAGTAGTGAACTTCAAAGCTCACATCAACACTTACACCAGACATTCCCTCTTTGTGGAGTCTCTGCTCACCTCGAGTCCTGTTTGGAGCCGTTTCAGCTCCTAAAACGGGGCCGTACGATAAAAGCTCGCTATGGTTCATTTACTGAGAGAGGTTCATTCATTTGTGGCGACTTTATTCACAAAGACTAATGAGAGAGAGTCAAAAACCCATCTTCTCAACCCAAATGATGTGTGGAAAGAAGGAGTTTAAACTTGCTCTCACCCCTTCCACTCGGGTTTACTGCTGCTGGTGTCTCCACGGAGGATAAAGGAGGGTGTGAGTTTGGTAGAGCAGTGTGTGTAGGTGTGTGTGTGTGTGTATGTGTGTGTTTTCTGGGTCAAGGAGACTACTGAAAAAGGAAAATGTTTTTTTAGAGCAATGCAGTAAGTGAACACATGCAGCCTTGTGTGCAATGGGCCAGTCGAGAATGCCTGAGGTGCTGGTCATCAGCCATCCATCTTCTGCTGTGAGCATGATGAAAGAAATGTGGCTTTTATCGCAACACACACACACACACACACACACACACACACACACACACACACACACACACACACACACACACACACACGCCTACCTCAAACCACAGACGACTCAACTCTAAAGTGAAAAGATAAAAGAATATATCAGTTTAACGATCCCGTATATGACAAACATATGACTCTTTATCTGTTTTGCTTTCAAAATATCTTTTTTATTTCATAACTTCAGTTGACATAAATACCCTCTGCTGGTGCTTTCAATATTGTTTTGCGACGACATTGCCTCCTTCCCCGCAAAGTAAATGATTCATGAATGTGTGACATTAGATCTGTGTTATAAATCCGTACAGTAACTGCGTGAGTGTGTAGACGTTAGAGCTGCAGGTTTTTGGCACGCAGGGTGTTGGACTGGAGGGAGTGTGATGCTGAGAAGCAGATGGTCAGGTACAGTTGATCCTGTCACACTGGACAGCCATTGTCAGTTCATTCTTGAAGCGCCAGCCAAGCCAAACGTGCTGTCGGCTTTCAGTTTTTTGCCAAATGTAGGTTTTTGAAGGCTGGTAACTGATCTTTTTGTACAGTGGACGACCTGTGGACATTCAGTATCTGAGAATGATTCTGTTTTGATTGCGAACATTTGTTATTTTGCCTCAGTTAGTTATTTCTGTATCTGCAGGGCGAAAAAGCAGAGAAGCATTAGAACAGCAGCATTTTGACACCAAAAACCTGTGTGTTTGAGGATAATCTCAGTTTCTTAAGTGAAAGTAATGATACCACTCTGTGACAATACTCCACTGCAAGTAAAGGTCATGCATTCAAAACCTCAATTAAGTGAAAGTGTGTTAGATATCATCAGCAAGTATTCAAACTAAAAGAACCACCAGTGTGATGTTTCTGGATTAGAAGAAGAAGAAGAAGAATTCCTTTATTTGTCCCACAATGGGGAAATTCAATTTTCACTCTATTATTATTATTTTTCATGTTACACACACACAGGCCCGAAATACACACACATGCACAAACAGGACCTATATACATGCAACTAATGGAGAGATGTTAGAGCGAGGGGGCTGCCAGTGACCGGCACCCCGAGCAGTTGGCAGTTAGATGCCTTGCTCAACAGCATCTCGGCAGTGCCCAGGAGATGAACTGGCACCTCTCCAGCCACCAGTCCACGCTCCATTCATGGTCCACACAGGGACTCTAACCAGCGACCCTCCGGTTCCCAGCCAATTCACCTATGGACTGAGCTACTGCCGCCCTGGATTGAGCTACTACCGCATTTTACTGGTGTAGATGTTTAAGATTGTGCTAAATTTAACTCCTTTATATACTGTTGTGTAGTTTAATCTTATTATATACGATCCTCATCGTGCCACTGTTGCTATGTGACAATGCATTTCCCATCCGTCCTCCACTTTGTCTTCTGTCTCTGCCCTCTAAAGTGTCTCACATTGACTATAATGTGCAATGGCTTGCATCTGTGCAAATGTCACTGGAGAGGTGTTTTGACATTCCTCTCCTGAAGGAGGAGATGTCGGTGCACTTGAAATTCAAGCGTGGCACCAGGCAGGCTTTAGTCGGTCCTTCACTAATCCTGTTTCCACGGTCCACCTCAGAGAGAAGCCAGAATGTCAACGAAGAGTCTCGACCTAACACGAGCAGCGGTTGGCTTCTTAATGAGGGGGGAAGATTTACTAGCTTATTAGATTATTGTTAGATTATTGAGCTTCAGAAGGAGGAGGATTTCAACACATACAGAAACACTTCATCCCTCAGTTTATCACAGACATACAAAGATGCAATGTTCACCATGTTAGTTTATTGCTTTTGAGAAATAACACTTAAATGTCAATCCCGTAGTGAGGTCATCATTCAATGAAATCAATCCAGTAGTTAGGATGTTTCGGTCTGAACCAACATGATACCTGGAGCCATGTTTTATCTGAGATGTGCATCCATCTGTGAAGTGAACAATATCTCTGTGCAGGTCTGACAGCCTTTTTTATGTAATTACTTAATTCATGTTGCCAGGTTTTATTAAACTGGATTGAACCGTTAATCAGCAGACATACATATTAATATACTGTAACTCCAGGGGCATTTGTGTTTAATTTTGTCTTCATACGTTCCAGTTGTCATACCTAATAAGAAAACTGCCATTCTGCACATGAGGATTCACGTTTCTGGGGCCAGAAATATGATTTGTTATGTTTCAACATATTTCTTGTGTTGTTGCGTTCTAGGGAGTCATTTTTGTGCCAAATCATCGTCAGAACGATGCTATTTACGCCCCTCAATGTCCCCTGTTCTCCTCCATTTCTCAATCATGCAAGTCACATATGCATCACAGATTTGATCCCACACTGCCTAAAACACTTAAGCTGCATTTGCAACTCAAATGATGGGAGGTTATTCAAATCTGTGTCGAACAAAAGCATTTGTCTCATCAGCATGATCTTTTGTGAACTGACTATTTAATAGACTGGCATATAAACTATAAATACAAGCTATCACCATTGGAAGAGTCTGTTTGGAGGGCAGATTGGACTGCTGCAGCACTAATCTGTGAATTCTCACCAGACTTGTGATTGTGTCTGTGGACTGATTTCTTCTTTCTGCAAGTAGAGTGAGCGCTCCACGCCCCTCAGCGGGGAAGGCTGAAAAGGAAACAAAGTCAGAGCAACAAAAGGGAGGAGGTTTCTGCAGGATTGAGCGCGGGGCTTGTTAGCGAGGCTGCATGTAGCTTCAAAGATAATGCTGTCAAAGACTTCTGGAGCTTCACCAGCATCCGAAAAACAACAGTTTTCCTTTTGCCAGATGCAGACTACTGTTTGTTACTTGATATAGAGTTTGTTTGCAGCAAAGGGATTTCATTTTATCTGACTTCAAATAAGATAACATGAGATAGAACTTTGTTGTGCAGCAGTTACAGTACAAAGTAGGAAAGAGTGTAAATATCAATACACAGGTATATCCAAAATACATACAATGCCAATAACATGGAAACAATGTTAATGGTAAGGTTTCAAGTTGCTCATATCTCATAGATAGATAGATAGAAATTATGTCATTGTAGCAGCTGTACAAAACCATCAGAAGTACAAAGTATAAAATAAAATATAAAATACAAAATATGAACTACAATAAGAGTACAGTATTGCAGATAAACACTATATTACAATATACTATGTGGATTTTAAGGTGCAAGAGAGAGAGAAAGGTGCATTTCGATAAGAAGTCACTTTGAATAATGTGAGTTTATTCCCTGAGCATTGCTCAGCGTTGCTGTGAAGCTTTGTAGAGTCTCATCTGCAGAGCTGTGGATTTGCTTTTGTTATTCTGTGTCTCAAAACTTCACACTTCTCAGGAACTATGCTATGTTTTCAATCACTGACTTGTTTGAAAATGCAATCCTTCAGCTGCAATACCTCAATTTGTGCCTCTCATGTATTAACAGTACTTTCCAATCACAGAGCAAAATATCTGTTTCTTTAAAGACAAAATAGAAACCCAGTGACCTCTGAAAACCCCCTAAGGTCATTTACAACACTCACTTGTTTTCTGAATTAATTTCCAGAAGCCTCAAAGACTCTGGAAAATATTTTGCCCCCTGCTTAATAAAACATGCTGCTGTGCCTCTTGTTTCCCATCCAGGATGGTGGAAACAAGAACAATAACATAATGTCTTTGTTGTTGTATACAAGATAAATATAAAAGTGGCATTTCATAGAAATTATATAGACATTAAGCATATATCATTTCCAACCATGACGAGAAGTCTGCATATTACATGAGAAAACAGGGTCGTTAATGACTTTCTGGGTTTTTCAAAGGTCATCAGTTATGTTGTTCTTCAGGAATAAAGGTATTTAGTCGCGTCACTCAAATGTTATATTAACGCATGAGCGGCACAAACTGGGGCGAGTCCAGTGGTTCTACTTGCAGCTGGTGTGTTCCTCTCCACAGTGATGGCTGGGCCGATCGAGTCGAGGTGGTGGAGGGATACGAACAGGAGGCTGTGGGCGGCATCACTGTGAAGCTGCAGTCCGAAGAGGTCTCCTCCTTCGATAACTACTTCCTGAAGCTCAAGCTCAGCACCAACACCCGCAACCCGTGGTTCCCCGAGTTCTGGCAGTACCGGTTCCAGTGCCGCCTTCCCGGACACCCGCTAGAGAACCTGAATTATGCACGAAACTGCTCAGGTAGCTAAACAATTCTTCAGGCAGTTATGATGTTTTCCTGCAGTCTTTACAGTCGCACCGCAGCGTGCACATCAGCTTGTCTTTTTGAACTGTTCTGATGTGTGCAATGCCCAGAGGACGACGCCAGAAGGCCCCATGAACTGGAACACATTCCTTAATTATGAATTAGACTGCCAGAGGGTAAACTTCTCTCTGAGTCAATCCAATAACACATATTTTTTTCATATTGTTCATTTCTGTGACACTCGGCTTCACAGAGGATGATGATCTAGGTAAATCCAATCATTTTCTCTTACAAAGGAACGACATGAATGCACCAGCTCATGTTCTTGGTTTCTCGAAACAATGCTCAACAAGCATGTTTCCAAAACACATTTTCTACATCCTGCTCTTACATGTTTATTTTACTGATACATCTACAGAGTATATATTTACGTTTTCAATCTCAATAACAGTATTGCTGATTTTCATGTGGTATTAATCAATTCCTTTTTATAAATTCATCATGTTGATAAACGTAAATATAAAATGATGCATGCAGCAAAAAAACAACTTATAAATATACTTTTCAGTTGACAGCTCTCAAGGTTATTCAAGTACATTTGTTTTTATCATTGGCCCTCACCTCCTGCACTTGTTTTAATCTTTTATTTGCACATTATTTACAAGCATAGAGCCTCTCTTCTCTATTATGCACATACCTCAAGCTTTTATTCATTCCTTCAACGCATCATAAGTTTATAGCAGTTATAACAGTATTTATTTATGCCTCATAAGTGGAGATAGAGTTATTGTTTGCTGTCCTGCCACTTCTATTGTTTTATAATATTATTTATATATCCTTTTGGTGTAGAACTCCAAGACGGTGAGTGAATCCCTCTGAATGGAACCATAATGCACCTCACTTTGGCAATATACCTAGAGGTTGACTGATATTAAGGTCCTATCACATGATGTGATCATTGAAGTCGTCAGTTCACAAACTAACTTCTCTCTAAACGTGCTTTTAATCTCAGTTAACCTCTAATATATGAAGCTATTGGGATGTTTTTATTAGTTTTTTCTTTCACTGCAGTGAGGGCCCAACAATTGATCTGCTCTCACTTTGCGCTCTCACACCCTTTACGGCCTTAAGTTGTACAAAACAGCCCAATAACGTTTGAGTGAGATGGTAACTGGCTGATCCGGCTTAAGTTGCATGAAGCCACAGAATTAGTTAAACCATCCAACAGATAACATGTGTTTTCAGAGCCATTGCGTTGCCGTTTTATTCATATTTGGACGGAGAAGGTTCAGTTGTCTTGCAGCCCGAAGTGCAGCAGTAGGAAGTGTGCTCGCATGCTGACATTGTGACATCATTGCATCATGACCGGAGCTCACACAGTTCAGTGAGTGAGGCGAGCGTCAAAGCCAAGGAGCCGTTAAACTAGGTCATCACCAGCAGTTCCCATCGGACGCTCACCCAGCTGCTACCCAACGGGATTTACTGTTTAGGTGTCTGTTTGCACAGGCGGTCGGGTTCCCAGCAGTCCTTTTTAACCATCACTACTTAACTTAACTTGACTAAGTTAAGCAACTGATGGAGCTCATAGAGGTGGTCGGCCTCATGCATCAAACAGCTAAATGTTCGTTTGTACGGTGTGTGTTACCTCTCCTACTCACAGTGTAGAGAAAAGGACATGTGTAGTAACTGACAATGTAAATGACAAAGTATCCAACAGACAAAGAAAGCAAATATCACTCCTTGAACACGTTATTTTAAAATGGAATAGAAAATCTTCTGATTTTTTAAATCTGCATCTGGATCTGCATCAACTAAAACAGTTTTCCAATAGAGTAAAATACAACTTTATCATCTACATAATAAACTTTCATGGACACCCAGCGAGTAAATTTGGTTGTGGCAGCAGCACTTTGACAGAAATAAAAAGGCCCAGAGATAGATATAGAAAGGGACATAATAATAATTCGTACATGGGCTACATGGTGGTGTAGTGGATAGCACTGTCGCCTCACAGCGAGAAGGTTTCAAGACATGCACTGTTAATTGATGACTCTAAACTTACCCGTAGGTGTGAATGGTTGTCTGTCTCTGTGCGTCTCTATGTGCCCTGCGATAGACTAACGTCCTGTCCAGGGTGGACCCCGCCTCATGCCCGATGTCGGCTGAGATCGGCTCCAGCCCCCCGCGACCCCGACAGGGACAAGCGGTTGAAGATGAATGATGATGATGATAATTCGTACATGAAACTAAAGAATAGGATAAAAACAGGAACTATACAAGAGCATCAGAAACAAAACAACACATTTAAGAAAAACAAAGGGTTTTTATATATTCTGCAAACAAACAGAGAAGAAACCTGAGGGTTTTATATTTCCTATTATTTCAAATTATTATCCTCTAATTACTTATGGAAGTTCTAGCTAAACCTAATCTGCTGAGTTGCTGGATAACATAAAGAGCAGTGTAATTACTAATGATTACTTTTTAAACCATAATTAAAACAGTAGAAACACATTTTCAGCTTGCAGTGTGACAGCAACTTTGCTTAATAATGGAATACCAGGCACTATAATGTTAAAAAATGAGTTCATGATACAATATTATTGCATTACATCAATAAAATATATTAAACCGTGCTCATAATGACCACCTTTATTCCCTTCTAGGGGAAAACTCAGTTACATTTTGACAAGTTGTATCATTTTCCATCAGATATTAAATTATGAGTTGCCGCATCACTCTCCACTTCCTTCCTATAAAATATGAAACCGTTTTTGGAGCAGATTCAGGTGACAGACACGGTCGACTGAAGCCAACGGGAGTTTCATTTTCAGTCCAGAATGTTTCACTTTTTTGGATTAAAATGAATATTTCTGGTAATTCTGATGTTCTGATGTAAAAATGTGCTTTACCAGCGTGATCCCTTTGTGAAAATATACGGATGCTCTAAATATGCATGCGTGAATTATACTAAAGTGATGATTGAGTGAAGGAGTTCAAGTACCTCGGGATCATGTTCACGAGTGGGGGGAGGATGGAGCGTGAGTTTGGCCGGAGAATCGGAGCAGCGGGGGCGGAGCTGCAGTCGCTCTACCGCACCGTTGTGACGAAAAGAGAGCTGAGACGAAAGACGAAAAGATCTACCGGTCAATCTTCGTTCCTACCCTCACCTATGGTCATGAAAGCTGGGTCATGACCGAAAGAACGAGGTCGCGGGTACAAGCGGCCGAAATGGGTTTTCTCAGGAGGGGGGCTGGAGTCTCCCTTAGAGAGGGGGAGAAGTTCAGCCATCCATTAGGAACTCGGAGTAGAGCCGCTGCTTTTTTGCGTTGAAAGGAGCCAGTTGAGGTGGTTCGGGCATCTAGTAGGACTAGGTGGAGAGATTATATCTCCACACTGGCCTGGGAACGCCTCGGGACCCCCCAGTTAGAGCTGGTTAATGTGGCCCGGGAAAGGGAAGTTTGGGGTCCCCTGCTAAAGCTGCTGCCCCCGCGACCCGACCCCGGCTAAGCGGATGAAGATGAGATGAGATGAGATGAGATGAGATGAGATGAGATGATTGAGTACAACTATTTGTTAGAAAGAAATATTGAGAAATTCTCTTCCAAGTTGTGTGTGCTCTGGCAAACTCTGCATTTCACACCAAAGGTATAAAAAAAGGATCATCTTCAACTCCAGGATCTGCCAAACATACGTATGTCCAACAGATACATTTTGAATGCATGGTGCAGCTCTGTGTAATAAAACTAAGTTGCCATTTTAGCACAAAGCAACTGAAAATCCTGCTTTCTCTGCTGCCAGCTTGCATTACACTGAACTGATAGGGTGTGTTTGAACATCACGCAGTTTGTCTCGCTCGCTCATCGTGTTTGTCTGAGGAAAAACATACGACAACAGGTCCTAAACACGTCAGAACAGTTGGTTTGTGTTTCTGCTCGAGGAGACACAATCTCAGTGGCATGGTATTTTAGACGGACTCTAATTGAATCCTGACTCATGAATGCAGAGAGGTCTTGCCATGGTAACGAGGTTTCTCTGAAGCCATTTTGCAGTGCTTTTGAAGCGGTCTCCCACTGAGGCAAAGAGGCGTGTTAGCTTGCTGCCTGTATTCAGAGAACAATCACAAGAATGCATCTGTGAGCACCCTATCACTCCTCTGTAATATATTATGCTAGACACACCTGTGCAGCACACCTGATATGTAGAAATGAATGTTACAGGATAACACATAACATGCTGCTGCTTGCACTGACGCTCCTTCTGTAAGGCTTGCCCTTTAAAGAACTGTCCTGGTGCTGAATCCTTACCGTTCTCTCATGTGTGGGCAGGTTATGAAAGTCTGGAGGACAACTACGTCGTGGACAGTAAGATGGGCTTCGTCATCAATGCCATCTATGCCATGGCCCACGGGCTGCATGACATGCACACTGTCCTCTGCCCCGGTCATGTGGGGCTCTGTGAAAACATGAAGCCTGTCGATGGCAGCCACTTACTGGACTTTCTTCTCAAGACGTCCTTCACGGGGGTCTCTGGAGAGGACATATGGTTTGACGAGAACGGCGACTCACCCGGGAGGTAAAAGTCCCCACTTCCCTTACGTTCTTCTAGAAATACTGGTACACAAATCGTCAATACTCCACCCTCAAAATGAGCATTTTTATATCAATTGCTTCTAGAGTTCTTGAAGAAAAATATGTTTTTCTCGCATGTCTCCACGGCTGCATCACAACCCCCTATTACTTCTCAAGTTATTTTATTTTGGTTTGGAGAATTGTGAGGAAAACTACATTTTCTTCAAGAATTGAAGGTAGCACTGAGGGAGCTATTGATATACAAATGATCATTTTGAGGGTGAAGTATTCCTTTAAGTAAAAGTAGAAAACCACTCTATAGAAATACTCTGTTACAAGTAAAAGTCCTGCATTTAAAGTTTTACTTAAGTTAAAGTACAAAAACATTAGCATCAAAATAAACTTAAAGTATATATATATATATATTATATTACTGGATTACGATTATCAATGCATCAATGTATATCTCTTTAAATTGCAGCTGGTAAATTAGAAGCTACTTTAAAAAAAATCAGTATATATATATATACATTCTTTATAGAGTTTGCTGGGTAGCTAGTTGATTTCTCACCTGACTCTCGCCAGATGAATTTCGTTCCGCCTTGCTTCCCTCGTCCGTCTGCGATCGCTCCATAGGAAAGTGATTTCAGGAGGCTGGGCCTTATCAAAAATCCTTGCATATGATTGGATAAACCCCTTGTCCGTCATCCTCATTGACATGCTACCAACAAAAACCTTCAGAGCCGTTCTCATGTGTTCTTTTAAAGAAAAAATATTCGCTAGATTGGACAACACGGATGAAAAAGCAGCATCGATTTTGGCGCCGACTTCCTTGATGCGAGCCGGCATTGTTGTCTGAATTACAACAGTCGCTTCTCCGCTACGTCACATCTATAAAAACCCCGCCCCCGGATCCTGATTGCCGTCCTGATCCGGCTGTTAGCGACTCTGATTGATAGTAGTTACGCGAAAAAAAACTGTCACAATGGCTTATTTGATGTAAGTGCCCAAAAAGACCATGGGATGATTTTGCGCCGGAATTACATTTTAAGTCGTGAAATCCTCTAACTCGTGTTCTCTACCCACTACCAGGTACGAGATTATGAACTTCCAGCACGTGGAGCCTGGTGTTTACGACTACATCAACATCGGCTCCTGGCATGAGGGCCTTCTCAGTCTGGATGATGAAATGATGCAGATGAACCGCAGTGACATGGTCCGCTCTGTCTGCAGCGAGCCCTGCTCCAAAGGAGAAATCAAGGTACGGGGCAGATCCTTTAGATACTTTCCTGTTTAGGAATATTGTCACGACACATGTTACCTCTGACACTTCACTGGTTTTGATATTCTTTAAACTACTTAGGAGTACTCTCTCTTTCTTCACCCAAAAATTAGTAGCTTGGTTTCATTGTAGCATGTAGAAGAAGTATTTTAGTACTACCTTTTAATAAGAGCTTAAACGTTTTAGCTAATGGCTTTATTAATAAAAAATAATTTACTCATATGTTGGATACATCAGCATAAACCCATTAATAAGAACACATGTTGGGTTTCCATCGGCTGATGTTTATACTTTGTATTTGTTAATGATTAAGAATAAATGTTGGAAATCCATTAATGCATGCTCTTGGCTGTCTTACCTTCCATAAGCCGTCATGTCTGCAGTTATATGCATCTATTGGTCATTAATAAAGAGTATTAATCATTAAGTCAGCAGCTGTAAGAATTAATTAGATGTAAATGAATAGATTGTCTGTCCAGATAGTTTGTAACCCTTTACTAGAAATAGAAATGGTCAAATGAGAGTGTTCACATCCTGACAATTCAAAAGTTAAATGAAGGGTTTATAACTGACTGAGTGATTTATCAACCATTAGAAAAAACATTACGTACAGCATATTTCTCCTTATAAATTAGAAAGCAGAACCTACATTGCTGCAAAAAACACAACAACAATAACAGAAGTCTGTTGAATATGAAGAGGCTTTCTAGTGAGGCCTAATCCCATCTGAACCAGACCTTATTTCCACATCTGTGTCGGTTTATTTTACCTTTCTATCTTTAGTTTTACTGTGTTAAAACAAAGTGTGACTCTCTTTTACACAGAGACAAACTCATGGCAGAGAAACGTGTGTGATTTCTCTCCCTGTTTTGTCGAGCAGGTGATCAGGAAGGGAGAAGTGAGCTGCTGCTGGATCTGCACCGCCTGTAAGGACAACGAGATCGTCCAGGACGAGTTCACGTGTAAGGCCTGCGAGCTGGGCTGGTGGCCAGACAATGAACTGGAAGGTATAAGCTCCTGACTCTCCACCTGACTGTAAACCCTTACCTGCTCGACACACTGTCCAGGGATCTTTACTGGTTTTCCTTTAGATGAGTAGTTTCACATTTTTGGAGATATGCTCAAGTGCTTTTTGTCCCGAGAGTTAGTTAAAAAGATTGATACCAACTTCATATCTGACTGTTAAATTTAGGGCTACAGTTAGCCAGCTAGCTTAGCTTAGCTTAGCATAGTGACTGGGAATAGGAGGAAACAGCTCGCCTGACTAACAGTGTAAGAATACAGAATGCAGACCTATTATTATTATTATTTAGTTATCATTATTTTATTTATTTTATTGTCTCAATTATGTAGTTTTAATGTTATTGTTATTTTTACTTAGGCTAATTCATTTTTTCTTTCTAAACTATGAGATGCCTTGTATAATTGAATGAATGAATGAATGAATGAATGCTTTATTTCAAACATGTGAAAAATATATTTCACTTGAAGCACTCGTCATTAAAACCCTTTGTATGTTTGAAAAGGAGCAGGAAGAAGAATTATCTTATTAATTCCTGCCCCTTCTCCACTTAGTACCTAGTACTATAGGTTTTCTTACTTCCTGTGTATCCTCTTTTTTTTAATACGCTCAACAAAACAAACAATATCCAACAAACGACACAATAACCGCTTGTGTAAAAATAAATAAACGACAAGTACGGCAAAAAGTGAGAACCCTAGTAATTGTCATACTCCTCTTCTTCCCTTTACTGTGTAAATACCATCTGTTTGTACCGCTGTTTGAATGTGTTCATTGTCGTTATAGCTTCTTTTTCTAGTAGTTTTTTAAATTAACCTTTTTTTAATACCTGTCCTGGAGTCTCCACTGGTTGACAGACAAACCTCACAGTCACTTCAAGAAGTCTCCGCTCGCCAGTCATGAAATAGTAAAGCCCAAATTGTCTTTGTATGAATTAAACAAATGGGATATAAAAGATGAATTAGTGAACTTCAAAGATGCTGGGAAAGCAGATTAAACTGACGGAGCCCAACTATCTGTTATCTAAGCTAAGCTAAGCTAGGCTAAGTGAAGCTAATTGGCTGCTGGCTGTAGCTGCATATTCACCGGACAGATACGAGTGTAGCTTCATATTTCTCATCTAACCCTCATCTAAAAAAGTGGATGAACGCATTTCCCCAAATGTCAGACTGTTGTTTTAAATCAGAAAAATGTAATTTCTCTGCAAAAGTCCTCCAGGACAAGAAGCCTCGTCTGATTAGATAATAAGGATTTGGCTGTTCTTCCATTTTAACATTTGAATTTAGATGAATTTAGGTTATTTCAGCGGCCGAGGGGTAAGCTCCTGTTGCATGATTGATGCTTTCACAGACAAGAACAGATTCTTATTGAGTCTCTGTAGAAAGTTAAGTTCTTCTCCCCCCCTACACTTGTATCTGTACCGTGTGTCCTGCTAAGATTTTTCGCAGCACTATTTCATAAACCTTTTCTGTCCTATTTCCATTGCTCTCCCGTGACACCTGAGAGCCATTCATCATCTTCAGCGTTTTATCCGACAGCAGCCCTACTTCACTAACCGCTCTTCTGGCCCACTTTCAAAGGCCTTCTGTGCTCTTCAAAGACAAGACACTTCCTTAATAGGATCATCCTGAGTGTGGAAATATTATTGTGCAGTTTTCTAACCCTTACCCTCCTGCTGTTATACAGTAAATAAATGAAACAACATCAATAAGATATTCAGAGTGGAGGAGCTCTTATTTGGATCCATGAGAAACGCAGTGATTTACTTTGTCCTGCTGCATTGGCCCCCTCCTGCGCTGGCTGCAGCCCAGCCCGGCCGTGGCTGAGTACAAAGGGGTTTATTTATAGTTGAGCTAAAAACCTACTTTGGGACTTACTGTATTTTCTCAGGCCAAAATCTATTTGATTAATTTTAAATGTGTCCCTCCAATAAAACCAGTAGAAATCTGAAACGTTTCATCTAATCCTACTTGATATTACCTTTTATTTTACGTAACTAGAAAACTAACCACCAAGCTGATGCTGTAGTGCTTAAAGTTTTATGAGCTGCCTTTAAGTGTATTTTGGTGAGTGTGTTTATATCGTCATGTTTTTATCCTTCTCAGGCTGTGAGCCGATACCCCTGCGCTACCTGGAGTGGAGCAATCCAGAGTCCATCATCCAGGTGGTTTTCTCCTGCCTGGGCATCCTGGTCACGTCATTTGTTGCCTTCATCTTTGTCTTATATCGCGACACGCCTGTGGTCAAGTCCTCCAGCCGGGAGCTCTGCTACATCATCCTCGCAGGGATCTTCTTGGGTTATTTGTGTCCTTTCACTCTCATCGCTCGTCCCACCGTGGCCTCCTGCTACCTCCAGAGGCTGCTTGTTGGACTCTCAGCTGCCATGTGCTACTCAGCCCTGGTAACCAAAACCAATCGCATTGCCCGTATTCTGGCGGGCAGTAAGAAGAAGATTTGCACCAGGAAACCGAGGTTCATGAGTGCTTGGGCTCAAGTGGTCATTGCCTCCATCCTGATCAGTGTCCAGCTCACCTTGGAGGTTACCCTCATCATCATGGAGCCTCCTGAACCCATCAAATCCTACCCCAGCATCAAAGAAGTCTTCCTCATCTGCAACACCAGCAACGTGGGTGTTGTGGCCCCTCTGGGCTACAACGGCTTGCTCATCATGAGCTGCACTTATTATGCCTTCAAGACCCGTAACGTCCCCGCAAATTTCAACGAAGCCAAATACATCGCCTTCACCATGTACACCACATGTATAATATGGCTGGCGTTTGTACCCATCTACTTTGGCAGCAACTACAAGATCATCACCACATCTTTCTCTGTCAGCCTCAGTGTGACTGTCGCCTTGGGCTGTATGTTCACTCCAAAGATGTACATCATCATTGCCAAACCTGAGCGAAACGTACGGAGCGCGTTCACCACCTCTGATGCCGTGCGCATGCACGTGGGCGATGGCAAAATTGCCTGCCGAAGCAACAGTCTGCTCAACATGTTCAAGAGGAAGAAGAACACTGGAAACGGCAGGTAGGTTCATTAATTGAGTCTGTGAGTCGTGCTCCTGTGGCACCTCAGGGATGCTGGTTTTACTCAAAGGGAACCTGATGACTTACTGTATTTACTTTCTTAGGGACACCTGTTGTAAAGTGTGACGGATATAGGTCAGTGCTCAATTCACACAGCAGCCATTTCAACCTTTGAACACATGGAACAATTAAAACAAGCATCTCTGTGTGCTAAGGGATGACAAGTGGAATCACAAATACAGATTACAGGGTTCCTGCAGGGTTCACCAAATTAAACGTAAGACTGTTTTTTAGACCTCTCTAAAATTACATAGGGTTCAATTCAATGCCTGTTTTCACACTCGCACCAGTCAACGTATTAAATTCTGGAAAACCATTAGGGACAATATGGCCTACAATTATTTATATTCTACCGTTTTAGTACTTTACAGCTATTTATTATTAAATAATGTGACCTGGTCCCAGATAAGTGGAATTGAATGGATGGAATGATTCATTTATTTAAGTTAATTTAAGTTGTCAACACTTGGCCATTATGGATCAATGAGTTTCCTCGGGACCTGCAGATACCCTGGGATATTAAGTACATCATGATCTATTTTTTAAATAAATATTTTCCATTTTTCAGACCACTAGATAATTATTTCTTACATGAATCTGAAATGCATTTTTTGTCTCCACTTGTCTTGGTCCCTGTGAAGTAACAGCCATCTTTATTCTGTTCATAGTTCTAATGGAAAGTCTGTGTCATGGTCTGAACCAGGTGCAAGACATCCTCCAAAAGGGGATCACACGTGGCACAGACTGTCAGTGCATGTGAAGAGACAGGAAGCAGGTTCCAATCAGATGGCTGTCATCAAACCCTTAACTAATACCTACCAAAACAGAGCCCTTGACTTCTCAGACCTCAGCACTAAGACCTTGTACAATGTGGCCGAGGAGGACGAGAGTGACCTTATCAGATACAATCCCCCCATCACTCCCCCCATGATGCCCCGTGGGCAGATTCCTGTCTGTGGGCTGATAAAAGAGGAGGTGGAGCTCTATAAACCTCTGCACCTGCAGCCAAATTTCATTAACCCACAACACGCCATCATGGACCACCTACAGCAGAAGGTGGTGGTTGGTAAATACAACAGTGACATCCCTGAGCTTAACGACATGATCAGCATGCCTGAGGCCGCGAGCAGCGGCATGCCCGTATACCATCGAGCCAACCTCATCCAGCAGGACCCGGTCCTGCCTCCACACCTGGACCTGTTCGATGAGGAGGCCACCTCCCCTTTAGAGGAGGAGATGGAGAATGAGCAGTTTGGTATTCTCCACGGCTACATGTACAACAACGCCCAGATTCACGACGAGGAGGACTTGGCTGCGGTAAAATTAGCCATGGAGGACTCTCTGGCTCTGATGCCTCCGTCCCCTTTCCGAGATTGCGCTGCTCCTCCAGTGAGCCCCTTTCCCAACTCGCCGGTGTCTGAGTCCATTTTGTGCAGTCCTACAAATGTGACATATGCTTCTGTCATTCTCAGAGACTTCAAGCAAAGCTCCTCCACTCTGTGAGGGTGCACACTGAATACGACCAGTTGTTCTATATTTTCAAATGTATAATGACTTGTGCTCTTTATGATGATATATAAGGAAATCATCATTCTGTGGTCTGACAAGTCCTTTTCATCCTATAAGGTAACTGTTACAACGAGCCGCCACATTTTAAAAGTCTTCTTAGATGTTGTCTACAGTAGTGAAAGAATTTGCCTATTAGCAAATATTTATACGCCAACATAAGCTTTTAGGATAAAATAGATTTTGTGCTTATGAGACAAACAACTAAGATTGCTGTATGTACTTTATTACTATAAATAGTTTTATTTGAGAAACATAGGCGACATAAAAAGAAGAGTTTGCTGATTTTAAAAAGGGCAACTTAACGGTGAATACAGTTTCAAAGTAAAAGTCAAACACTCCTATTTGTCAACAATATTTTTAAGAACATGTGTTTTGTGTTATACATTGTGTGTTTTATCAGGAATGAGATAAATATGGAGGTTTAAAGGAATAGTTTAACGTTTCAGAAAATGCACATATTTGCTTTCTTGGAGAGAGTTCAATGAGAATATAAGTTTAGTGTAAAGACTGGAAAAGCGGAAACAGCTAGCCTGGCTCCGTCCAAAGATGACAATTCGTAAATTGCAATTTTTACATGTTTTGTACGGATTTAACAAAGAAGATATAAGTTGTTAATTAGCGAGCTTTAGAGGTTGGCAGATTTTGTGACCTTTAGATGGATCAGTCTTCATGCAAGTTATGCTACACTCATATTTATGCCGTGTTTCCACTGTACGGCATGGCTCTGCTTGACCCCACTAACTTTTTTGGCACCAGTGCTTTACTCCCTTCATTTTCCACTGCTGATAAACCGTCAGCTGGTCGCCATAGTGACTCTGTGTGACACTGTCGTGACATCATTTTCAACGCAACGTTCTGTGGGCGTGGTGTATACAGCACAGTGGCGTAGCTTTGCAAGTTTCCCTTTTTTGAAATCTGGGTCAAGTGAATATTGCGGTTGAAAGTGAGGATTGCTTGGCTTTTTAAAAATCAATCTAGTGACGATTCTCTCTACCTGTGGTCTGCAGTGTTTGAACTTTATTGACCTTTGAACTTTAACCGAGGTGGTACTTAAAAAAGGACCAGGTACGATCTAGAACGTATGCAAATGGAAAACACAAAAAGAGCAAGTCGAGTCAAGTGGAGCTGCATGCAGTGGAAAAACGGCATTAGTGCATCAGTCTTCTCACTGGCAAGAAAGCGAAAAAGCACATTTCATTTTTGATGTTCATCATGTTTACACATTATTTCTTGTTGGGGGGAAAAACAATTACCTGTGAATTTTTGACTGATACAGTACTGCCAGACAAGTGCACTGACTGTCACGAATGTAGCAGAGGACAAGTTCAAGTGCCACATTTTCATCAAAATTTTTTTCTTTTCTCTTTGTACATCAATCTCATTTCTACCGTCTTGAAATGCAAGTTGAACTCATTTCAAATTTGTATCTTTTATAATTAGACATCCGATTTCATAACTGTATAGATATATAAGATAAATGGCATACATATGTTTTGTGAATGTATGAATTGTGTATCATATTTTGATATTCAGATATCTATATGCATTACAGTATTAGAAAGAACGCATTAGCTGTGTATGCTTCTATCGTGTGATTGGTTGTACACCAATCGTATCCTAAATATTAAGAGCCTATGAAAACCATATAATGTGATGAAGTGCTACTGTTACCATAAGTAATACTCCGAATAAGCTATCTGCAGCCTGATGTATACACAGTATGAATTAAGTCTGCCATTTTAATACAAACATTTACTGTAGAGCATTTTAAAAGACACGTGTTTGATTGGAGTAGAATAAATATTTTTTTGCTTTTGTCTTCTGTGTTTCAAAGTGAAACATTAGCAGGCTCTGCGGTCCTGGTCTTGGCCTCGCCTGTTCCAATAACTGTTTTAAACCAAAGGTCAAAGATTTATGGCTCTGGTCTGGACGTAGAAATTCAAAACAGCAACACTAAGAAGTAGTCGTAAAGGGAGCAGGTAGGGTTGAGACATCTGCAGCAAATGCAGTTTACTTAAACCTTTGCAATATGTTCAGGCTAATGCTTTTAAAACTGGAGGAGCAGGCCTAGTTTTGAGATGGTTTAGGATTTAGATTATTTCCCTGTGTGAGTCTCCACACCTGTGCAGGTTGACCACAACATGGCAGGAAGTACAGTGACTTTATACACAGAACAGCTCTTTAAGGTTCTAGTCATTGGGGAAATAGGCGTTGGGAAAAGCAGCATTGTCTTGCGTTATGTTAATAAACGCTTTGATGAAAGATACAAAGCGTCTATTGGAGTTGACTTTGCTCTGAAAACAATTGAATGGGATGCAAAGACAGTGGTGAGGCTGCAGCTGTGGGATATCGCAGGTGAGTGCCAAGATTATGAAACTCCTGTTTGCCTTGCATCTTTTTTTTTTTTACCATATTAAAATTATTATGCCGTAGAAATGTGCAATGTCTGTGAAAACAGAAAAACCTGCAGTAACAAAAAACAAAGTTAAAAACACAACTGCACTCTGTCCAGGCAGCTAAGTTCAAGCAAGAGCAGGTGAAAGCTAGTTTAGCCAGAATGCTAACAACAGCTAATAACAAATAGACTAGCACTTAATGTAGGCTGTTAGTTCCCCCCTATCTGTTAACATATCCATTTTGATACAATTATAAATAAGTACATTTATTTGTCAATACACATAATTGATTGAGGTAGTAAACCCAATCAAAATAGAGAATAAAAACCCTGCTAATGCTAAACTAGCTAATGCTAAACTAGCTTAGCACAGTAGCATCGACTGCTTTCGACTGTTGGAATTCATGTGAATTTGTTGTTACGTTGCCTTTAAAACACATATATTTAAATATATTCAATGTAGAATTGATGGTTGATTGATTTTAATATTATTATTATTATTATTATTATTAGTAGTAGTAGTAGAAGAAGTGCAAACAGACACCTAGCAAAACAGACACATATTTAATCCCTATAAATCCCTTTCTTTAATTAAAAACTAAAATGAAGAAGAACCCTGAGGGAAAACATTTCTTGGTAGATTATATTTCCCAGTTGTTTTCCATGAGGATTATGCAAATGCATGAGTGGGCAAACAATGGATGAGTTAAAACCTTTTAAGTGGTATGACAATTGCCAACCAGTCCAAAGTTTCAAATAAAAAATAAATGTACCTTTACAAAAGTCTACATCTGATCTCCAAAACATGACCTCAGACTCTATAAAGCATGCTGTGATTTGACTTTATAACTGTTGAATTTCACAGTTTAATGGTTATTTCAGTGACTGGAAACTCATTGTTTTCTCCGATCTAACAACAAACACAAACTGTTTTTATTTCAGACTGTTGTTACATAACATTTATTCCACAATATGATTTTATATGATGATTCAAATCACACATGATAAACAGACAGAAGCTTTACTGACTGTGTGTCTGAGCCAATTTAAATTCAAATCCAAAAAGCGTAGTAAGCCTTTTGCCAAATAATAACAGTCCATCTGTGAAAAATGAACTCATCTCCACTCTTGGAGTCAGATTCGAGCACGGGCTGCGGTGAAGCTTAAATCCCACAGATTTATTTTCTCTTCCCTCCAGGCCAGGAGAGGTTTAAGAAGATGTCCAGGGTTTACTACAAAGAGGCGATGGGAGCGGTAGTGGTCTTTGACATTACAAACAGCTCCACCTTGGAGGCTGCCTCACAGTGGAAGCAGGACCTGGATAGCAAAGTCTGTCTCGACAACGGCCGTCCGGTCCCTGCTGTCCTGCTGGCCAACAAATGTGACATGACAGGACGAGGCGGAGACTTGGTGTCCTCTCTGGAGAGCTTCTGTAAAGACAACGGCTTCATGGGATGGTTTGAGACCTCTGCAAAGGTGTGTGTGGGACAGAGTATTTCAGTTGTTATGCGAGAAGCAGATCTGCAGTGGCAGTTAGGGATATGCAGACGTTATTGGCTGAGTTAAGCCTCAAGAGGAAAGGCAGAGCCAAATATTCCCCTTGTTCTGGGTGTTTTTGTTTTTACTTTAGTCAGGATGATTGTAGTTAACACTTCAACATAGAGTCGAGACTATACTGTAGATTCCCAACAATAATTTGCACCATTTAAGCACAATATTGACCAAGGCAAGTCCTGTATTATTACTTAATACACCTTCATTGCTGTGTGTAGTTAGGATTTTAACAATTAACAGAATGAGATAAGTAACACGTGCAAAAAGCAGATTTTATTTGTGAGTGCTAAATAAACAGTGAAAGAAATAAAATACAATAAATGTAATTAATTTAAACAGTTGTGTTTCATTAGGTACTTAGTCGATTTCCTCTCACTCCTTTCACTTAATTCTGACTGTGTAACTTGAAACGATGGAAAACTACATTATTTCCTTTATAATTGAAACATTAAATTCATAAGCAATAATACGCAGAATTGCTCAATTTAATGCCTTCAAATGTTTTGCCTCCACAGTCTTATTATGTCCGGTATGATCAGTAGCGTATGACGGCCAATGTTAGCCAGCTTTAGGTAGATATTACTCACATTTAACCGAGTCACCTCTCTAACTTATGATGCCCCATCTCTTCCTGTGATGTTGCACTAGATTTTAGCATTTCACTGCTGTACTGAAGGAACCATGTATCTCCAAAGTGTCAGCTTTTCATTCATTAAGAGAAATAACCCCTTTTTCATTAGTGTTGCAATGTATCAGATGAAATCAATGGGTTTCAAATGGTTAGTCTAGCCTGAAGGGGAAGGAACACTTAATCCTTGAAATCGCCAAATTTGGAGAAACCTACAGTACTTTTCTCTGCAGAGGCAGATTTTGTTGTTTGTTGTTTGTTGGTATTGTGGTCAGAGTGTCTGCTGTTACATGTTCTTGCAGTAACATGTTATAAATTCATTATGCAGGGACTTAGTTAATATGCATGAGATCACACGCTTCTTTGGCTTTTATTGCGTCACTAATTAAAAGAATTCAGTTTAATCATTTTAACTTCATATTTCTTACCGACTTATTGAATTATTTATGTATGTATGTACTTGTTTGACATTTATTGCATTTGACAATTGCTATGTTTTATTTCTGAGGCTCTATTCTGAGTAAAGCTTCCTGTGGCTCACAATTAGAATTGCATGAGGTTACGCTACTGTATGTGTGAACTTTAACACTGCAGCTCTATAGCCTGCCCTGCCTCATAAAACGTGTTCAAATATTAACACACAGGAACAACTTGCAGCCAAGGTTCGAACACCGAGCCAAACACTTAACTCAACGGATGCATACACAATGTTCTAAATCATATTCCTCCACCATTTATAGGACAATATAAATATTGATGAAGCAGGTGCCTTCCTTGTCAAACAAATGATGCTCTGCAACACGGGCCTGTCCAATGAAGAGCGCCGCTGGGACGGGATCAAAGTGAGCCAGGCTCCCGGGGAGAGTCAGAGCCAGTCATTGTGCTGCTGAAGACCACGGCTCTGAGGCAGAGAGCCAAACAACCGCAGCTACTGGATAAACACTCTAACAAGACCTGATTTTGAGACCAAGTATTGAATCCACAGCCGCCGCAGAGAAGCTGTTTGAGCCTGTGTTACTTATAGTCTGTAACTTTAGATGCATATTTCTGCTTTGCCAAGACTGTGTGGGCTGCCTCTTAAACACCTCTGTGGAGACGATTGAGCTCATTTCTCTGATAATCCGCGGATACAGTCAGGCTAATAAAGAGATCAGCATGACACACATCCTGCTGGGAAAAGTCTGTGACACTCATCGTGCAACCAAGACTTGGTGGTGATTGACCTATAATGAGAGTCTAAAAACTGTGAAATAGTCACAACTGACATTTTCCCAACAACAACAACAACAGCAGCAGGAGAGGAAGAGAGAAATATCTTAAAATATTTTGGTATTTGAAGCTGGAAACATTCCTCATTAACATGACAACCTATTCAATCTCCGCTCCGAGTGTTACTTGTCTGTTATGCAACCCGTGCACATAATTATCTGTTAATCACAGGGAGATGAGCTAAGAACCGTGCATAAGCATCGCAGCCGAGCTTGATACGGCCAACAGCAGAGAAAAGCTATCAGCATGACCTGATTTTGGTGGATGGAGGAAATGTGCTACATACCACCCAGAGAGCTGGAGGGAGCAGAGCACTTACGCTTTATCCAATCATAGGTGGAAGTACAACAAATATATATTTTATATAATCGGAAGTCAAGCATGAGATAATAGGACGTCTGCATTTTTAAGATTTATGCATTTAAGTTCTAGATTTGTTGAGGCAGAGAGAGAGAGAGAGAGAGAGAGAGAGAGAGGGGAGGACAAAGGGGACATCATGCACTTACAGCAATGATTAATGATAATGATTTTTTTTAAATGTTTTTATATTTATTATAATGAGCACCAGTTGTGGTATTCGCATCATTTACTTAACAAAAAGTAGCAATGCAACAATGTAAGCATACAAAAATGTACACCTGTAAAGTAACAATACAGTTTATTCATCATTCAGAGTTACATGAGGTGCAACAGTGCTGAGCCCTGCCAAACCCTTGTGTGCTTGAAGTCTCTGTTCATAGGATTAATTCGCTGTGTGATGCACTATATTGCCAACAGTAGTCACTTCAATCCACATGTGTTTGGTAAGGTTATGTACTTGTTTTTACTACATTTCAATGACTTGACCCTAAAGAACAGTGGTGATGGGTCAGTTTGTCTTCCAGCCCATTCATCTAGTTTTTAATCATGTCGCTTTGTCAGTAAATGCTTTTTTTATATTCTTTTTATATTTTCAATCAATTTCAACATGATTAATTTCCTTTTTGTGAGTCAGTTTCAAATAAATATTGATTCTTTAAAGTAATACTGTATATACACATATGTATGTATGTATATATAAGTCATTAATATCATTCAGGGCATTGCATTGATATTTGGTTAAGTGAAACCTTGTCCTTTATGCTCACTGACATGTTGTGCATTACACCGCATATTTTTCACACCAATCTGTTCTTTGCTGTCCTGTAGCTTTACTTTTCAGTGTCCTTGCTGTGCATCTAGGGAGCTGTTCCACATCCTGTCGCCAGGTACCTAAAGAAAGTAGCTTTTGTCCAAATCCAGGCTCTACGCAGGTACGTATGTCATGTGCATGGTTTTATTTGACCTCGGGATAGTCTGCGTTTAAAACCTCATACGGCTTTATTAAAGCAGCATTCAAACACTTTGCTGACCAAGGAGTTGCAACATAAAAACCAGGAATTAAGTTTACCTCGTGTGGCAATTGTACCCGAGGGAAAGTGAGGGAAGAAGTAAAATACGACTGCTAATTATGGATTTATGTCCCAGATACTAGAGACCTAAATTCAGGAGTCAAACAGGGATGTTGGCCCCAATACTTTTTCAAATCGGACGCAAAAGCTCAGCCTCCGTACTCGTTGTTTATAAACATGACAGACTGAATAGGAGCCACACTCTCTGCATCATATCCCATTACTGGTGCATTATTGATATTGCCCCATTTTATCTGTTCTCCAGTGAGCATTTTTTGCTGGCAGCTTCCTTCATATATTCATGATTGCATGAAAATTTTAATTGAGTCATTCTTGTGAATAGGTTGATGTAGTGCATGTATCCCTGCTGCGCCTCCGTCAGCCTCTTATTGTGTCTTGTGATTGAGTGAAGCATTTTATGATGGCCTATGTTAATTAAGTCTGTATGTAAAACCGACGCTTTGCCTTCTTTCTTTTATCAAAAATGTGAATAAACATATATAATAAAAACACATCACATGCTTCCGGTACCATCAAAGTGACCAAACAGGGGCAGGAG
This sequence comes from Echiichthys vipera, assembly GCF_963691815.1. Classification (NCBI taxonomy): domain Eukaryota; kingdom Metazoa; phylum Chordata; class Actinopteri; order Perciformes; family Trachinidae; genus Echiichthys; species Echiichthys vipera. The sequence continues at coordinate 7,613,217 of NC_139837.1, forward strand.
TCCATATGTTGCTGTCCATGGTGCTGAATTTTGGCTTTGGGAAGAGCCCTCCACCACAGCAAACATGCTGTCAGAGTGCAGCATGCACGAATGTTGGTAGACCTCGCCATCTAGTGTACAAGACATGCACGTGCAAAGACAGAGTGCTCGAGGAGAGCTTAAGGGTGCAACTGTGTCAGGAAATATGAATCATCGTCATCATCATGAATCATATGGAATCACAAGTTTTATCTCTGTACAGGCATCATGATTCATCTTAAATGTGTTTGAAGGTGGTAAAAGAAGTATTCAGATAATTTCCTTAAGTAAAATAGAAATCAAAAATACTCAATTACAAGTAAAAATCCCACTTTCAAAATGTCTATTTAAGTAGAAGAATGGTGCTCCAATCAAAGCGTAAACTATTTTAGTGTATTCATAATTTAGTAGCATTTTAACGCAGCTGATTGAGATAACTCATTCAATTCAATTCAATTTTATTTATAGTGCCAAATCATAACAAAAGTTATCTCAGGAGACTTTACAGAGTAGTTAAAGACCACACTCTATGACATGGGTGTCAAACTGATCCAGTAAAGGGCCGTGTGGCTGCAGGTTTTCATTCCAACCAATCAAAAACACACCTGGTCCAACAAATCAACTGTGTGAAGATAGTTCAGGTGATTGAGTAAGTCGAGTCAGGTGTGTTCTCGCTTGGTTGGAATGAAAACCTGCAGCCACACGGCCCTTTACTGGATCAGTTTGACACCCCTTCTCTATGACTTATTTATGATTTACATAGACCCAACAATTCCCCCGTAGAGTACGGTGGCAACGAAAACCTTCACTATAACAGACAGGAACGTGGGACAGACCCAGCTCTGTGGAGGACGGACATCTGTGTGCACCGGTGGGGAGGAAGAAAAGGAGAGTGAAAGAGAGAAAAGACGGACAGATGGACAGAGAGGGACACAAAGACAGACAGAGGGACACACTTCTGGAGATGCAAGCAACCACAAAGGTAACAGTGACTATAGTGATAGTTAAAGCAATGTGAATATGACTTACATTGGAAGAAAAGGAGAGAGAAAGAGAAAAAAAAAGGACAGATGGACAGAGAGAGACAAAGACAAACACGGAGACAGAGAGAGACACTTCCAGTAACTATAATAATATTTATAGTAATGTGAATATGACTTATATGTAATGGCAGTTAATACAGCAGAATAGCAGAAACAAGCACAGCTAAGGTGACAGAATATGACAATGATAATAATTATGGTGGCAAACATGATCAATGATGAGCAGCGGCAACAGCAGCTACGAGACATACCACCGATGGTGCCTCTATGGACTTTGGGGGTAGTGTCATCTATAGCCGTGGTTCTCCTCAAACTCCCCCTGACCAGAGTAAAACATTTTTGATAGGAGAACAAAAGCCTACAAGGCAGCACTGCACCATCACTGTCTGATTTACTCGGCTAAACAACAACATTGCAACCGAAACACATAAATTTCAAATGTTGAGAATCCACCACATTCATTCATTATTGTAGTATTATTACTTTAAGTTTTATGCATGACTGATATTTTTTAAATTAACATTGAAAAGAAAATCTCAAGCACCCCCTGCAGTACTCCAAAGTACCCCTAGGGGGACCAGTACCCCCATTTGAGAAACCCTGATCTATAGAGGAAGAATTCCTTTATTTGTCCCACAATGGGGAAATTCAATTTTCACTCTATTATTAATTTTCATGTTACACACACACACACACACACACACACACACACACACACACACACACACACACACACACACACACACACACAAACAGGACCTATATACATGCAAGTAATGGAGAGATGTTAGAGCGAGGGGGCTGCCAGTGACCAGCGCCCCGAGCAGTTGGGGGTTCGGTGCCTTGCTCAACAGCACCTCGGCAGTGCCCAGGAGATCAACTGGCACCTCTCCAGCCACCAGTCCACGCAGGGACTCAAACCAGCGACCCTCCGGTTCCCGGCCGAGTCACCTACGGACTGAGATATTTATCTACTTATCGAATCCTTCAGTAGCTATAGCTTTTATACGCAGTGGAGGAAAAAGTGCAATATTTCCCTGAAATAAGAAGCAACAGCATCAAATGGATATTTCAAAATATTTTTTTCCACCACTGTTTTCTACTAAACAAAACATTCTTTATTCACGTAATAAAATTCATCTCAATACCTGAATGAGGTATTTAAAAACCCGCCCATATTCGCAACAAATTGCAGATCATAAACACAATATTTACCACTACAATACTACTTTAATTAAGCGTATTCATCAAAAAGACATGTGGTGTACCTCATTATAAAACACCGTTTGGAATAACACATTATCTTACATCTTTTCCATATGCCCGCTTGAGCTGTTTTATTTAAAGTGTGCTACGTAATTCCTGATAATGTGACTTCTAAATTCAGTAAATTAAATGTCAACCAAGTCAAGATACGGGCGTCCTAAATGACCGACAATAAAAGGTCACCGGGTTTTCATCTAACCAGATTTTCTAGTTTTCTGATTCTCTTTGGAGATTAAATAACCTTGTTTTTCCTCCTCAGGGAACAAGAGCAAGGAGGAAACACGGCCTATTTTCCACGCACACACACACACACACACACACACACACACACACACACACACACACACACACACACACACACACACACACACACACACACACACACACACACACACACACACACACACACACACACACACACACACACACACACACACACACACACAATATTGGATCCTGAATTGGGAAGTTAACAAAAGCTCTGCCCTCCTATCGGGTTTCTGTGGGGAAAGATCTTCAGGAAGTTTTAAAAGCACAATTTCAATGGTTTCATCTTCCAAACAACAACATAGCATGCTTTACTTCCTCACTGTCCCTACATTGCTATTTGATAGTTTTAAGGCTTTGGTAGCTGCCTCAAGGTGCAGCTTCTTTCTCTGCCCCAGGCCCTAAGGCAGGGCGGCCCAACCCGGCTCCTGGAGGGCCACCGTCCTGCATGTTTTAGGTTTCTCCCTGCTCTAACACACCTGAATCTAATGATGTGCTCATTATCAAGCAGCTAGATCTAGATTCAGGTGTGTTGGAGCAGAGAGAAACCTAAAACATGCAGGACGGTGGCCCTCCAGGAGCCGGGTTGGGCCGCCCTGCCCTAAGGCGTTAATGCGGCTCAGGATCCCTCAGCCAGCAGGGGGCCACGAAACACACTGAAACTCTTGGACGGTGGATTTTTCTACAGTGTCCATGGTTAGAACAACATTTTTTGGGGATGTGACAAAATCAGAATTTCTTTTCTTTTTTTCCATCACATCCACGGAAACACTGGTATTGTGTCTGTTATATCTAACAGGTTATCTAAGTCATAACCTTAACAGCTATCAAAGATACAGAATACTGTGGAAGCCCATTTCCAGCGATGTAGAGGAAAGATGATCCTGCACGTCGTTACAAAGAGAAACTTTAGTAATAAGAAGCTTTCTCAAAATAATGATTTACAGTAGCCGACTTATCTCAACTTAGAATCTCGAAATAATGAAAAAAGTTCTCAAAATATTGAGAAAATATATCAAAATAATGACTTGGCATCTCGAAATAATGACTTATAATATATTTTTTTATGGTGGAGGATTCAAATAAGCCCTCTTGTTTTTTCCCCCTTTTCTTGCACTGTTCATTATGTTGTTGTTTTTTTTTGTAATTTAATGTATGTTTTTAAATTGTGCAAAATAAAAGAATAAAAAAATGATAAATTGTCTGAAAGTAACGATAATGTATCTCAATTTTTTATGGTGGAGGATTAAAAAAAGTAATGATAAAATATCTAAAAAATGATAAAATATCTAAAATAATGATAAAATATCTCAAAATAATAATAAAATATCTCAAAATAATAATAAAATATTTCAAAATAATGATTAAATATCTCAAAATAATGATAAAATGTCTAAAATAATGATAAAATATCTCAAAATAATAATAAAATATCTCAAAATAATAATAAAATATTTCAAAATAATGATTAAATATCTCAAAATAATAAATAAAAATCTAAAATAATGATAAAATATCTCAAAATAACGATAAAGTTTCTCAAAATAAGCCAGTCATCTGTTTTTTCCTCTCCCAATTTTTATGCATGTTTTTAAATTGTGAAAAAATAAATAAATAAAAAGAAATATCTCAAACATAATGAGAAACGATCTCAAAATAGTGACTAAATATGTAAAAATAATAATAAGTAACATCCTCAGTATCTTGACTTCGTGTGGGCTAAAACGTTTTTCATTATATTACAAAACTAAGTCGTTACCTGATCTTTTTATGTATCATTTATTATTATTATGTATTTATAATGTACTGCATCTTTTAACGCCTCTGTGTGAAACGTTGCTCCACACAGACAGTTGCTGCTGTCGCGGTGACACGCTGTGACGGGTCACAGAAAACACCGTAACACCGGCCCCGGCAGCATCCGGGTGACGGCGCAGCGCAGACTCAATCCCCGCTGCAGTTCACTGCGTTTCCGTAGCCCGTCTGCTACCCGCTGAGCCCTGACCGGGGAAACAGCTCACGGAAACGATTGATCCCGATCGAATAACGGCAAAGCTGGCAACACAAATGGCGGATTAACACCGATATCGGAAGGGACTGTGTACATCAATGATCGTGACGCGGGTGCTGTTGGAGACACCCTCCGTACCATGCGAGATGCATCCAGAAAGATATTAACTGTGCGTTATTCCGGCTAACCAGCTAGCAGCTCCCCCCTCTCTGTCACATTTATGGTGGCTCGCTTCATCTGTTCTCTCCACCGTCGCGTCCGTACCGGAGGAAAATGAAGAAGTTTAACATTAGGAAGGTGCTGGACGGGCTGACAGCGGCTTCTTCCTCCTCCTCCTCCGCCGCCTCCTCCGCTGCACAGCCGGGTGCTCCCAGAGAAAACGACGCTATCCAGGAGACTCTCCAGTCGGAGCATTTCCAGCTTTGCAAGGTGGGTTTGATGACAGCGGCGTGACCAAACACTGGTGTGTTTCCATCTCTATCGGCTCCAGTGCATTAGGGTAGACATGACATCTTACATAAAGCATGTAGTGCACATATGAAAGTACAAGTTATAGGTTGGTAAATAGGGCAAACAGCCATGTATGACAACCTGGACGCAACCACGGGACACAGTGTCCCGTGGTTGCGTCCAGGTTGTCATACATGGCTGTTTGCATTGCACTGAATCGTCGCCTCAAGTCAGTTTTTCTGTCAGTTAGCTCTCTAAACACAATCATGTCTGCTCTCTGATGAAGAAGGGGAGGATTATGAGTTAAATGTCCACATTGCTCCACTCTCAGGTGCCCTTATGCACATTTGAGTGCTGTAATAATAACTCCTCCTGCCTGTGGAGAAGAGATCCCTGCATAAGATGATTAAGAGATGAAGGACACCATCCACAGCCCTCCCTCTGTGTAAAAATGAATCGAGTTCAGCTCGGGTTAATATGAGTCAAGTCTGACTTTGACAGATCAGGTGGATCTATGTCGATGATGCAGTCTTTTCAGTGTAACAGTTTATTTTCCTGTGTTCTCGTGCAATGCTCGATTGCTTGAGGGAAGAGGGACTTAAAAGGCAGTAACTTAAGTGGATGCATGTGTTTAGTTGAGTTAACTTTTTGCATGCATTTTTACACTGAACTGGATTTTACTGATAGACCGATATTTGCGTTTTTTGGTGTGTCGGCCGATACGTGCTGCTGCGTTTGCCGTTAGTTTATTATTAGTTTCTTCTCTGTCTTAGTCTAAGTCTCTCCAGCTGAAGCATATTCACCATTTCTCTTAGCCACAAATCGCACGTGGTGTCCGGAGGATTAACTTCTTTGCAGTCCCAGTTCCAAATAAAATACCCTTTGTTGGTAAAAGACAAAGTGGTAGTTGCCCTGAGAATGGCTATGAGCGGACAAGGGTCACAACATTTCCCATGAGCCATAAAGAAGCAATGAAAATACTTTTCCAGTATGAGTTCAGTTTACTGCGTAACCCAAAAGAATGTACTAAATGAATCTGTTGCACATGGGTGAAACTGCTGACATGGCGTTATTCACAGACAGGCACGTGTTGTGTTGCTGGAGACGCCTTTTAAAGTTCAATAATCTTTCGAGACTCGTAACATTTGTTATCATCAGTGTGTCATTTTTATGATGTATATTGAGGGAGCAAAAGTAGCACCGGCTCAAGAAAATCGGCAAAAAAACGCCATCTTCCCTAAAAAATCCACATTGATCCGTACTGGATTAGTCCCTGAACACTTACAGCGCTCGTAGAGACGCACCGACCCCGTAATAATGTCCGTTATCTGGCCAATACTGACTTATCGGTGGCGATAAGGCCGATCTATTTAGATGAATTATTTCATTCCTGTTAAAGTTTTGACCAATTTGTTGCTACATTTTAAAAGGTTTACACTTTTTTTTTCCAGATTTTTATGCCAATTTGCTGCTGCAAGATTTATTATTCGAAATATATTCACTACATCTCTATCTTTGTGTTTGTTTGTTGCATTTTGTTTTACAAATTTAGCAATATTTAAGTCGATCCTGATGTTAGATAGATAGATAGATAGATAACTTAGGTCATCGTGGCAGCGGTACAATACAATCAGAAATACAAAATATAAAATACAATAAGAGTACAGTATGGCAGATTTAAAACACTATATTACAATATACTATGTGGATTTTAAGGTGCAAGATGAAGAGAGAAAGCTGCGTTGATGCATGTTGCCTTAATCATGAAAGAATGACCCCGGTGACTTCCACGCAGAGGCGTACAGCTTATTAATCAAACCCTGGTTTGGTATCAGTGCTTGGTATCGGACACACCCAAAGCCCAGGTATCGGTGTTTGGACTGAATAAGTCAGATTGGTGCATCCTTAATCTCTTGAGGTCGAAATAGATTAAATCCGTTTTTAAAGATGTGAAGCTATCCGTTTAAATCCCAGCCTCACTGGTCAACCCACATGATTTCCCCAAACTGCATTTTAATCACGCACAGTTTAATAATCTTGCCCGTTCGGTCTGGCTGGGAAGGTTTTGCCTGTGTGTTGAACATGTTGGAGAGCCAGCCCACCTGCTCCTACCTCAGCCGGGAGCAGAAGGTCGGGGTCCCCGGGTTACAGGGCCGCGGCACTACCTGTTACATAATACCGCTGCAAGCTGCACAGAGCTTATGGAGGCTGGGCAAGGTTTCCGACCCCTTACAATTGAGTTATGGATGCCTGATGATAACAGTTTGGTGGCTGGGGGGGGGGGGCTGCAAGATCCTGGCAATGAAGTGCACTCCAAGGCTGCAAACGTGAGCCTTAGGATGGATAAAATGAATTTATTACTGATGTGTTACAGGATCGAGCCTGCTGTGCACACATGCCAGGCGGATATCAGAGAAATATTCCAGTCCCCATTTGCACTAATGTTTATGCTTTATCTAATTTATTTTGATAATGAGGGACTAATTTCCCACATAGATGGATTACATTTCTGGAGATTATCATAATGTTTTTTTTTCTCCTGTAAAAAGCCAGCTTGACTGTGTAGCAGATGATTGATTAGCTGACTGGAGGTCTAATATAAATTCTGCTCTTTCCCGCAGACTGTGCGTCATGGCTTTCCATATCAACCATCCTCAATGGCTTTTGACCCCGTGCAGAAAATCTTGGCCGTCGGGACTCAAACCGGAGCTTTGAGGCTGTATCCTTTTTTCTTTTTTTTCCACGGGAAAATGTAAATGACGAGAGCCAAGCGAGGAAAGTAAAGGTTGGATGATTCTAGTGATTTTTCAACATTCTCCATTCCCTTGTGCGCACACACACACACACACACACACACACACACACACACACACACACACACACACACACACACACACACACACACACACACACACACACACACACACACACACACACGCAGACACAGACACAGACACAGACACACACTCACTGAAACATAACAAAACACTCCAGAACCATCTCTAACTTCCTGACACCCTTTCCGCAAATGTCACATGATCAAGTCGCCCTTCAGCATTCCACAAACTCTGGGGAGTTCATACAGTAAGTGACCTGTCTTTGCCTCTTGTCATCCAACGCAACAAATACCCAATTCCAAACCGCACAGGAGGGCGGTGCGGGGGCTCTGAGGTAGACACTAGCTAGGATGTGTTTCTGTGCAGCCAGCAGCCTCCTTCTCCAGGAGCACCCAGGCTCATTAGTGGTATCTCTGCAGTAGCATGAACAGCTTCTCTGCCATATGCCGAGGAGCCAACCTCATCAACTGTGCTGCCCAGTCTGTGCCTCGATGCCACCTCATATGTGCTGTAAACATCACTGGACTTGCACAACGCACACACACACACACACACACACAGACACTCAATCAAGCTGCTACAGCCCTTTGTAGCCCCTCGGGCAAGAGCGAGTCATTTTTGTGTTTGTTTATATTCAAGGATGAAAATTTGTTTTTACAGCTAACCAAGCAACTTCCATGAGTCACAGCAACAAAAGCGCCCCTGGATTACGGATTATTTAACACTGCATGTGATAGTCTGGTGATACCCAGGTTATGCTCATGTCCTCAGGGTTGGCCTATTCCTGTTTTAAACACAAGGTTTCCCTCTGTGCTGATACCTTGCGTGTGAGGCCCATTTGCTTTATTTAGTAGATTTTCATTAGAAGTAGCTCCGTCAGCGTCTCTATCCACTCTCCAGATTAAGAGAGCGTTGTGTTTACAGGGTGACTCCCAGAGAACACACAACTACTTCCATGTTGTCCCAGTGTGCAACGTGCAGCTGATGGGATTACTGTCATTCAGGCAATAGGTCCATTTATCAAAAGACAGGCTGTATCGATCCACCTCATTGCCCCCGGAGTTTGGAAATGCTGCCACAGCTCAGTGGACATAAGCTCAATGAGGTGTCTACAAGCAATAAATGTCTGCTTTTACAAGATCTGTCTCTACTACAGTGTTCTAATCAGTGCGTTACTGTAGACAGTCCCCTGCTCCTTCTAATGTACACGCTCTTAAATTTTGTTGGCTGCTAGTCCTGCTCCGTGTTTGTAGTTGGAGTCGGAGCAAAGCGGCAATTAAAATTAATTTAACCCTCATGGGAATTGAGGCCAGCGGGGGCGGCCAATGTGTTGAACTTTTAAAAAGGGGAAAGTTCAAACTCGTGAAAAATGGATTAAAAAAAGCCACAACTTTGCATTTAAGGTCAATAGATTGTTGCAGCTGACCGGTCATGCTGAAAGTCACAAGTTTGTTTTGATGTTAAAACGACTGTGGCTTCCTCTTCTTTTGGCTTCAACGATGGGTTACCTCTAAGAAAGGGCTGCAAAGTGACAGTTTCTCTCTTTTTTTCATTCGTTAGCATGATTAAGTTAACTTCCTGTCCCGATGATTATCAGTTGACTGCAGGAGAAAACCCGCTGATGCTGAAATGCTGCGGTGAACCACGTTGGTTTACCGAATGGGGAAGTGTTGATGTTCTCAACGGGGGGGAGATGACTTTACTGTCTGATGTCTTAAACTCACAGGTACAAGGCTGAGAGAGCAACAAGCCCTGTTTCTGTTATCTAAGTTAAAAAAAAAGTTTATTTCTCTCTAATATGAAGAACTCAAAATGATCATTTCATAGCTGTAAACATAAACGCTCTAAATGTGTTGATTTCCTGTTGTGGTGTGTGAATGATGTCAGCTGACAGGAAGTTAACAAGGACCCAGTCGGTCCTTGTTAACTTCCTGCCAGCTGATGTCGTTTGCATTCACTGCAACAGGAAATCAAACTTGGACACATTTAGATGTTTATGTGTACACATTTAAAAAAGGTCTATAGACGGTAAATAGAAATATTAATAGATAATAAATAATGTATTTCAGTGCTTTCTAGATTGTTTGATCTAAAGTATTAAACTAATTATAAAAAATGTAATATGTCATAATTGATGTCCATTGTTTCCTCTAACCAGCAGTTGTGTTGATGCAGTTTTAGCTCTTAAGTAATATTTAATTTTGAAAATAACAACAAATCAGTTGGATCTTATCTCATGACCAAAAGATGCTGAGAGGAAATGTTATTTCAACATTTTGTTTTCCTCGCAGCAAGATATTTTGGGCCATGTAAAGTCACATTTGACTAGTGTGACTCAGCTTCCTGTGCTCACACACAAACACACTGATAACACTAAGTTTGAAGGGAAACGGGAAGCGTCGTCTAAAGCTCAGTTCAGACCAAAGATTTGCGACGAGAGGAGTTGAAACTCGCGCACGTCTGCAACGTTCTGAAACCTGCCAGTTCACACCAGAGAGCCGAGACGAGACGGTGGATCATCTCCATAGCAACGCCTCTCTGTACTTCCGTCCTTATCTCTGACTTTTCAGGCTTTTTTTTGTAGCTGGATATAATTTGTAGCATTATAAAATATAAATTAGGACAGAGACAGTGAGATACTCGTTACAGCTGCATTTCCACTTGCAGTTTTATTTCCCTGGTTCACTGCTTTGTTCTGGATTACGGGGCTCGCCCTCCTTAATCATTGCAGCGCTCGCTCGACCCTCTCTCTTCCTTCCTCTCTCTCGCACACTCAGTGAGCCTTCGTCCATTAACTGCCATTTTAACCAGCTGACAGTTTGTAATTGACTTAAATGGCAGTTGCAACAGGTGACGTTTGTGACGTTATAAAACCAGCTGCTGGCGATTTGACAAACTGAATCGCTGGCAACTCCATCAGCCGGTTTCAGTCCAGACGAGACGGCTCAGTTCACACCACTGCAACTTTCTCCCGCAGTGTACTAAAACGGCTTTGTCACGTTGCGAATATTTATCTGAACTGGGCTTAAAACAGTCTCACTCTGTGCCCGTGGCCTACATGATCATAGTAAAGGTTTTCACCAGAAGCGTGGAGGAAAGTACCAACAGAATGCCCTACTTGCTCACCACAGTGATACAATCTTAGTAATTTCCTGCTAGCCTAGAAAGTGGCTTGGCTCAGCAGCACCATTAACCTACATTGTTTCAGAATAGGGTCAGACTAGACACCTGTACATGTGTATACACAGATGAGTTAATGCACACAGAAACCAAACAACCTCGTGTTAACAGGCTGTTGAAGTGATCCTACTTGATGTTACAGTGTCACATATGGACACTTTTCCTCTTTAGTGTGCTGCTGTGTTCTTACTTTTGCATGACCAGAGGCTTAATGACTCTTCCTCCTCCATCGTGGACCTGTGGAGACATGATAACCATTAGTAATTCTGACAAATGTTGTGCAGAACTTGCGGAGCCGTGAGCTAAACCGGACAGAAAGGTCACGGGTGAATGTGAGTTCAGTTGCCAACAGTCATCGACTGGCGCCGGCTTAAAGTCAGAAAGTCTGTGTTTGCCTCCATCCTTTTCCAAGTGATGCCCCGCTGTTGAGCCTCTCCTGAAACGGTCTCCTGCAACCCCACCTTAGTTTGTTTAAGGCACTGAGGGATTGTTTGATCACAGCTTTGTTAATCCTGTTCAGACTGCTGTGTCAGCTCAAAATGGACTCAGATAGGGAACGCAACGGTCTCTCTTTGGAGCTGTTCTCCGGCATGATCACGTTAGGAGTGTGAGAAACAGTGCCCCGTTTTTTGTCTTTGTAACCCATTCTGCTGTCTGGTGATTCTCTCCATGATTAGATCTGGTGCCGCCTCCTTCTTCTTTGGTGCTGGTGTGCATGATCGGTGCACATGCTACGTGTCTGTGAAAGTGATTACAGGCCGGTTGAAGTAGACAAGCTTTTCCTCACTATGCTCCTCAGTTCTGCACCGTTTGTGAAAGTATTTGCAGGTTTTTGTGGACAACATTGCAGTCGTGGCACCTATCTGGCGGTGCTCCACAGTCTCTCCTCTTATTTTAGTTTACACACGGTTCAGATCGAGGCCTGGCATCTTCTGTCGCCTTAAGGGGTGGCCCTGCTGTTTTTGGATGCACCGATTCAGCAGGCGAGGGATTCTCTAACCTGAACTTAAACAGTGCAATAGAGAGAGGTGAGAGTTACGTTTAGCATGCTGTCGTCACACTGGCTGACGCATGTGAATAAATAAGGCAGAGGGAGCCCACTGATTTTATTTATAACTCACTAGTTTGAGATGTTTCATGTTCCCGACAGCGTCTGTTAAGGAATGCAAATGATGAATGGAAACGCCAACTTACATATAGTCATAAAAGCGAAGAGCTAGTTAAACATTTTGGTCATTTTTTATATGAAAAGAAACTGTAATAGGCTGCACATGATTTTAGAGCGTCATTATTCAAACACAGATTGTTAAGAATAACTGTATCACATAATCTACATTATATTTGACAGGGTTTTTCTTGCATTTCTGCATGAACATCAACTGTCCAGTTTTCCTTGACTGAACTGAATTTTAGCTTTGGCCGAGCGGGTGTGGAGTGCTACTGTCAGCATGAGAGCGGCGCGGCTGTCATCCAGCTCCAGTTCCTGATCAACGAGGTGCGTTGTCATTACCTGTTCCTTGTTTCCTTGTTTGGTTTTCTCTCCACCTTCTCCTCACCTCTTCACTACTCGTCTGTCCACCGTCTGCTGCATCTGTTGAAACTAGCTGTGTGAACTGTGCTTTTGGTAAACACACTGTTTAACCAGTACTGCTAGTTTTGTGACTCACAAGCCTCTATAATGCCCTCATAATTGGGCACTCATGATTATCAAGCGTATGAAACAGCCCGGACCGAGCCACAAGATGTTTTGTGCGTTCTAACGTGTTTCCGACCCTCCGCACAGGGGGCGCTGGTGAGTGCCTTAACTGATGACAGCATCCACCTGTGGAACCTGAGGCAAAAAATCCCTGCAATCCTGCATTCTCTCAAGTTCAACAGGGAGAGGTACAGTAGCGTCGTCTTCTTTCTGCTTCTGTTTGCAGTGATGCCGCATCTGTCACTCTGTGAAGCGTGAACACAGTGCACAGCTGGCCACATGCTTCTCTGTGCATAATAAGCAGTGTTATTGTTGTTGTTGCTGTTTTTATCCAAACAGGCAAAGTTAATTCATGAGGTCAAGGTAAAATACAAGGGACATTTCTAGGAATTTGATCCATAGATCATCAATGTAGGGCAATTCTTTATTCAAAGTTAAAGCAGCACTGTATTTTTATATTATCAATGAATCAAATTAGTTTAAAGTGAAAGATGTCACCTGATGAACCCACAGAGAATTATTACCCAACTCTGCAGCTATCCTTTGTTCTTCAGAGCTTTTCAGACCCTTTTGTTTTTGTTTTCTGGCCCACAAATTCTGCTAACAACAAGCAAAAATGGTAAATAAAACACAAGTTTACAGACTAATAAAATTCCATGACAAAGCTACTGTATGTTACCTGTGTAGCATCAAACACCACACCGAGTTAGCAGCTAGCTGCCCCTTTTTCAAGAGCTGGTCGGGACCAAACAGAACTGAATATTGGACTTAAATTCTTCAGGTGGCTGGAAATATGACTTCAAATGAATGAATTGAATGAATTGTTGTCTGTGTCAGTCACCATATCAACTTTGTAAAGTGAGGGTATGTCAGATGTTGTGTTTTCACTTTGTTTCTTTGCCCCCATGTCCAACACAATCAGTTAATCTTGCTTCAATGTGTGCCAACTTTAGATCAGTTTTTAATTTAGAAAGACAGGGCAACTATACATTTAGTAGAAAAAAAACAATCCCATGAAATAACACTTGAGACATAACATGTGTACAGATATGAAGACATCACACTGAACAGTTAACATCAGCCCTGTCCCTTTGACACTGTAAATGCGGTGTATGACTGAAGGTTTCTTCCCACCAGAAAAGAGAGCAGTGTTTACTCCGCTGTAACTGTTCCTCCCCACTGATCTATATATAGTCTGGCTTCATTAGTGTGACACAGAGCAAGGCCTTTGTAATTAAATCTTAGTCACTTGCTACTCCTTCCAGTTGGAGCTGCATGATTAGGGACAAGGGTGACTCTTTGGCGGGATTGAGTCATGAGATAATGAAAAGCCGGGTTGTGATGATCCTGATCTCCCTTTTGCAGAATCACATACTGTCACCTGCCCTTCCAGAGCAAATGGCTTTACATTGGCACAGAAAGAGGAAACATCCACATTGTCAACGTGGAGTCCTTCACTCTCTCAGGCTACGTCATCATGTGGAACAAAGCCATCGAACTGTGAGTCTGTATTGCACAACTCTCCTCCTCTACTCTACTCCCTTACTTTCTGTCCATTTGCATATATCTTCTTTGTTCACTTAGGCGAGTTTACACTCAACCAGGAAACTCTAAAATGCAAAAGAATGTGCTCGCCGATACAGTCTGTCCTGTTGCTCTGATCAGTGTGAGGGCGGTATGGAGGTGGGGATTGTGCCATGCCAGAACTTTATGTTGAGACTTCTGGAGGTGTTTGTGATAGGAAGTGCCCACTTCATAACCCCAGTGACTTATTCTGTGTCACCCGCTCCCCCATGTATACACCTACTTTAAGGAACACAAGGAATTTTACATCACATCCTGTGCATCGGTAGATGTTGTACTGCATTTCCTGCAGAGTTCAGCAGCAACTTGACAGGTGCTACTGTACATGCAGGTTCGAGGAGTTCGATTTTGGTTGATAAAATGACCCAATGCACTGGTAGTAACTTTCAAGTGTCTCGGTTATAATAGTATTGATGTGACTGATTGGGAGCGCATTCATGCTCCCAGGGCCCTATGTCCCACAGCTCAATATCCTCTTAATATGACGCATTAAGGAGACCTTTCAAAGGGTTTTATGTTCTCAGCCGTGTTTTCCCTGAGGTCAAATGTTCAACGCATGTTTCCCTGTGTCAATTTGTTGAAACACCCACCTCCAGCTTATAGCCTACTGATTTTATGCTCCTCAATACGCCCATATATTTGCAGGCTTTCTTGACTTTTGACATTGATATCTCTACGGCGACTGACTGGATTTTTTACCATTCAAACTGCATTTGAAACATCCATCGCCCGTCATTATTTGGGCCCTCACCAATCACTTAAAATGTTTATATCAAGAGACACGCATGCCCCGGGAGCATAGTGTGATAAACACCTCCATCTGTTCATCCATAAATCCCTTATTGAACCTTTACCGCCGTATATAACATCAATGCTAGACTGCACCACAGGACCCTACCAAACTCACTCTACTAACTGTATTAGCTCCAAGTCCTGCGGGTTTATTCTGGAACATCTACCTTTTAGTTTGTGTGCACCAAACACATGGAAATATCTGGAACGCACTCTCACTACCCCTTGACAATTCAAGGCGATGATCTCAAGCCACTTCACCTCAATGTGCAATTGTGTTAACTGAGTATATTCCTCTTTTTAAGTTGTTTAACCATGTATTTCTCCGTATCTCAGCATCATTGCCAATAAGGGAAAACTCATTTTTAGTGATTGTAGATGCTTGAATAATGGTTTGAAAGAATTAATGAATGAATAGGACCTTGGTAAATGGTAAATGTACTTATAAAGCGCCTTTCTAGTCTTCTGACTACTCAAGGCGCTTTCACACTGTTTGTCACATTCACCCATTTACACTGATGGCAGTGGACATCATACCATCTAATCTAATCCACATTCACACCACATTCACACAATTCGGGGTTCAGTGTCTTGCCCAAGGACACCCTTCTGAACACAGGAATGACCCCGTCTGATTCTGTGAAAAAAGAAGCACTGAAAGTTAATTAAAACGAACACTTTAGCCTGGGGAACTTGCTCTCTCCAGGTTATCTGTCTAACGCACCCACCAGTGAGCAAAAAAATAATTTGACACCTTGACTGGCAATTGGAAGTAGAGTAAAAAGGTGTGTGTGTTTGTGTGTGTGCATGCGTGTGTGTGTGAGGCTGCTCGGGAAATCTGATAAATTGGTGTTCTGACACGTTCAACTCCCAGATCTAAAACAGCAGAGTATGCCATCAGCTCAGATAAATGTCTCTGAAACAGAATTCGGAGACGGGAAATGATTTCTGTCTGTGCTCCTGTGAGAAAGAGTAAAGAAATGAGCTCTCTTGGCTGCAGTGGGAAATTTAAAACGGAACATTTTCCTCGTGGAGAGTTGTCCGATGTTGTCTGATAAACATGTCTTTCAACACACATCCTGCTTCATACTTTGCTGTCTCTGCAAACTTGTGGATTCACACGCAGCAGCTCTAATGCTATCTGAATCCACTTGCACACTTAAACCATCTACCCGCCACCCACCTCAATGAATTCTTTTCACTCCCCCGTAGGCTGTTGCCTTTTAAATTATTTATTATATTGATGCATGCATGAGTATTTTCTTTAGTGATTTACTTATCAGATGCTACGTTCAGTTATTGTAAACGTTTCCATGCAAGCAGTCAAGTCGCTGTAGCAAATACCGCAGGACATTTAAGCAGCAGAGCTTAAAACTGGAGTTACAAGCCTGACACATGAAACAGAACTAACTGTTTAGTTTCTGAAATAATCAATGATCTTACTGTTCGTGCGTAAATGCACACAGGGGAGCAGCATCGGACAGCAGCTCTAGTCTATTCACATTTTAGAGAATGTAATTAATATTTTTCATTAATGATGTATTATTTCACCCATCCGCTGTTAAGAAAAAAGTTTTTGTCGCGGATATAACTGCAGTCCTTCAATCACTAATGACTTATGACTGATGCACCCTTTAAAAGGCAGGAAAAAAACTACGCCGTTGACGTTAGACCAGGTTTTTGTCGGTCAAAGTTGCGATCGCTTTCTGCTGCCTTAAGATGGCAATGCATCAACAATGCTCCTGTCCGGACCACACCTTATTTTTTTAGACCAACACACCCATGGGCGCACAGATGGGCACAAGTACATTTACTAACACAATGTGGGCGCTGGGCGTGAAAGTGACAACTGCGTCGGTCTGAATTTAGCAATGACGGTTGCGTTGCTTTGTGTTCCTAATGATCGTATTTAGGGTTGCAGTAAAAGTGAGCCCAACTAAACCTTAAAATTGTGTTTACCTACCCTTTCAGTCAGTTAAAATCAATGTGGGAGAAATTACATTTAAATCGGTATCTTTAAAACTGTAAAACATACTGTATACATACAGTTATCATGCTCATTTTATATTAAACAGTCCTTCATATTGACGGTGTGTCATGTGGACCTGAGTTCATATTCCGGTCCATCCCTCCCTTTAATTCACTGCTACATCTCTGACTGTATCGACTCATCAGCAGCAATGAGATCATTAGCCACCGGAGCCAGACCACATTCAGAGGCAGCAACACTTTCTTTAGGCCAGACCTTCACTTCCTCCATGCCCCTTGCTCTGTTGCCACGGTGATGCTGTCTCCACACACTATACTCTCACATAGACCCTCATGTGACCCTGCTCTCCCTCCTGCTCTCTCTCTATTTGTCTCTCTCATATGTCGCATCTCTCTCTCTCTCTCTGGTGCTCTGATGCACATTTTCATCTTATAGTCTAGCTTCTTTTCTTTGTGCACAATCGAAGAGTCTGGCTTTTATTCTTTTTTTTACTTCCCTAATTGCCTTCCTATCTTTCTCTCCCTCTAAAAGCGAGACAGTTTCAGACAACATCTATCAGATACACCTTACTCATCAATTAAACGTCATGTAACAACAGAACACAAATAGTCTTGAATTTACACACGCTCTCTCTGTGTCTTCTTGTTTCTCTTCTGTCGCACAGATCCACCAAGACACACCCAGGGCCTGTCGTGCACATCAGTGATAACCCCATGGATGAAGGAAAGGTAAGTGATAGTTGACCACCACACAGCCTGTGGGACAGAGATACATGTCTACCCTCAACTGCAGCATTTCTTGTTTTCTGATGGTGCACTTTTTTCGTTTTCGCGGTGGATAATAACACAATGTACGTACAGCTTGTGCAGCTACAACGGAGAATGATGGCAGAACATTTTCAGCTACTTAAAATGTCAAACATCAGGTCTTGGTGTCAAAATCAAAGGGAAAGGGTTTAATCATTTACAGAAACCTTCCATGATGTTACACAGACAAAATCATGGCAGTAGAGATGGAGACACTCAGAGATACGATGTCCTCTCCCTGGTCTTCTAAGTGAGGCATGTGGCACTGACCATATACACACACACCCTACCAGTGTTTATAAAGTATTTAGGTCATTTGATAAATGCCATAAACCCCCGTTTTGATTGAAAGCAACAGATTCGTGCTGCATATTTGAATGTTTCTTTTTTTTTACTTGAGCTATAGCATTTAATTTAACAATCACAATCAGTATATTTTAATCAATAATGGTTTGAGAATGGGGGTTGCTTTTATACTATCAACTAACCAACAACTCATGATGATAATGCCATTTAATAACATGCGTTCTTGTATTGTTAACACTTTTTTTTAACACCTCATAGTTTTCTAATTACCTCCTAGAAAGTTTAAGTTTATGTAAATTCTCAAGAATTGGAAATAATAATAATAATAATGTGATTTTTTTCCAAATTGTATTATTATTATTATGTAATTATAAAAATAATATGGAAAGATTGAGACTGTTCAGCTGGTACATCACAGGTAAGAATACGATTCAACTAATAAAATACTGTTAAATAATATAATTAAGTATCAAATCATCTTTTTGAGATTTAAGTTATTTCAAAGAAACTCCTCTTGGAAACCTTCACTGCTACAATAGAATTTTCTTGCATACGTAGTAAACCATTAAATGAGTTTTAGGATGTTGCCTATTTTCTCTGTATTTGGTACAAAATACAAGGAAATGATTGAGTACATTTTGTAAACTGAAGCATTGTTAAAGTGAATTGATCCTTTGAACATCAGGGCGTCTGTTGGTACAGTCGTGTTAACAGGTCGGGTTGTAAGAGCAGAATGTGGTTCCCAGTAATCAGCTGAGCTGTGCTTTGCTTCTCTTGTTATTGCAGCTTCTCATTGGATTTGAATGTGGGGTAGTGGTGTTGTGGGATTTGAAGTGCAAAAAAGCTGACTACCGCTACAATTATGATGAGGTAAGGCATTATTTTTTTTTTCCCCACTCAATTCTTGTGAGAGCACTAGTTAGTTATTTCATGGTTTACTCACTGTTGTCACAGCAACATGTTAGGTTTTGCATCCATCACTTCCATCACACATGGCTGGACAGCGGTTGTTTTCTCGTCTCTTTGAGATGTCTCAGGAGCTTCCCTATTGGGTGGCCTCTGTCGTCCATCGAGTTTTACACACTGAAGGGAACGTTTGTCATTCATGTCCTATACAGACAGGAATTAGGTCGACATCCAGGCGATCAAGTGAAGTCAAATAGAACAATTTTCTCGATGCCTGTGCTAATTCGGGCTAATCAAAGCTCCATTCGTAATGTTGAGATTCAAATTCTAGATCAATATTTGAACGCTACGCAGCTTTATTTTGTCTTTGCACGGCTGTTCATCCTGTTTAATAAAAGTGGTATTTCTGCGCAGTTGCAGATAAAGATGAGGCCACACTAATGTTGTTAGGATTATACCATTTGTAGAATTAGATTCCAGTGGTGGCTGCCTAGGATTGTTTCCGACTTGTGTGATCCAAACAAATCCAACAACTCCAGAACGTTGTTTCTGTCGGAGTGTGCTGTAAACCTGAGGGCCTGATTATTCTTTCATCTTTATTTTGTGCTCTTATTGGACTAGCCTGCTGTCCGTATGTGTTTATGTTGACCAAAACTGACGAGTTATATTCATTAAAGAAAGTTGATTTAATTCAAAAAGACTAACTCGTTTAATCTAATGAATTATTAAAATTGAGGATTTTGTTCGAGGATTGTGAAAACATTAGAAGCTTCGTTGAAAACCCTCAATAGAAACTTCAGTACAGCCCTAGTGCTAATAGTTAAAACAAGTTCCTTTTGTTTTTCAAGAAGCTAAAAGCCCGTTACCACTATTCAAAGATAAATCTAGTGATATTTTATATTTTTCTAATTGTCATCCCATGAATCAAATCATACAAAGGCCAAAAGCAACAATGAACTGATCCTGAATATACGCCAAGCTTAATGATCTGTACTGTAGAGGCCCATTGTTGTCCAAAAACATTTAAAAACAGGTCAAAATCTACAGTGCCCAGCTTTTAAAGATGAAAGTATAACATTGTGATGCATTTTCAGGGACTTATGTCTTTAGTAGGAACGGATAAACGTGGGGACAAGTCAAAGTTTTGTGTTTGACTGTACTGGTGGTTTTTGTTGCACACAGAGCTGCTACAGATCTTCCAATTTATCGTTGCACAGCTGTAAAAAGCGCATTTATGTACTTTATTTATCACACTCTAACAATGTGCTGCTGTGTGTCTTTTCAGGCGATCCACTCAGTGGCCTGGCACCATGAGGGTAAACAGTTTGTCTGCAGCCACTCTGATGGCACTCTGACCACATGGAATATACGAGGCCCGGCCAAGGCTGCACAGATCATCACACCGCATGGTACGAACTGTTGTATACACTCAGTTGTATTGTTTATATATATATATATATACTATACACACACACACACACACACACACACACACACACACACACACACACACACACACACACACACACACACACACACACACACACAAAAACAGATGGATGGTGGCAGCATGTCCATATGTGTACAGGAGCATTCTGTACATTGTATGTGCTGTACTTCTGCAAATTAAAGATTAAATGCATTTTTTGCCACTTGACCTCCACTAGGAAAGCAGCCTAAGGATGGAAAAAAGCCAGAACCATGCAAGCCTATCCTGAAGGTGGAGTACAAAACAACAAGGGCTGGGTAAGTGTGATGGTAGCAAATCCACACCCATCCTGCGTTTTAACCGACTCTGCTTGGAATCCGTATCCTGTACTGAAAGTGGCCTTTCCTGTTATTCTATCACAACAGACCAGTCATGGTGACAGTATCCTTCTGGTGGTGGAAAGCTGGGAGGGCCCTGTCTTGATTATATTTATGTTCTCAAAGGCTTTTTGTCTTTGATGTGATCGTTAAAGAAATTATTTTTGATCATGACGAATGATTTGTTGTTCCGTTGAGGTCACATGTTGATAATCACTATTAGCACAATTATCATTATCTGAAGAGAGCAAGCTTCTTAAGTCAAGGTCATAAAGTAAAAAGACCAAACTGTCCTATAAAAACATGTCATTAAAAAATTAACAATTCCACTGAAGCTGATCTAATTATCCCTTACTCTTTTCTCAGGGCAGGGATTAATATCCCTGTCATAATAATTAAAAAGTAGGCTCCTCCCATCAGAAATGCTCTTGAAACGGGGCCAAAGTATCTCCAGAGAAAGCAAAACAGAATCATTTGGCTGTCCCTCTTCACCCATTTACTACTTATTGGACTTCGTAGCTTCACAATCAACTAAAAATGTATTGAATAAGCACTTAAATTGTTTGTGTGTGTGTGCTTTCTGAACTCAGGGACCCATTCATGGTCCTGTCTGGAGGTCTGTCTTATGATACAGTGGGGAGGAGAGCCTGTCTGACTGTGATGCATGGAAAGAGCACTGCTGTCCTGGAGATGGACTACCCCATTGTAGATTTCCTCACACTGTGTGAGACTCCATATCCAAATGGTGAGCTTCGGAGAGGAGCTCTTGACAGGCCCTGTTCATCCGTCTCAGGATCTATATTAGCTCCCTAAAATGACGTCACTGTTAATCTTGTGCTGTTTTGGTTTCTTTCGCCAGACTTTCAGGAGCCTTACGCTGTCGTGGTCCTCCTGGAGAAGGATTTAGTTTTGATAGACCTCGGACAGATTGGGTAATAATTCTGATTTCTAAATATAGTTCAGTCAGAGTATTTTTGGTGTGCATCAAAGAATATGGGTATTGCAGATCGAGCACACTTTATTAATACACAGCAAATGAGAGATACTGCAAATTATTTAGCTATATTGATCATTTCGGTCAGAAATGTGCCGTTAAAACCTTTAAATAAATGAACAGAATGATGCATCGATGCAGTTGTAATGATGAATGTATAGTGTATAGATTGATTGATTTTATTTGATGATTTTAAAAACGCATGTAACACAGCCCACACATTCAAAACACAGAGGCAGCAGGCAGCGGGGTAGATATGTCAACATGCTCTGTTTTTGGTCATAACAATAAAAACATTGAAGTTGATTATGCTACATGGTACTTTTTAACCTTTTTAACCCTTTTTTAAAGGCCAAATGTGTTTAACGAGTTCATAGAATACACAATAGCTGTCACAGTCTACTCCTATTCTATAAAAGTCTCAATGAAGTACCAAAGGTCATTGTTTTGTAGTCAAACTTCTTTTTACTCTTTTTATCTGAATGTTTATTACCTTTGTCTTCGGACGTGTTGCACCTCTGTTTACCACTTTGTGCTCATTATATGTTTGTTTGTTTGTTTTAATTCCAAATCCCATCATTTTCTCTTTCTTGAAAAGTGGGAACATTTTAATTGCTGTTGCATTTTGCACCGTGGGGTGGCTGTATATAAAAATTTAACCCAGTTAATTTGAAGACAAACCAGCCAACGTGAATGATGAAGACGCAGTCCTTGATTTTGTTGGAGCGCCCAATAGTGCCTCCAAATCCCCAAATTCCTCCAAGAATGCAGTGATTGCAGTCCAACTGGATGTCGATTCATTTTAAAGTGAAGAGTCCAGACATTTTTGTTAAAACTTATATTTCAGTCATAATAAAAGTATAAAAAATTGAAAAAAATTACACTATCAAAATCATTTCATGACACGTTTAAACTCCACGGATGGTCGACTGGAGTAATCACCGGCAAGCAAGTTGTCATTTGCATCTCTAATTAATAAGCAAGTGCAAATATTATGAAGATGGATTTAGTTTTCAGATCTAACATATGGCGCATTGTCTCGACAGGTACCCGATCTTTGAGAATCCATATCCTCTGACTGTCCATGAGTCACCGGTGACCTGCGTTGAGTACTTTGTCGACTGCCCGTCTGAACTTATTCCTGCACTTTACTCTGTCGGCAGTCGGCAAAAGAGACAAGGTTACAGCAAGAAGGTAAAGTGCTCCTCTGCAATCTGTGTTGGAAATTCTGTGTACATTGTATTTGATTTTTTGATATATATAAGCTATTAAACTGGTGACATGACTAAATTTAAGATATGCTTTGTCCTTTTCCCAGGAGTGGCCCATTAGTGGAGGGAACTGGGGCCAAGGCACTCAGAGTTACCCAGAGATCATAATCACAGGGTTAGCAACTCATTAATCAATCAATTTATTTTCATCTACTGACTTTTATTGACACGCAAACATCCCATTGTCACAGTGAACAAATGATCTCGTATTCTCTTTCTTTTCCTCCAATGTTTTCAGACATGCTGATGGGTCCATCAAATTCTGGGATGCTTCTGCATGTGAGTACTTTTATTTGGTTTATAAAAAGTATTTGTCGGGAGCTATGTAAAATCCTTTTTGTCATTGGTTTTGTGCCATACAGTATTTAGTTATGCGCTAGTTTCCAGTCATATCGCAGGTTATATAGGTACAGTTACCTCAGTAATAATGCACTTAATGCATTTATTCTTTTAAGTTATTTTGAATACAAGACTAAATGAACTTAAATTAATTATACGGCAGTGATAATATTGATTAGGCTTCTAATCTAGACTTTTGCAAATGTTGGATTTGCAAATTTAATGGCCATTTATTCACCTACATTAAAAGTTAGTACATAGGAAAGAACCATGTTGTGCATAAATATTGTTGAGGAGAGAAAATGTCTATTTTTCCTTTAGTAAGTTGTATTTTTCTTTAACCTTCTTGTTTAACTTTAGTCATTAGGAAACAGTTGGTCATGACTGTAGTAAGGTCTGAAGCAGCTTGCTATGCTGTTTAAGCATGTGTATTTACAACAGTGTCATCTGCATACGCACGTTCACTCAAGACACTGTTTTGATTAATTATCCTCAAAGCAATTTCAGTCAAAAGCATGGTCCCAGTCCCAGCCTGGTCCTGGTCCTGGTCCTGGACCAGTCCCAGCCTGGTCCTGGTCCTGGTCCAGTCCCAGCCTGGTCAGATGCGTACATGAACTGATGAAGACTCTTGGATGAGAGGTGAAACGTCTTCCTAGATAAATAACCAAGTCCAGTTGCTTTTGACTGAAATTGCTTTGAGGATAACGATGATCTGGACGAATGAGAACATTCACAGGCTTTTGATTAATTGTTTTATGCATAATTCTCACAAACTAATCCATGTGGCACTACCAGTGTGCACTTAGTGCTGCCTGGAATACTGTGTATCATTGACTTAAACACATCATATGCTATTGACTGAATATAGTATAAGTACATTAACTGAAGGCTGTCTATCTACATTTCTTTCTAACTATGTTCACTCTTCTCAAAGTAATGCTCCAAGTGCTATACAAGCTGAAGACTGCCAAGGTGTTTGAAAGGGCTCGCGGTAAGGAGGAGAAGGCGAATACCGAAATAGTAGACGAGGACCCGTTTGCCATCCAGACCTTGTCCTGGTGCCCTGAGAGCAGGATGCTCTGTGTGGCCGGGGTGTCAGCCCATGTTATCGTCTATAGGTTCAGCAAACAAGAAATCACCACTGAAGTCGTGCAGGTGGGTAAACGATCGCCGTCCATGGCAGTTTGTCGTCAGAAACGTACAGAATGAATCATTATTTAAAGTTGTACTAAGATTTTCATCTCTTTAATTGTCTGTTAAGTTACGATCTATCAAAGAGCGAGTTAAAACAATGGTGATTGGTCATTCGACCCACTAATGAAAGCACTTCTACTTGCCTTTTTGCCAAGCATTATAATATCTGTGTCGGTGGCGACATTCCCGGGCTACATGTAAATGCGCCGCCATGTTAGTGGCGCTGCTGTCAGGGGTTGGTCCGCCAGCACTGATCGTCACTAACAATTATGCTGCATTCACTTGTAATTGGAAATGCGTAACTTTCAACTTCTGGGTCAGACTTTTAGTAAGGGCAGAAGTGTAATAGAAACGTGTGTGTGTGTGTGTTAGGGTGTATGGATTTAAGAGTGTAACCTATAGGGGACTGACTGGAAGTAGAAAGGTGAATACACACATAGTGGCCGTGAAGGTGACAAGATGGAGGGCTCTGAAAGAACAGGCTCACCTGTCATTACATCTTACTGCCAAAGAGGCCGCTAGAAAACACGATATCTCAATTCTTACAGATTACAACTTTAAATCTTGAGACTTTTATCCGACAGCAGACAGACTGATATCCTTTTTAGTTTTTTTTCTGGGACTTTCTGTTCTGGCATAATAATTCTTATATTTTCAGAGGTGAATGTCAATATGCCCAAGAACAAGCCTTTTAGTGACACATCATCTCTCGTGTTTAGCTTCTGGAAGTGCGGATGCAGTGTGAGTTTAGCGATGGGGACTCCCCAGATCCAGGAGGGGAGCAGACCCCTACCCTGCCCACCCCAGGAGCTTCCTCCAGCCCTCAGGAGAGTGAGCCTCCCACTCAGCCCTCCACAGGCAGCAACTCCTCTGACGGACCCCGGGACAATATACCATGCCTGCAGTAGGGACAATTATGTTTTCTTGTTCTGTTTTGCAAAATTCTGACTACTTAAATCTTTGCGAAGCAGATTGTCAGTGAAGAGATCCATTTAAGTAAGTGATGTACTCATCCATTTACTCCTTCCACTGTACCGCTCATTGCTTCACAAAATGTCCACATCAGTACACCGGGAGGAAATAATCCTCTTTATAAAAATGATGAAAATGTTTTGACAGTAAAAGTGAAGAAGAGGGAATAACAGCGACAATAATAACAGCTATAAAAAAAATGGTGATATTGTCATTGAGGCTTACCGAAAGGGTGATAATTCATTCCAGTGTGAAGTGCAGCCTGCTGGCTCATCCTGCTGTGTGTTTGATGCAGGGTGCGGAGCTCCCCGCTGAAGCAGTCTCCGGGCTACCAGGTGGAGCTGGTGATCCAGCTGGTGTGGGTGAGCGGGGAGCCTCCTCAGCCGATCACCAGCCTGGCTATCAACTCCTCCTACGGCCTGTAAGTCTGTGCAGCCAGCATGCTTGATATTTAGACGTGCGATCACATCGTTGTATGCCTACACTGGGCTGTTATCCCTGTCCCGTTGCTGTATCTGTGCATCCTGTCACACAGAAGGTCAGAAATAACTTATACCATATAGTGCAACTGTAAATAAAGCCTTCTTGTATCATAGCAAGGAGTTAAGAGCAAATCTTGCACCTGAATCCTAATTCCACAGTTTCCCTTCATCCCTCCCTGTGTTTCAGCGTGGTGTTTGGAAACACTAATGGTCTGGCTGTGGTCGACTACCTTCAGAAAACTCTGCTCCTCAACATGGGCACATCGGAGCTGTACAGCCCGTCTGACCCTTACCAGAGGCAGCCTCGCTCCCCACGCAAAGCTCGACAGCCCTCTGGAGGTGAGCTGCTCTCCCAACTGTTTTGTCTGTGTCATTTTTCTCTTGCTCACTCGCCATAGCTAAGGCGTCCCAACTACTATTATTAACCCTGGAATAAATTCTTTACGCATTTGTTTCTTACCTCATATTTCTTTGCATTGCTAAAGCAACTTAAACTATTAGCTGAGCGACTGTGCCTGTTGGAGGTGGGTTAGTGAGGCGGTGCTGACACTTGGCAGCAGCCTCGACTTCGCACCGTGAGCGCCGCCCCCTGCAGTAGCTCCTGCCCCTCAACAGGGGGCATCGCTGACAGATTCTCCATCTGTTCAGTTGGACGGACCAAAGACAGAGTGAAATGCTGTATCAGTGCTGCAGTAGTGTTTCCTTTTGATGATAAGACGATACACAATTCATATTTATTTGCTAGCCTTGGCGTTTCTGTCATGTCTTTTACTGTGGTTTTGTCGTTCACTGTTTGTATTCATTATTTTCAGTCTCAGTTGCCTGGTGCTGGATTAAAGGCTCTTTTATTTTGGATTCTCTGCCATGAAGAGCTAATGTGAATGTATCACACTGCACGGATATTATCTGCTATATTTATATATATATTTTTTACTGTTAAATTTCAATTAGAAGTCTAGCCGCAGGCCTCTGAGACTCTTTTATTTCTTTTGCGAATTATGATTTCAGACATTTTTCTGCTTCACTGTTCTTACTGTTGGTCTCTCTCTGTGATTTGGTAAAGACATTCCAACTGTGACGTCTTGCATGTCCAGACTTTCTAACTTGTATTCTGAGTCTGTGAAAAAACTACGTTCATCTCACTCCAGTAAGTCATGTTGTGTCAGAATCCTCCCTACAGTGTCCTTTCTCTCCTCTGAGTCTTCCCTTTTTCTCAAAAAGATGCACTCCCTGATTTTATAGCACTCACAAATGCCCAAAGCTCACTATTGACTTTTTCAAAAACATCAGCACTGAGCCGGAAGGCAAATTTTGAGACTTAAGGGCACTTTAACAAAATCAGGTAGTGTATCTTTATGTGCTTCGTATTTTACTAGACAAACAACAGTGACACCCTCAGTCAACAGATTTGTACTTTAGATTTGTGAAGTGAACTCAAGTGCACTGTATGGGTGACTGTCCCTGCGTTTGCTCAAATAGGTGACCCTTTGTTATTTTTTTACCATGTTCACTGTAAGAATGTGCATAGCTTTAATAAGCCCTGCAGAGAGTATTCCAAGAGGACTAAGTCTGCCGCGTTTAATTACAACCTTTGTGACTCCCGCAGCAACCGGTGATTCTAACGACGGCTCCAACACCTCAGAGGACCGCTGCAAATCCCCTACTTCAGGTAAGCCTCCCTGAAGTCACACACAGTCAAAACTAATGCTGCTTTAACTATTTATGAAAGACATCTTTTTTTCAAATGCTGACATTTGTCACATAGGATCTACCTCACCTTGCAATTCTGATGAGGATCGTAAACAGAGGTTCATAGCGAAGGGTACTGTATTGTTAAATGCTGCATGTCTCCCTTAAATTGAAGCGTCTCAGAAGGGCCGCAGTTATCTGATGTGTCTTTTTGAACCTTATTTCCAGTGAAGTTCAAAAGCAGGCGCTTTTCCAAGACGGTTGCCAATGACTTTGGTACTGTATCATCCAAGTGTATTCTTTCTGATCACTCACTCTTTCCCTCTGAATGACAGAGCTCTAACCACACTGTGCCCTAATCCTACGTCAATCTGTGCATCTTGTGCCAATGAGAGACGGAAGTGCATTTAAGAAATGTATTTTTACTAATCATACGGTTTGGGGGTTTCATCGTTGATTTATGAAATTAATCAAGAGTCTTTATTTAATGCATGAGAGGACGTCTTTTAAATTTCGAGCTTCAGATTTTCTATGCAGATTATTGTCAAAAGGCTGGAGGCTGCTTTGGATTGAAAATATTCTGCCAAATTGGCAAACGTTACTTTTCAACTAATTGAAAAAGCATAGAAAATCTGCATCCTGCCCTGTTCTTTACAGTACTAATGTCTAACCTGGTCACTTAAATGTTTAAATGAATGATGTTTCCTCCACTGTAGACACTTGCTGTGTTGTGTTTCTGATTCCAGGGCTTCACTTCAGTGTTAACTGTTTGGCTACCCACTGATTTTTCCTCCTCCTACTCTCTTTGCATAACTGTGTTCACTGAATTGCAATTACCTCTCTTCCCGTCTGCCTCTTGCTTTGTTTGATATTGCAGGCCGTTTGGTTGTCTGTGATGCCTCTCAGCCTCATTTGTATTCTCAGGGTTTCACTAAGGGTGGTTATTGACTGCAACAGGCAACTTTTGGGATTTTATACTTTATATTGGCAACACCCCTGGTAGCAGCAACAAAGTTAAAAGCACCGACATAAATCAACTGAAATGTTATTGGAATGAGAATATTCCTTTGTGAGCCTTGTGTTGTTGCACACAGTAAGAGCTGTCCGATGTCCACAGATGTATGGCATAATGTGCTGCATGTATTTTATGTATATGTCCTCAATAGTTGCCCTTCAGTACGTATGACCACCCTTAATAATGACTCAAATCATCAGTTTTGATTTCGCACTGATTTGCACAGTAGAAACAATGCCACAGATGAAATGATATGTACGGGATCTTTGATTTTACCTACCTCTGATTTTTCAACATCATTTTCATTTTTAGCCATCAGTCCTTCCTCATACAATATGAGTATTTGCTTTTGTTACAGCCAAGATGTCACGGAAAATTAGCTCGTCTAGCGAGCAAAAGCCAGACCTGGGTAAGCCAAAGCTACTGAATTTCAGCTTCTAAGACTTTTTCTGCAGGTGTTCGTTTTGTCATTTAAAGATTCTTTCTTAGCTTTCTTTCTCCACAGCTGTAAAATCCTTCTGCGAGCGTCTGTTTTATTGTTTCATAGCATACTGGTGTGAATGTAAGGCTCTTGTTAAGTTGAGACGAACACTATGTCTCTGTTTGCACTGTGAGCAGAGGAGAGGTTCCAACGATGGCGCTCTCTCACATGTAAGAAGCCCGTTCGTTGTGTGAACGAAGGAAAAGCGGCAGCCAGGATGAGCCAGAAGGGGGCCGTCTGTAGAACTTATTCAGCCCCCAACTCCTGTGAGTGGACCAGCCGCGGTCTGACTTGGGCTGAAGTGGGATAACTGGTACTAACCCCCACCACTGCTGGGGCTTTTGTTCTGAATTGGTCGACTTGACACTAATCTTCTCACATTGATTGTTTCGTTCTTTCTGAGGAAGCTCCACTGACGTGACTGCACCCCGTGTTAAAACCCTGCTTTTCTTGTTCACAGTTTTCCCCCGTGAAGAACACACATGATGGGGCAGTGTGTTTAGCCTTCACCTCTGTGTCACAGATCTTTTTGTGTTTCTCTTGGGATCCCTCATTAGCTTTTTAAAGAGGGTAAAAGCTTGTGTTTCAGCTGCCGTCAAGACAGTAATGAGGCATGAATAATTATTGCTCCTTAAATATCAGTTCTTCCTTGGGAGTCCCTGTACTACTACATGCATATCTTGTGCATTTTTTTCACATTGATAATGTTGTTGTCTTTGATTTAATTGCAAAATATAAAATTGTGGGAAGCGTTAAAAGAAAATGCATCATTGAATGTTATTCGTACAAGAGCATCTCAATGTGAAAAAGCTTTTTGGTGAACTCTAATCTGTACCGACTCCCTTCTATAAAGACAAGAGTCCACTGAACATATAGCAGCAGAACAATGCACTAACATGTTATCTGAGTTTTGACCCAGTGGATTTTATGCCATTAACCTCTCTAATTCCCCTGTTTGCACGGGGAAGTCCCCTATAAACTCTTAACCACTTCCAATTCAATCATTTCCTCATTCTTTGGCCTTTGTGCTCACTCCTGCTGTCCAGATGCCAAGGATAACTCATTCACCCGCTCACGTAGTTCAAGTGTAACCAGCATAGACAGAGAATCCCGAGAGGCCATCTCCTCCTTTCACTTCTGTGAGAGCTTTCCCAGGAAGAATGACAGCCTGGTCAGCCCCTGTCTGCTGGTGGGAACCACCCAGGGCACTGTGATGATGGTGGCCCTCAGCCTGCCGCCTGGTGGGGACCAGCGGCTGCAGCAGCCAGTTGGCATCTCCTCCTGTGGTAAGAAGCTGAAATAAACTTTAAATAATTCACCTTGTGGGGATCTGCATGTGAGTGGGGGAAAAGTACATTAACTCATCAATGACTTCCATTGACAAGCAGTGGGAACTGAAACAACAGAACTTATCTCTTACTGCGCGACAGTGTCCGGCAGAGTCGTTCACTCCAAGCCCTTTAAGTAACACTTTCAAGAAAAGACATGAGACAGCTGGCTATGTGCAGCAAGGATTCAACATGTGTCAAACATTTGTTATGTCCGTTACTTTGTAAACCTCAGAGAGACAATTTCTGGCCTTCATAGTTGAAATGTCTTTGTGGTTTCTTGCACTGTGAATAGTTGAAATCTTAGAAGGAAGTGGTGGAGGACAGGGACAGGAAATTGTGGTCACTTGAAAACTCAGGGTGTAAGGAGTTTTCTTTCCACCAGCGCTTTATGAGCCAAAAGATTCAGATCCAGAACCTTGAGAAGTCAAATATTCATTAGCAATCCCACAGTGTTAAAGACCCACAGAGGGCGTTTTGTGCTCTAGAGCAGCGTATGTCACGTTTAAATCAGAATTTAATAGCTCAGTAGAATATTAGTGAGTACAAAATTGAGTGCACATGGGTACACACTGTGGCTATTTCAGTGCAGATCTGGAGCATCTTAACTAAAACCTGAAAGTTTTGGCTTAAAATGCATTTTACACTGATCATGTACTGTAGAGTGATAGCTGTGTATACACAATAATAAAAGAACTGTATATGCATTTCCATATTAAAGCCAGTCTTTTACTAGAAACAGGTTGAAAATGACTAAAGCAGTTTTTTGTGTTGAATACCTTTTCTCTAACCTCTGAATTTAATAAATATAAATTATTTTCAAAGGAGCACAGGACAGAAATTAACTTTGAAGGTTGAGTGTCTAGTGTTAGTGGTTTTATTTATTTCCCAGCACTTTTATTTTCCAGATGTTGTAAATGGAAAACTCCAACTTTCCACTCTGCTGTCCTCTTAGTTGACTTAGAATTTCGTATCATAGCAATTTGCTCTATATTCTGTGGTAATTTGAAGGCTGTCTCTAAACCAAGGGAAAACAATTTTGTAATACTCATTCTTCAGGCACTATGGTCACACTCAAAGGAGGCATTTTGACCATGGCCCTGTTGGACGCTACTGGAGCTCTGCTGCCCCCTTCCTACGAGCCATGGTATGACCCAAATGCCTCAGATGAGGAGAAGGAGAAGAGCCGGAGGCGCAGGCCAGCCTCCCCTGCCTCGTCACAAGAGGGTCAAGATTCCCAGTTCGCTGTGCTGTGTTCGGAGAAACAGGCCAAGGTCGTCGCCATGCCCTCCCAAACCCGCCTCTACAAACACAACATCACAGAGACCTCCTTCGTGCTGAGGGCTGATGTTGTGCAGATGGCCGGAGCTAACTGCATCGCCTGTTTCTGTGCTAACGGGCACATCATGACTCTGAGGTATGACTTCTGTGGCATTTGAATCTACTTTCAAAATAGCTGTTGACATCAAAATAACTACATTTGTATAGCAGAGTTCTTCTTCTACAGTGCGGTCTGAAATTATATCTGTATCATCACAGTTTACCAAGTCTACGGCCTCTGTTGGATGTGAACTACCTGCCGCCGACAGATATGCGGATAGCCAGAACGTTTTGCTTCTCCAACCTGGGACAGGCCCTGTACCTCACTTCCCCCACCGAGATCCAGAGGATCACCTATAGCCAGGAGACCTGCGACAACCGGCAGGTCAGATACTCTGAATTGGTGAAAAGATTGAATCTAATCTTTGTGTAGAGAACAGAATTTCAAAGACGTGGGACATGGTTATCCTGGCCAAAATAACGAGCGACTCACGATGTTATCCCCGTAATATGTGAAAAATGCTTTAAACTCTTTAAATTACACTAAAACATAGGCATGTTCGGATTAACAGATTTTGCCCTAATCTAGAGAATGAAACATTACCAAGATGGACCAAAACAGTAGTGCACAATATGTGTTTTTTTTGTGTGTGTCTGTTTTCCTTTGGGGTCTTCTGTGGATATGTAGTAGTAACCTGGATTTAACTCCAGTTCTATGAGTACGTGCTGAACCCTTTATTTTCAATGATACCATGATATTTCCTCTGACAATAATCGTCCCAATAACATCCCTGCTAAATCGTAATGGGATCACTTTACCTCACATTTTGATCAGAAACATTCATTCATTCATTCATTCATTCAACTTCAACCGCTTGTCCCTGCGGGGTCGCGGGTGGCTGGAGCCGATCTCAGCTGACATCGGGCGTGAGGCGGGGTACACCCTGGACAGGACGCCAGTCTATCGCAGGGCACATAGAAATGTACAGAGACAGACAACCATTCACACCTTGCTCAGAAACAAATATTTTTATTGCATCAATTTACTTTTTTCAGTGAAACAGGCTTAAATGCAGTGCGTGAGTATAGAGAACGGTTTTGTTACAGAATGTCGTGGCCTTAATGTTAAATATAATCATTTTTGTCCAGCTCTGTGAACCAGACTGCGGTCTCATTTTACTGTTATGCATCGTGCTTTCTTCCTGACAAAACACCAATTATCCCTTCACCAAGCATTCTCTGTGAACAATTCTGGGATCTTTTTCTATTCAGACATAGCATCAAATGATTGACAGAGGAAACAGGGACACACAAGAAGGCAGTGTGAGGCAGTGTGAGGCAGTGTCCTCGTTTGCGATCCTTATGTCCTGAGGGTAGAAGCTCTCAGTTCTGTCCTGGTGTATCCGGTTCCTTCTTCCCGACTTCAACAGGGAGAAAAGGCTCTTACCCGGGTGTTTTGGATCTAGATTGAAATAGACATGAGCTGATATTTGTCTTCCCCAGGAGATGCTCAGTGAGCTGTTTACCCCTGTGGAAACACCAGAGGCTCCTAACAGAGGTTTCTTCAAAGGCCTGTTTGGGGGAGGCGCTCAGTCTCTGGACAGGGAGGACCTCTGTGAGTACAGAATGGCCTAGCATCAGATCAGGAATTTCTTCATCATGTATATTCTGTGTGATTCTGTTTATCGTAATGTCATTGGCTGACCAAAGCCACCAGTTAAACGTATTTAGGCAATGATGTGGGATATTTTTTAGCTACAGGACACTTCCTTAACCACTAATTTGGTTTCACTTTGAACATGCGAAGACGAATGTCAGAATTTGTAAACACTTTTCTCTTTTTGTTTTTTGGTAGTTGGCGAAACGGGTGCTGGTAAGGCCTCACGCAGCCTTGCCCAGCACATCCCTGGCCCCGGGGGCATGGAGGGCATGAAGGGTGCAGCGTCTGGGGTTGTGGGCGACCTAGCCCGCGCCCGGATAGCTCTGGACGAGAGAGGGCAGAAACTGGGCGAGCTGGAGGACAGAACGGCAGCCATGATGGCCAGCGCAGATTCCTTTTCCAAACATGCTCATGATGTACGCACTTGTCATTCCTTTGGGCACTTAGAACATTGTTTTCAGGTTAACTCCTTATTTCTGACTCTCATTTTGCTCTTTTCTACCTTCAGATGATGCTGAAGTACAAAGATAAGAAGTGGTACCAACTCTGATGGCAGCGTGTGGAGCATCAGACTCTGTAATCACGCACACCAGTATCTCTTAGGAGCTGCAGGTCCCTCTTCTTCTCTTCTCTATTTCTCTCCACGGGGAGTTCTGCTCAACAGACTCATGCTTTTATTCTCAGCACAATATCATACACTCTGCATTACCTCAGTCACCAGAGGACTGCCGCGGAGTGGACACTGGCCGTAATGAGAATGGAAAGAAATGGAAGAAGAGAAGCTCTTAGGAATCTCTCTTTCTATTTCACCTGAGAGCGAGGATGTTCATGTAACATCAGTTTGCAGAACAGGAGAGGGGTGACCTGTCATATCCATCAGTCATGCACTCATATATATCTTATATATATATATATATATATATATATAAACACACACCCTGCTGTTTTGTTCTGAAAGAGGAAAGACAATTCTGCAAAACATGTACTTGTGGTGGCCTGATTGCAATTGTTTTTTGTTTCCTTCTCTGCCCTTTATCGTGTCGGCCAAACACAGTGGACTGAAATGAGGAGAAAAGTCTGATGACCCCTTGTCCTTCAAATCTAATCAAGTCATTGAAGATGTGAGTTTCTATAGGAATGATTGAATCAATGAAGGACTTGTGTTTGTTTGTTTTTTTCTGGTTTAAATTATTATAAGAGTTTGACCTCTGTCCTTTTGTCTGTTTTTTGTCATTGTTTTGTCCAGAAAGGGCCTTTTCAAGCACTTAGAACCGTAAAAACTAGACAGGGAGATGATGAATCTATTGCCTCTAACCGAATAAGGGCTGGTAGTACACTAGTTCATCACCAACCATTCCCTTTTTTACAGCATTTTCCAATTGAGTTGTTTTAGGCGAGGACGACAAATACTGTGTGTTCTGAGAGTCACTTTGGTTTTGTTTTAATTAGATTATTTATTGGAACAGTATAATATGTAGGACGTAAAATAAGTTCGTATGTTGGGCATTTAATGATTTTTTCCCCCTTTTTGTCAATTGAATGCGCAAAAAAAGTGCTGAAAATGTTTACCCCCGATGACGAGTTTACATTGATCTGTTATAAAAATGAAGAGTTGATACACTGGAAAACCCCTGAAGGTCTCCTGTTCTTCTGGCTTCCACGGGGCTGTAGCTAAGTAACGTATGAGAAGGATGATGTGTTAAAGGGCAAGACACAGATTGTCCTTAATAGGATTAGCATAAATGTATATTTTGGTTACAATTTTAAGTTTATTTTTTTGTGACAAAGATTCTATCTATCATGATTGTTCATTTTTTCTTTCCGGCATTCTGTCCGTCATAGCAGATTTCTTGTCTCGTTTCTCAATGTGTAGGGAAAAAAGCATGTGTCTCTTACAGCACAATGGAAATGGTAACGCTGTCTTTGTATCCGTAGCTGCCAGTAGAAATGACCGAGCACCACAGAGTGTTACACGCAGTGCCATTGGTCATCTCTCTCTGAACCATTCATTTCAAAACTGTTTCTCTTCTGCCTTTGCCTCATGATGCATATATTCTAACCTCTACCTATGTGTATGTCTCTGTGTGTGTGTGTGTGTGTGTGTGTGTGTGTGAACATACATATATTCAGGAATATGTGTATGGGCACCAATATTTATAATGCTACATAGATACAGTGTATTACAATAGGTCTTTTTGAGGTTTTTGTTTTTGCTTGACAGTGTTTTTCAATGTAGTTAACTAGAATTCTATTGTACTTAGATTTCTTTTTCATGAGGTGCAAGGATATGCTGCTATTTGTGTCAATGTAGGAGCATTATCTGTCGGTCTTTTATTTTGAAAAGAGAAACAAGACTTTGTCGGTCCAGATCGCTGCCAAATGTTGTAAATAACGGGACAGCTGGACACAAATCTGACAGTGCAGGTTCAGGCAACGTGACATACTTTACGCTTGCGGCCATGTTCTTTTCCGACACCAAAGAGTTGCTTAATTTCACAGAGTTGTCTTGATTTTTCCCAAAAGGTAAGAGTCAGTCTGGATACCACGGACATCACTCTTAAGTCAAGAAGTCTGCTGTGTGTGGTGGTGGAGGAGGGGGGGCATAGATTGGCTTTAGCTTCTTATGGGCATGCCACCCTCATCACCCAAACTGCTGCACATGTGTTCAGAAAACAGGTAACGTGAATTTGAAGAGTTTAATTCCAAAATAAGATCATACGACACTGACTCGTGGAAAACGGTTGCAGTCATGAAGTAAAACTATTGGACGTTTTCATCCATTTTCCTAAATTTTAGAGCATTAAATCCTGTACGCTTAGGAGGTGTCGAGTCATCAATCACACCAAAAAGCTTCTTTTTTTTTTTTAATCCAAGATGGATATTCAGCATTTTGGAATAAAACCCTTCACTTTTGGCCGGCTGATTTGAATCTACTCTACTGTGTACTGCTGAGATAAACCCACCTGAAAGAGCAGTTATGTGGGTTTTGCACTATTTTTTGTACCTAAAATAATTTTGTTCGTATGGTTTTTAATGTGTTTCATTTTTCCGTGTCCCATTTTTTTCCTATTTTTTTGAAAGGACCAAAACATGACAGTACCTATGCTTATCTATGTCATTTGCCAATTATGCTGATTGCTTCACTCTCAGATTTGTTTTCAACGTCAGGTTAATGATACTATGATGATATATTTATATATTTGAAAACAAATATATATCGACTTTTAATTTCAATAATCTATTAAAAATGAATACCTTTAATGTACTTTTTTGGATTGAATAACTCACATTAATGTCCAAACAATGGTTGTGCATAATGATCCATCACCCAGACATGACAATAAACATTTTCTGGTTATATATTGAACATGATCATCTCGGATTCAAGCTTTGCTACTGCAGGAGGGTCATCTCCTCTTGTTGGGCCGCTGAGTCTTTCTACAAAGTGTGGCCTCGACTTTAAAGTGCTTCAGTTTGCACCATATATGGTCTAAATGGTCTCTTATTGCACATTGAAGGATGCATGATATTAAGTGTTTACAAACTTGAAGCAACCATGTATTATCCCTCTTAGAGATTGTCTGTTCTGGCATTTGTATTTACCACCGTGTTGAACAAAACTGAAGTTCTCGTCACACATCTGAACGTGTCCCATGTTCGTTTGATCATGCCAATTGTATAATTGTAAGAGATGATATTTATTTTATTGGCACATCTGTTTATGTTACTGTTTGCGTCATGACAACTCTTCCTTTCCCTGCGCTGTAGAAATGCATCGAAATGGTAGGCTCACAGCACCGTGCAGGAGAACTCGAGGGTTCCTCAGTCACCATACTTCCATCCATCCATCCGTCTGTCTGTCTTCTGGGATGAATATCTGTGGAGTTGCAGTATTTTCTCATAGTAGGCAATTTTTGTACAGTTTTGTTAAAATAAATTTCACATGGATGTCTGACTTAATCTGCTGCCACAAACAATTTAGACTGTAGATACAGTATATATAGATATTATTGTGCAATGGAAAAATAAATGTAAAACCAATCATAATCATTTTTGTCTTGTTTTTTCTGTCGCATGTTGTACTGATCACTGCTCACTGACTTCATTTAGAAATGAATGTAGTCCAGATTCGTATACTGAAGTTCTGTGTCGCTCCACAGTTCAGAGGTGTCAGTGTCAGCTGTAGATTTGGGCTAACTGTCTTGTTTCAGCAGGGTCCAGCACTGCTTTGATTATCCCAAGGGGCAGCGTGGTGCCTCTGATGTATACCGCAAATTTTGTGCACAATTAAAGTTTAAGTGTGTGTGTGTGTGTGTGTGTGTGAATGACAGCTGACAGGAAGTTTAGTTTAGTTTTTTAGGATCCCAATTAGCTTGGTCCGAAACATGCATATAGTTATAATTATGCATCATTATACCAAAAATAAACCAAAAATAAATTAAAACTGAATTAAAACATGCAAAAACAGAGAACCTGCAACAGGAAATAAACTAAGGACTGTAATTATTTTCCAGGTTTGCTGATGTGGATGAAATATGCACTTTTTGTGAAGATGAGCCAGAAACAATTTTACATTTATTTTGTATTTTCCCATTGTCATCTGTTATTTGGAGGGACATGGAAAATGTTGTCTACAACAAAACTAAACAATACATCACAATTAGACCCAAAGATATTATTTTAAAATGAACATGAGGACAAATTGCTTCATAATAAACCTCATGACTCTAATAGGAAAATTCCACAAACACAAGAAGACATTTTCTAAGTCCCTTCCTAACTGTAATGTCTTGACAGAAGAGTTTAATACATGTATAAAAACCTTGTCACTGATGCTTAACAAGAAAAAGAAAGAAAAGTGAACGCACACTATTAAACTTGAAATTATTTTCACTTACCCCATCATATATATATATATATATATATTAGCCTTTATTTAACCAGGAATATTCCCGTTGAATCTTTAATTCACAATCAGAGTGTTTAAACATAAGAATATAATATTTTTTAATGCTGTTTTATTTTGTTGATTTATCATTTTACGTTATGTGTCATGTTTAGTTGGGTGTTGTTTTGGTTTTAAATGTGAAACTTGTGTGTTTCCCTTGGAAAAGAGATTTTAAATCTCAACGGGAATATTCCTGGTTAAATAAAGGCTAAAACATATATATATAAATATTTTCATTGTAAACAACAACCAGAAACTACACTGTTTTGGAATGATTATGTCTTTAATGTTTTTTTACGTTTTATGTTTTTCCTTTAGGTTTATGTCTTTTGTCTTAACATTTTTTATTACTTTTTTGTAATTTTTCTTATGTTAAAAAGTGGTTTAATCTCGTTTTTATGTATCTATTTTTATTTTTCATTTCACTTTATTCCCAAATCCTACATTTCCCAGAATCCCCTGCAGGTGGCGCCAGTGTTCGCTGCTCTCGCGTCATCCAGCGGGGTAAAAACCCCAGCAGAGGCTGACTGAAGCCGGGGATGAGCATCTTCCTCACACTGCCCGAACCGGCAGATGGAGCGGAGGGAGAGCAAAGTTGGACACGGTGTGAGCTAGGGGGGGCACAAAGTAAGCCACAACAAGTGAGTCTGAGCAATGTTTAATTTTTTACCAGCGGGTTTAAAGTGGTGAAAATATATCGCTCTGGCTCCAGCGTCGTCCTCTTAATGTTTGCTCCGGGGGAACGTTTGACGGACCTGAGTCTTGCCTGTAACCGTTGCGTTGAATGAGACAAAGAGGATGGACGCAGTCTGAGAAGACGCCAGCTGGCTTCTTTCACGTTTTTAACGGAGGATAACTTCACAAAAACGCGGTGAACTCGGCCAAAGGCTTTTCTCACCGGCTAACTTCACGTTTCTTTCGACAGAAAGTAAGTTTATTTTGCCAACTTAACCGCTAGCGCCACACGCTTCAACCAACCGTTAACCGTTAACTTGAGTTTAACGGTCAAAGAAGTTGAAGTCGTCTGTTGTCTTTTGGGTTAAAACAAACTCTTTTTCGTGTAGAGGAGTTCACATATGTTCACCTAAAGTCTCCGAGGGATGTCAAAGGTCAGGGTCAACAAGAGAGCCTGGAGCTGCCGTCACTGTTTCTGATTAGGAGGGTTCAGACAGCCACTTAAAGGGCTAATGCACATTTAAAGGTGTTTCCAGCGTACAGCCACACTGCTGTCTCCTGTCATGTACTCACAGTTTTTTCTATGGACTTTATAGATGTGTCTAATGTGGAGAACTGAACTTTTTGGACGTGGCCGGAGCTGTTCATTGCCTCTGCACAAAACCCCTGTAGCTGTGTGAATGGAGATGATGATGCAGTGCACTTGCATATAAGGTAGGCCTCCTTATATCCTCCTTTTTAAGATGAGCCAAGGGCCAAACCTCGTCCTCGAGTGGCTGTCGAAGCTCCATCTGGCCCAGTATGTGGAGGCATTCATTGACAATGGGTACGATGATTTAGAAGTTTGCAAACAGATTGGAGAGCCAGACCTCGACGCTATAGGTGTCCACATTCAGTACCACAGACACAGGCTGCTCACAGCAGTGTACAAGCTGAAAGATGAAGATGAAAGGAAGGCACCTGGCTATTATTTCACCTTAGAGCCTCTGGACCCGTCTGCGTGCAACCACTCTGCACACTCAAACAGAGAAGATGACCCCAGGACTTTGAGGTCACAGGCGCGGACCACAGGAAGGCATGAGGCCTCCTGTCCTGGAAACCATAACCTCCGATTCACAGATTGTAATGACTTTGTGACTTATCCCAAACTGAAGCTCAAGGTGCTCTTAAGGGATAAACTTGCAAAAGATGGAATCAACCTGGGAGAAGCACCTTATACCCATAAGGTAGGGAATTTTTACCTCTTTTGTTTTATTGTTTGTTTACAATATGTCGATCCTAAATGCTGGCTCTTCGAGCACTGTCTCATGGAATTTAACACGCTTACTTTGTTATGTTTGTGATGAAGAGTGCGACAAATTTCTTTGATGGTGCTGACGTCCATTGATTCTTCTTTACTGCTCCAAGGAGGCTTTGGTTTCCGTGGCAAAAGTCTACTGAGAGTCAGTGTAGTGTTGGTAAATTTCACTTTCTCTCAATCAGTCGAAGAATTCTCATGCCAGGGTCGAGGTTCATCTAATGGACCTCCCCGTATACAATTCCCAGAATGCCCCTGGGGTTGGATGTTTATGTGGTGAGCACAATAGCATAATGAGTAACAGAGAGATGAAGATGAATTACTTTTATGCTGCTTTACTCAAAGCATGAGATGCCATATGGCTAGTAATCACAAACCGGTTCCAGTAGAGAACCAGTGCCAAATGGGAACCAGAATCGTATGTCGGCGTAAGCTTATCAATTCCTTTTTTCAATTTGGGCTTGTCTTTCTGTTATTGCGTATTGAAAAACAAGGATGTCAAACTCATAAGCTGCTGGAAACTTGCAACCAAAAGGGGTCCAAAGTGTGGTGTATAATATAATAACATTAGTGCCAGGCAGGCAGGCATAGCAGATTTGTTTTGGCTAACAAATAAAAAAGAAAGCAGTTCAAATAGTCTCTCTCCGTGTTGGACACTGTGTTCAGACTCAGATAACAAATACCTGTGTAGGCTGACTTTTTTTCCCACGCAGAAAATTGATCAGGATTCATAAAGAATCAAACCAATAAACAGAATCGATACTAGGCCTGTCACAATAATACATTTTGCTGGGCGATAAATTGTCCCTGAAATGATTGCGAGAAGCGATAATCTTGCAATTTTGAGACCATTTCCAACCGATCTAAGGATAATGGCATAATAATGCAAGTACACCCTTTCAAAGATCCATAAACGTTTATTTCTTTTAACACTAGAACTCCAAGACATTTAAAATATCCAAAATAAATTAACAAAACAACCAAAAACAGTAAATAAAATGGACTCTCAGTATATTTTAACACATTGGCGCGTTTAGTTGCTCCTGTTCTACAACAAATGTGACACACCGGCTTTCTGTTTCACGGCGGTCATCTGGTTTGAACAGGAAGTGCTCCCACAGCTGACATGTTCGGCTTTGAGACCAATTCCATCTTTATGTTTAGACCTACAAATCTCAACCAGCGTGCCCTCTGAATTGCTGCTCACAGGGCTCCTGCTGGGTGAC
Source organism: Echiichthys vipera (assembly GCF_963691815.1). Classification (NCBI taxonomy): domain Eukaryota; kingdom Metazoa; phylum Chordata; class Actinopteri; order Perciformes; family Trachinidae; genus Echiichthys; species Echiichthys vipera. The sequence continues at coordinate 7,655,066 of NC_139837.1, forward strand.
TCTGGGTAACGGCACACACACACAGAGACTGTGCGTCTGACGAGTGACTGACACGACACGCAACGAGGGTAACCTCCTTATTTAGCTGAGGGAGAGAGAAGGGTCAGTGGAAACGGATGCACCGGAGTGAAAACTTCTGTCTTCCAGTCTCTTTGATAGAGGGACACCAGGAAAAGGGAAAATGTAAATAATTGCGGCTGGTAAAGTTTAGCTCAATAAAAGTTATCATGCGATTAATTGATTTATTACTTATTGGGACAGGACTCATCGATACTGGCGTCAGTTCCCATCCCTACATGTGGCTGCATGCATTCTGGGCTATTGAAGCTACTGTTGAGTAATTATCACAGTTTCTCTGCTTCTCTACATAGATTTATTCCAGTATTGTTTGATTGTTCAACGATGATGATAAGGTAAGTCAAGAAATAAGCACTTTGATGGACATTAAAATCAGAGGCCAGGGTTGACGGTTCGATCTACAGGTCCAAGTGTCCTTGACTGAACATCTACTGCTTCTGATAGTTAGGCCCGTGCGGTGCTAGTTGCATTAGGGGGCGGGTGGGTGGGTGTATGAAAGGCACAGCTGATAACAGTAGCCATGGTAGTGCAAAACATAAGCCCTATACTTAACAGTTAACACATAAATGATGGACAACATGAACTCTGCAAACAGAGGTCAGTGGGACAATGGATCAGCCGGCCTTTTTGACAGATGTTACATTTACTGACAGCATGCCATTCTATCTCTGCAGATCTTCTCTGTTCCGACTGTCTGGATTGCAGAAACTGTTAGTTAATGTAATTGCAGAGGGAAGCTATTCCTCTTTGGCTTCAACCAAATCCACTCAGTCCATAATTCACTCAGCGAACAGTCTGAGACCAGCCAGATCAAATGCTCATTCGTAGCACATTCGGCTTATTTTCAAGAATCTGTCGCTTTCAGGAAGGTGTGATTGATTGATTCTGGATTTGATTATATCCCAGAAAATAGACTAGACAATACACGGCACACTGGTGAATCTGATACAGCTGTTTAACAGACTGTCAGAATGAATCCCTGCTAAGCAGCACTGTTGGACACCGCCCAAGAATATCTTTACACTTTCATACCTAAGGCACAGTTTCTGTTGTCAGCAATCATACTCAGCCAAGAGAGAACATATTCTTTTAAAACACATTTATACTTGTGTGGGTTTTGTTTTTTCCCCCAACAGATGCAAACTTAAAACGCTGCTCATCAACAATGAATGAATGTGGGCTGCGACCGGAGAGCCAGGTGCAGCTTTCCAGTTTGGTTGAGCTGATCTTTGTGTCAAAACAAATCATAGAAGATATTGAGTCTGCTTTACCAGAGTACCTTTAAACAAGCCTGCCTATTGTGCAGTATATTGTACCTATATGGAAAATGTGCAGTGCTTGGTGCTTTCTCGTTTATTTTAATAACAATCTAATTGGATATTTATTTATTTGACCTCTCTGTGGTGCCATTAGCTTTAAAATAGTATGGTTCTGGCCAGTTTCACAGCTACAAGCATAACTGTTCATGAAAGATTCAGAGGCTGTAAACTACTAAGTGCAAAGGCACTTTGTGCTTCACTACCAACCTTTTTGTAGGTTACAGCCAATACTGGCACAGTTAGATTCACCCAGAGAAGTTTCTTTAATTCTTAAAAGCATCACCAGCTCTGAAGTCAATACAGTCATACTGGGTTCATTCACGAGGCGATACCTATGGGATGTTATATACAGGGATTTTACAGTGGTGTATGGGATAGTAGCTACATTTATACTAACTTTGGTTCTCTAGCCTTACACTGCGTTGACATTTGGAATATTATGCCATCCTGCTGCATTTTAGTAGGAAATAGGCCAACCTTTTTTGGCTCATTAAATTTGCCCCAGTTGATCCTCCTCAGTACATTATGAAGACATGCATGATCATTCAATTCATTAACTGTGTGGGAATATCAGCTTGGTTTGGTGCAGCTCATCAGTAGGGAGTAGATTAAAACATTGAGGTCAGACGGGTTGGCTTTGTGTGTTCACAGAATTTTGGAGAATTTTGACGTTTCAGGTTCATCAGATTTAGTTAGAGCATTAAACAGTTGCAGTTGCAGGTACAGTATGTAGGTCAGTGCAGCCTATTTTCTCACTACAAATGGCAAACAGTAGCTTCAGGCTACGTCTGGTTCTGCCAGATTTACTTCTTTGCTTATATTTGTGTAAACCTGGACCAAATGTCAATTTAATAATAATATATCAATGATATCATATTATTGAGATTTCCAATTAGATATTATTTGTGATTGATTTAACTTATTTACAGTCCAATTTATTGTTGTCTTTTTCTCTTCTTATTAGCCAGAAAAGATCAATTTCAAAATATGCATTGCATTAACACACAAATACTGTAGCGTAAAACCCATCTGTATGCTTCACAAGCCGGTGACAAATTTCCAAATTTTTAATGGAAAGCAGTGACCTTTGCTGGAAGAATATGGACCTTTTGAAATTTGTTAATCAGTTAATATACAATCTCTTTCTTACACGTTACACTTCCACATTGGCCTCGTTTGTGTTTACTCTAGATGATTTCAAATGACAGTATAACGTGTCCTCAGGCCCTATTCTGTCGGTGATTTAATTCTTTAATCCCATAATGCTTCTGCCTTTCAGTCTGGAGTTGGTAGTGCAATCGATGACCAATGTGCTTTTCTGACTTTTCTGCATGCATGACTAGTTCACTCGGGCACCCAGGACCAATTAGTGACTGAGAGAGGAAAAAAGAAATTCGATGAATGCTGGTTGAGCTGTAAATGACCTAATCACTGACGCCGCAACACGTGTTCTGATGAAAGTGTAATCTGGATTTCCACAAATGATTATTCCCTAAAACAAGAAATCCTTACATGGCATTAAAAAGAACCATGAACTTATATCTTCCAGGCAAAATTTCACAGCCAGATGAGGTGTCAATGTAGCTGTAAAGGTCTTGTCATTACTTTTACAGCCTGGTGTTTTGTGTTCACACAAACCTGGATTGACTTGGTCATGTTGTAGGAATAACCTTTTGAATTTGAAGGTAGATTTCAATCATTAAACAAAATGCATACACGTTCATAATGGCTAAAATTACAAAACTCTATGGTAGAGTGCTTCACTTGTTTGCAGCTTCAAAAGTTATCATACTCAAATAATGTAATGCATTAAAATGCATAGCAGAAAAAATCAAGTTGATTTATATATTCTATACCAAAGGATAAATGCCAAACTTTCGGCTTGTCTGACATTAATAATTCCAGTTTGTGGGAGCGGGATGTTTCTCTATGCTGCAGCCTCTCTTCTTGATCTTGCCTTGTGTAGGTTTAAACTTTGGCTAAGTTCCACAAGAGCCCATCAAGATGATTAACAAGCTTTGTGTGCATCAAATAATTAGCGTTGTCATTTAACAGCAGAGCATACAATACATTGTTAATCACACACACACACACACACCCTGTTGAGAAGGATTCCTTTTATGGCTTTCTTAACAATAGGCTTCAAATCCCCCAGAAGGCCTCTCTGCAGAGCCCGGCCTGAAAAACATCCTCAGAATGAGGAACAAATCTTTAGTTGTTCAGGAGATTCCCCTGTGTTGCTCTGCTAGAGGATCAGAGGACACGCAAAAACAGCAGGTCCCTTTTGACAGAGGGAAAGCCAATGTGAATAGAGCCTGGCAAAATACAAGCTCTGCAGCAGCTGACAGCTGTCTCTGCCTTTTGTCACTTTAAAAAGGCGACTGAATAGAACTGTGTTTGCAGAACAAAGTTGGTTTTAAAACACCAGCAATGATTTTACTAAGAGGGCTGGTGCAACATGGTGTGGCGGAGGACCTGTCAATAAATGAGAGAAGTGGTTTTGTTATTTAATGGTTGATAATATTGATCAGTTTTTGTTTTTTTTGTGCTGCATATCATTTTTAAAACAAGACTTAAAAACCTGCTTCTTGGGTGAGCTTTTAGTTAGCACTTTTGCCTCACAGCAACAGGTTGCTGGGTTTGAGGTCAGCTGACCTTTTCTGAGTTTGCATGTTTTTTCTGTCCCAGTGTCGCTACATCAGTCTCTCTCTGGGTGCTTCAGTCTATTCCCACAGGACAAGGACAAAACTTTTAACTCATTAGCATTGCACTGATCCGATCGGTTCTGTTAGACCTTATTAAACGCATCTGGTTACGGCTATGGTTGTGCTGTCTGCTTATTTGCTTTTGAATATATCTGTTGAAAAAGGCAAGACAAATGTTCTGGATGTGTCAGGGGTTGCTCTCGAAGGCACCTGGCATGATGTAAATTGGATCAGTTAGTGACTCTTAATGTTGGTGTTGATAAAAAGTTCTGGGATTGTGAGCTGAATGATTTTGACCATGCTCAGTCATTATGCTCTATAGCTTTAAAGAAAAATCCTTACAAACAGTTCTGTAAGATATGATGAGATATATTGAGATTTTTTTTGGCCAATTAGTGCTACACACAGCTGCAGTCAACTTCAAACAATACAAGCCAACAAGACTTTATAGTTGTACACAAAGAAATCAATTAAATGCAGTAAAATACCTTGTAAGATAAGATATAAATGCATAGGCATTATCATGACTGCATACATCAAATATTCACATCTGGTCGTGTTACAGTGCGATCTATCCTTTACTACTGTCCTCTTTCTTACTATGTAGTGTTCAGTAGTGAATGCTAACTTATGGACTGTATTCATGGTATGTCAGTATAGATTAAGGCAAACCGCTGGACCGTTACAGAAATATTGCTGGATTATTGCACTGATGGTGCTGGGGGGCGGACACAGAGCACTCAAAAGATTAACATGCTATGAACATGCTTGTCACTTGCTGTTTGATACTCGATAAATTCCTGTCCGGCTTGTTATTTCTGAAGTAGTCAGTTGCTCTTCTCAAGGACAGTCGTCATTCTAGCGGCACATATTCAGCCACTCAACATTACATCACTGCTGAGTGATATGAGAGATGTCGTACACACAGAATATGTTGCTATGTATGCATAATGTAAACATGTGTTAAGCAGAGCATAATCACTGACCTATATTTGTGAATTGTGAATAAAAGATTACAATTGTCCAGTGTAGGCTGGAGGTTCAGGACAGATGTAGCTAGTAGCTCATTGTTCTGTGTATATTCTTCTTTACGGTTGTTTTTGACTTCCAGCGCTCCTCTGTCCTCACGTTGCCTTCAAGTAGAAATTATTCAGAAGATCCTCTGGAGGGGCTTTGCTCAAAGAAGCCAAGAGAAGTACATCACACACATGCACTTAGTGTAGTTTATGTCCAGCAACACAACATTTTCATGCTTATGTTGGACTTAACAATATGTTAGCTCAAGAACGGGGGGTTTAAAAACATTTTTTGAATGAAAAGTAATTTGTGTAGTTGTTGTTTTTTGGAAACATTTCCATTAAGCACCCCTAGCTATTGGAGCACTCCTCAGTCTCCAGCTTTTACCTCTCTATTGCTTCAGCTATTGTATTACAATGCAAAATAGGTCTTTGAAACTATGTAGCGCTCTCTGAATTTAAATCACTGAGCAGCAGTCTTTTGCTTTGTGCCATACACACGCAAAAGGCACTCAAATAGAGAGAGGAAGTTTGATTTAAGTCTGTATCAGAGCAAGCACTGAGACTGACACTACGGGCTTTGGACTTCTGTTTCCTAATGATTGTTTATTGCACTCCATAACCACAACTAAACTACATTAAGTCTGTAGCAAAGCAGTGGAAATGTCTTTGCACATATCATTTGTTCATTAAAGATAGTCGTGAAAGTCAGTTCAATGGTTTTCCTTTGTTACATTTCTGGAGCCACCTATCACCTTTAATAGAGTGAAGTTCCCTTAGAATAAGTAAATCAGAAACAAACTGCTTTGATTTAAAAGTTGTCTTAGTTCATTTGAGATACCAAATAACACATTCATTGACTGACTCGATAACTGTAAAGCTTTGCCTTTGGCTTGACATTGATTTGTGTGTATAAAGATGTGTAAGAGTGTCTCCTCAGCCCTAACCCTTCTCTGTTTGAGTGTTGCATCATCTCCAGGCTCTTGGAGGTCATTGAGCCACTCAACATTGACCTTGATCACGTTCCATTACAAGGGTCTAATCATGCTCTCTACGGGGCTATTTTTACTGCGTGTGCAAGATGGGCCATTTCAGCAGGGTTAGCAAGTGTTTTCCGTCAGTCAAGCAGAGAAAACTTGCTAGTGGTAGATTCTCTTTTAAAAAGAGGCACCATTACTCTATGCAGTTATGTTTCTTTTGTTATTTATTTATGTATGATTGAATACAATGTATTGGTACATTGTAAAGGTTTTATGCAATTTCATCTAAGAGTCTAAGACCCAAGGGTTTTAATTTTTTAAAAGCCAGTTCATTCATATATAGTCTTGTATATACACTATTTTTAGTTTAAATGAAAAATGAATGAACATTAAAATGATTTTTTAAGGATTTATCATGTTAATGAATGTAGCCTATGTTTTACTAAGAGAACTTATAACATTAACAGCCAAAATTTAGTCATTTATTTATTGTTTAGTTATCAGACTATAAAGACTCTGTTTACATCTAATTCTAAAATGTTTTATCAAGGTTCATAAAACCAACTCTGAATTAAGCCAAACTAAACTATCTTGACACCCTCAGCATAACAAAAGTTATCCATCAGGACCTGTAGGTCTGAAACATTAAAACACATTTTTTCGTGACAATAAAGGGGACTCTGCTTTTTCTCATTCATCATTAGAGACATTGCAATCTACTAGTCATGCAATTTGTTTTAGATATAGGTCAAGTATGGATTGCAGCCTTTATTTTGTTTACATGCTCAGTACATTAGTGCTAACTCCACACGGCATGTATTAATAATGTGACTCACTGTAATTCAGTGCATTAAGCAAAGGGTCCATTCTGCATGACCAACACCATAGGATGACAATGAATGAAACTCTCGGCAGGATTACGTAGTGTAAGTTTTGTTCTCTGTAACTGGTACATTATAATTATATTTGTGACTTAGTTGTTTGTCTCCATTGCAGTGCTGTGTATTTTTTTTGGGTGAGAGAGGGGGACACATGCAGCAAAGGGCCACAGGTCGGAGTTGAACCCGCGGCCGCTGCCTCGAGGACCTTCAGCCTCTTTACATGGGGCGCCTGCTCTAACCACTCAGCCACAGGCCGACCCAGTGCGGTTTTTTTAATACTGTGTGCAACTGTTGAGCTATTGAATTTTGAATTAACTCTACCACACAACTATACTGCCCCAGATTCTCCTCAAAGAGCATCAATTTTGTACGACACAGAACACAGTATTGATTTTGCCTAGTAATTAAGAGCTTTCCATTCAAACCCTTGGCATACTACCTCTGATCAGAGGCATGTAAGGTCATAAATTACAAATGTAGCTGCACTTCCAAGCCATTTAAAGTATTAACAGTCAGACATCACTCACTCATTTAGAAATCGATTAACGCCGTCCGAGACTTTGCATTTGATGAACAAATTAAAGGAAGGACACTAATGCACTGTTTCTAAATAAATTCTAGTGAATTTACGATTCTTTGTCTTCATCCGTATTCTGTCTTCTTTTCCATTTCTGCCTCATTAAACATTAGACGTTGCAAGCAGGTCATTCAAAGTGCAATCTACACACTGCAGGAGAAATGTGAAATCTCTGCAGATGTTTGGCGGTCGGCTTTCACTTCAGCTAAGCACTTAAAATCCACATCACGTCAGTCAGGCAGCTGTGAGGCCATTACAACTCTCAGGTTGTCTGACACTAGTGCTTTAACTATTCCCTGGTCAAAGTCAGCAGTAGCTTTTAGTTTTGTTAGCTGCTGTAGCATTAAGTTAAAGTTCAGTTAAAAATTAATAATCTGTGTGTGGTCACTCTGCTCTTTGTGCGTCTCTTCCGTTACCACCTCCGCAATCTCAGTTTTATCGGACACAACTCCCAACCAGATAGGCACGCAGATTTGCTCTGAAGATCGAGTCGAACATGGGCTACAACAATACCAAGAACATGAACATGGAAGGAAGCAACTTCAACTTTTAACTTTATTGTTCCCGAGGGGAATGTCAGCCAGGTGAAACAGACATACATACATACAACATAAAAGGGACGTAGGCACACGGACTTGGTACAAAAATCATTGTAAAATACATGAACCTGAACATGAACATCCATCGCTGAAACTGTCTTCAGTCCTAGTTAAAATGAGCACCAACATTTCCTTTCACAACTTTCTACTTTCCATTCATTTTTAATTTTAAACTCTGTGCAGCATCTCTCTTTGATACATTTATTAACAGTATAAAACTTTATGATTTTGCCCTCTGACTCCTTCGGGGATGAGCTAGACTTTCGAGGCTGGCAGTGACTGTGGAGACAACAGGTATTAGGTATTAGTTTATTTAAAAGGGGACTTCATAAAACACATGATTACACATGGTTGCTTGAAGGCATCTTTTCACTGAAGCCATGTGTACGATTGTAAGGTCAAACAAACATAGTGCTGTGGGTTAAACCCACATCTGCGGTCAATCTTACCAGGTCAGCATAATTAATCGACTGCTTTCCCAAACCTCTTCCTTAAGCAGTTTGAAAGCGGGTCAAACACTACTTGGCTTTGGTGCACAGGCATTGTTATTAACTTAATTGACTATAAAATTACATTGTTGACATTTAATATATACCACCTGGCCAGTCTGTAATCAAAAAAGAGACCTAAAGGGATGGACGATAAGAGGTAAGAGATAAGAGAGGATGCAAATGAAGCCACTCTTATGAATGTGGTCAAATGCTGTTTGAATGCATATTCCATAGAGACATTAAGTTTATTATTAGGCATTGCATTTCTTTATGCTCATGCTACAGTACTTGTCATGCAAGTATTTCTGACATGGTCAATATGACACTCGGGTCTTTTGACTTCAGTGGCTTAGAGTAAATCTCAGGCTTCCAATCCATGTTTGATGCTTTGGCCCATTAGCGATCTGGCCCTGCAGGGCCAAGGGATTAGACTTATGCCAGTGTTACATCTTGTGCAATGTAGCATGACATGACATCTATCCATCTAAGTAAGGATGAGGTTGATCTTTTTTCTGCTCTCTGCATTTGCTTTTGTACACGGGGATGGATGGTATCCAGTAAAAAGTGAATAAAATAAAAACCTAGATCAGTTCAAGCATGTGTTTGGGTGTCTTCTGCCAATGCCTTCACTCTAAGAACTTCAATCAGATTCAATCAGCCATTTATTTTCTAAATGAACAAAATCTAGCTTTATATGTTGCATTTGTTTGTTATAATTTTGCTCTATTTTTACGTCATAAATACATTGCTGTTGAGTAGGGCTGCAAGTAATGATTGTTTTCATTATTGATTAATCATTCTGTCTATAAAATGTGAGGAAATAAAAGATGTCCATCCTAGTTTCTCCAAGGTGATGTCTTAAATGTATTGTTTTGTCAGTCCAAACCCCAAAGATTTTAAGTTTAATATGATGTAAAACAGAGAAAAGTAGAAAACCTCCATATTTGAAACGCCGAAAACAGCATTTTCTGCAGTTTTCTTTCATGAATTTTACTTAAACGTTTAATCCATTCTCAAAATAGTTGGCAATTATTTTTCTGTTGTTTGAATAATCTTATTAGTCGATTAATCGTGGCAGCTCCACTGTTGAGCAGTATTTTTAGCCGCAGTGGTATTTGCAGAGGTGGGGGATTACATCTTTGCTGGTGTCCCATTGAGAACACATTGAGTCACAGTCATATTTCAGTAAAATTATCAAATTGACAACTCCATTTCTGCCTATGCTGACCGCAGAAGACAGTGGGAATACATCTTTTATTCGTGTGAGGAGCTGTCACACATCAGGTCCACTCTGCCTGTTTGCCCAGTAACTGGCAGAGTAACTGCTTCTTCCATGCACTGTTAGTCTCTAGTACAGGGGTTTACAGCTTGGTCTCCATCCAACTGTGTGTATGCGATGAATCAGTGAAGGGTCTGCCCATGCAAGTGAGCTTTCATACAGTAAAAACAGCATTGTATCTGACCTTTCAGAGAGGTTAGGGTCCTTTTTATATAGGAAAAAGAGCCAAGGGTCACACTCCTGCAGTGCAGTGCAGTGGATTCTGTATCTTCAGATTATGACCCACTTTTTACCCACTCCACTCCACAGCAGCTTAGACCCTCCCCCCTTATAAATTTCTTATGACAAGTCAACTGACACTATTGCATAGATTCAACCACAACAAAACTGTAAGATGAGCTGCGTCCCTGGTGATGCATTCGCATAGAATATGTATTTTCTCCCTTTCACTGCCATGTGAAATTAAGAGGGTACGATTATCCTGTATTGGATTTGCTAAGAATATTTAATGTGCTTGATGTCACCCCGTCTGCATACATAATGTATTCACTCCATGAAATCTAAGTTAAATCAAGCATCTACAGTGCGTTTGTTTTTGCCTCGGGTTCACCCATTAGCCTCCTTTTTTCAGTCTGATTCATTTTCAGTCTTGTGAAAGATACTGTATATAGGAAATGTTGTGGCTGTTAGATAATTGTCATTGTCAGGTCAATTTAACGTTTTTAAAGATTTTTTTTGTTGTTTAATTGTTTTGACAACTATAAATGCTAAACCACATCCATCGTCCATCCATCGCCATCTTCAACCACTAAATCCTGATGCCATATAGATTTTCTTTTGCTGTTGATTGTATTTTCTAAAATGAGAAATGTTGCAAATTTGAGTAAAGCAATGATCTCTTTGTAGTACACATCTTTTATCCAACCCTCCTCTGTCTCTATAGACCTAAAACATATTAAAGTAGGAAAAGCGATATCCACTAGACTGGTTGCATTTACGTTTATGTAAGTCAGTCTTAAAGAAAGCATCGGGAATCATGGACTGCCTTGGGCACATTTCAGTCAACATCCACTGACCTCAGGTTGCAGGATCACACAGCCATTTAATAAATCAAAGAGAGCACTCAGACAAACTCAGTTTTACTGTAGTTCACTTTCTCCTCCCTTGCTGCAAGGGGCTGCTTGCACTTTACATTGTTCTGGGGCAGCAGTGACTGAGAGCACCTACCTGGGTTAAATTAAGGATTAAAAAGAAATGGAAAATTGAGGTTAATGCTCATAAACGTGCTGTGAAGTGTCACATGTCATGTTCAGACTAGATTACCAGTGTATTATGTCTCACCTCTGCTGCCCCTATCAAAAATGCATTACTTTTTGATAAAAAAAAAAGCAAAATAGTTGTTCAATTATGTGCAATACTTATCTTTTAGAAAAAAGTGTTTTTTTCCTCATCTTGGTACCTTCACACCAGGGCTAGTTGAAAACAACCTGAAATAATGACCAACTTTTTAAAGGGATGCACCGATGTGAAATTTTGGGCCGATACAGTGTATAAAATAATATTTGGCTGATAGCTGATAGAGTTAGAGAGGACATCGAAAAGTGAAAAACAGTGTATAGTCGATACCTGAGAGCGAAATAGATTTAATTTATTCCCCCTTTTGGGAAACAAACACATCTTCATCATGAATGAACTGTTTTTAAAGTCACCATCCATTCATTACACTATCTCTGATCATAAATTCAAACATACAAATTTATGAAACAGCCTTTAATATATCTTTATTTTACATGAAAAATAACTTAAAACCCATTTTAGCCTGCTGTACAACTAATGTTATCTACTTTTCAGTACTTACAATGGAGATCAAAATTAGAGAAATAATCATAAATTCTTGATTTATTCTGAAATATTGTATTTTTTTATTGTTCAGAATTTGATAGAAATTCCTGTGGCTATACCACTGCCGTACTAGCATGTTTTTAAATAAACAAGGCACAACAAAAACCTTTATTTTGTGAAAACACATTCAGATAGCTCTGTTATTGGTGTTAAAATGGCACCTTAATTGTTGGAAACAACCTATTTATCTGGCAGCTCTCCTGGTTACTTTGCATGATAGCGAGCTGCTCTAAAGGGACTGAAACCCTGCAACAGCAGGTTGTCCAGATGAAGGCCAAAGGGATGACCCTCTCACCTATCAAAGAGAGGTTGGGTGTTCCAAGGCCGCGCTTTCAAGAATATTGAAACTTTACAAGTCCCTCAAAAAGGCGGAGTGTCCACATAAAACAAGTGTACGAGAGGACAGGATTTTGTAAAGACTCTCATTGGGGAATCTGTTCAACACTGCAGCTGGTGTTGGATCTTCGGCACACAGTGTCTCATCGTTTAAGACAATTTGTACTGAAAGCCAACTCTTCAGTGACAAAACCTCTCATCAGCAGAAAGAATGAAAAGGCTGGACTGGGGAAAGACTGAACCCAGAGTGTGTAAAAAATGTAGTTCAATTTGGAGGAGGAAGTGTCCTGGTTTGGGGGATGTTTTCTACAGCAGGAGTTGGACCTCTTGTACAGCTACATGGCAGAGTGAATGCAAATGATTATTTGAACCTCCTTCAGCAACATGCAATACATTCACTGCAATTGTCTTCCAATCAGCTTGCAGTTTTGACAGACAACACAAAACAATGCCTACTGTCACACTGTAAACCGGGTTACACAGTGTCTTGAACCTAAGAATATTGAAACAATGAAATGGTCAGTCCAGAAACCCCACAGAGAATCTCTGGAAAATCCTTGGCAACAAAGTAATGGCTAAGAAACCCACTACAGTTACTGAACTGAGACTGAAGAAGAACGGACCAAGATCAAACCAGAGCAGTGTGAGAAACTAGTGATGTCCTGTGGGCGCAGATGTGCTGAAAACATTCACAGCAAGTACCTCTGCACATCCTATTCATTTTTTAATCCTGTAGCCCGAAGAAAACATTGTTTAAATCTTCTCTTCTGACACGATGGTTGCTGTACTGCCTTGGTTCTTTTAAAAAAAAAAAGTATTAATAATTTGTTGTCTAATTTTGATCACCACGGTACTTGGCCTATCAAAATCATTTTGTGAAACAAAGGTTAAATGTAAATGTGAAAGCTATTACTATTGCAATAAAATATTAATGTAAGCATCCAGCTAGCCTTCATATCCAGTAACGTTAGTTTAATGAACGTCTGTGGCCTTGGTGCTGTAGATTTTCGTGGGCAGAGTAAAGCCGCCAACCTCCACAGAGGAGAAAGGCTGGTCATCTAATGTGATGAACTCCATCACCTCTTTAGTAATGCCTTCAGCCTAGGCACTGTCTGTGGGGAACTGTCTCCCTTTTCAAATGCTGTGATTATTTGGACCGAGTCTTGCCTGTGGCGGTTTATGCCACTGATTTTTCGCCAACAGGGCACAATACTCCCACACCACCAACTTTTTCTGTCACTTTAAATAAACCACATGCATACTGTATATGGCAACCTTTGACATCTGACGTCATGCCAGTGTAATGTCCAGCCAGTGGCTTCTTCTATGCATACGCTGGCAGGCTGTTGTCCGAGTCTGACCATCAAAAAACAACAACACACAAACGTTGGCCACTGCAATCGGTGTCCATCTTAAGTGCAGATTTAAAAATATATATATATATTGTTTGTGAGTAATGAACTCTGTAGTTAATGGAAGAATATTTAGTTGTGCATAGTTGCTAGTGGCAAGTGGATCTAAATCTTGTATCCTGCTGATCTTTACCTTGTATTCACTACTGCTGTGCTGTAGAATTGGTTTATGATTATACCATGTGCGTTAAGAAAGTGATAGATAAAGATATCTCTCATTGTTTAACCATAGTGGCCCATCATTCAAGGTTCAAAGCCAGTTTTGAATTCTTTGTGTCTCTTCTTATCAAGTGCTTCTAAGCTGCATATCTTTTTCATCGTATCTGAACACATGTGACAACTCTTTGAATAATAAATAGCCACATTTTTCCTGCCTCACTACCAGTGAAGATGCCTGTTCCTCTCAAAAAGCTTCTGAGGAGCAGGCCGGGCCTCCTGGGAAAGTAGATGGCAGCGAGCAAAGATCTGTGGTAATGGTGTTAGTTCATGTGTATTGTACTGATGTTACATATACCTAAGATGAACACTGGGAAGCCAAGAGAATGTGATAGTGCTGTACTGTAAGAGTATGTTTCTGAAACCATTAGGGTGGGTGTTTTGTGATCAACAGAGAGAATCAGGGCAAAAAATATTCTTGAGGCTACCCATATCCGCAAGAAGTAATGCCTGCTGTGAAATATTGATTGTCACTTTTTATAACTTTACAGGACACTGCTGCAGTTTATTTTTGGTTTCCTCTATGCTTTTGTTGAGAACCAGCAAAGTAGGTGGTGGTTATGTTTCTCCTCTGTGGTGCCTGTGTAGTCGTGGCGGTGCTGGCGAGTATCATAGTGCTGTTCTCTTTTGCTTACATTCTTATGTCTCACTGTTTATTGTACAGTCGTTGTTGAGGGCTTAGTGAAAGGGTTGTTTCTGTTGCTGTGCTTAGTCTTTAATCTTAGTTGGGGGTTACCATCTGTCAATGATATGTGAAAGATTAGCGTATTGAAGGCTGAAAAGGTCACTTGCATGGCTAAGTTCAGTTCTAATTATGAGCAGATAGCCGTGACTTTCAATTTGGCCGGATTGGAATACATTGCAATAGCAATTAGCTGTGTCTGTTATTTATATAAAAAATTGCAAAGACAAATCCTTTAGCCCTACAGGTACTACAGCATTGAGCTACAGATCTGTCATAGACATACAGGTTGAGCATGTTTACAAAACTGAAGCTTTGAAAGTTCCAACCAAGAACTAATCTTCAAATCCTAGACTTGAGAAAGGATTGGCCCTTGAGATCTAGATGTTTCTTACAGTTGGTATGACTGACGAAACATGCATTTGTACAGTATACAGGGTTGTAGTTCAGAACACCCAAGTTCACTACCAGTTGAATTGTGTTTGGAGTTAGGGATGGGAATTGAACACCGGTAATACTTTGGAAATGGAATCACATGCCTCTGATCTTATCAAATCAAAGAAATTACATCAAACTCTGTCTCGTGTTATTATGTAGAGCTCCCGTTGAGGTTTACACAAAGCACAGGACAAAAAGGGGCACATTTTCACTCAAAAATGTATACCAAGTTGCTGATGCCCGGTGCTTCACAGAGGTTGGAAACAAGTGTAAATAATGCAGTGTAAACCAGGTTTGCCCTTAAGAACGCCTCTGTGCTTTCAGAACAGAAGGAGTGATGGTGAAGATGAAGAGCCTGTCTAAAGCGTGGTGTTTTGCTAACTTTATATTAACATTACTAACCTAAATAAAAAAAGCTGTACAAATATTTTCTCATTCCACACTGAGTTCAGACTCCGATAATAAAACAGTTGCATTAACACTGTAAACCTGTGTAGCCCTACCTTTTTCCCCACACAGAATATTGATCAGGAATAATTTAAGGCAATCAATAATGAATCAGACTGAGAAGCAGAGTCAATACTGACATTGGTATCGATTAAATATTATCCATTCCCATCCCTAGTTGGAGTTGAGCCCAACGTAGGTCTCTGACCAAAAAGGGTGTATGAGGGAGTTTCTTTTTAGGGTTCAACAGCGATATAAAGCTATCTGCATAAGCTGTGTAATCAACATCCAACTAATTACTGAACAAAATATTGTCGCGTCCAAGTCAAAATACACATTAACTGAAACCAAGAAATTAAAAAAGTGATCAAGAAACCGGATAGAACTGCTACAAACCTTTTTACAATTAACACTTTAATTTTGAATGTAAACAAACATGAAACAAGGACAAGAACTGCTACAGTACAAACCTGAGTTTGTGTCATTAGTAAACCAAGCATATAAAATGGTATAAAGCTAATACACGTGTGGTTAGATTAAATACTCTAGACTCTAGTCATCTGCACTGTCTCTATGTTTGGGTTATCTCCAGCTATTCACTTAGTGTCACATTGTGTGTTGATTCCCCAAATTCCACAGGTTGTATGTTGGAGTTGTGTTTTGATAATAGGAAGGAACTGAACAGTAGCCAGGCAGCAAGCCTAAAATAACAGACAGGCTATAAATGATTAAAAAAAAAAGTCATCCTCTGGCGTTTGTGCCAAGTGGCTTAGTGAAATGTTAAATGACATGTATTAGGGTAGAATCGACCCATACTGCTTAGCACTCAAGTTAGCCAAACATGATGGCTTGGTTAAATCCCTATTCCCCCACTGCCAACTCAGTGATATTATACAGCGTATGTTTGCATACTTTGTTATTTACTCTTGAATGAATAGCTTCCAGATGTCTCCATTACTGCATCATTGATGAGGGTTGCCTTTTCTTTTGGATGAACAAGTATTTATGTAAATTTTGTGAAAAATTGAGGGCAGCTGATGTAGATGGCACCTAGAGACGACCTAAAGAAGACTCTACAGGCTCTGACATAAAGTTTTATATGGGAATGTTTTGTTATCCATTTTGAAATTGCAGCGACGTTCAGGCAAGGGTGGAATTAATTGGCTCGTATCAATCAATCTAGGGATGCAATAGTTGTTTCATCCTATCGATCGATGATCAATTAATCGATAAGCGGCAATTCTTCTGAGAAGCTGAATTTCCCTCTGAAAAGGTTAACTGTATAGACCTTTTTAACGGAATTCCATTACTAGGCAACAGCCTTGGTCCTTGTTTACTTCCTGTCAGCTGATGTCGTTCACATTAACTGCAACAAGAATCAAACTTGGACACATTTAGAATGTTTATGTTTACAACTTTAAAAAGGTCTATACGTAACATGAAATGCTATCTTCCTTATGATATAAAGAGAACATGAAAATCATATTCCTTAATCACTCTCTTGAGGGCAGGGAATAACAATTTGGTAGCATATCACACATATTCTGAATAGAAAATATTAAAATATTACACAGACTACTCAATATGAAAATAAATTGAGCAGTCTCTCATCTACAACATTGGAAACATTAATAGCAGCAGCATAAAAAAAGCATTCCTGAATAGAAGAATACTATGCCAGTGGGGCCAGTATGCCTCACTGACATGCTCTCTGTGAGTAGGACTGCTGACATTATCTGCCAGTCCAGTTCAATGTAGTGGCATGTAACTGTGATGTAGCTTTCTGTAGTCAAGAAAGTCCAACAGTATGTTGTGGGGACCAAATTTGTGGTTGCAGGTTGTGTTTTCAACTGGGCCTTCTTCCTTGCGTAGCTTGCTTCCACGTGGGTGGTTGTGGTTGTGTGCATCAAGTACCCCCCCTCACGTGGACTTGCAGGGAATAACAGGTTCAAAGCGCAATTAATTGCAGTTAATTTATTTTAATTGAGTAATTTCTTATCGACAATTAATCTATAATCGTTTAATTGTTTGCATCCCTAATTCAATCAATTGCTATTTGATTTGGAATTCCATCTGGAACAGTTACAGATTCCTATTGAGTTGTCTTATTGTAGCTCAGATTTCTGGATGTGCTAAAAGAATTTTGTTTGCTGTTTTTAAGAATATTTTTCATGAAAAAGGTAGAGCATATGTGAGTCTAAATTTTCTAATGGAAAAACTCATATTATGTGGGTTGATTGTGCTTGTGCATTTTTGTTATGACTTTCTAGATTTATTCTAGTTTTTATTAAAAAACAATGCGTTTAACATGATTAACAACTACTTTAGTCATGCTGAAATTGGTAAGGGCCAAGCCATATTTCCAGATGTTATCCACGTTTACATATATACGACTTCCTTCATTAATCTTGTCTTTGGGAAAACAAGGGACATTTGAAACTATGGACGATGCACTGTGGGTTTTACTGGATTTATTTATTAAAACCAGAGATATAACATGCAACTGAATCTGAATTTTGTTTGGTCAACTGGGGATGCGATGCTTTTTTCCCCCTATTGATGTTACATTGTCTTTAATAACCTGCAGTCCATTGTGGACTAACAAATACATATTCATCATATGTTTACAAATAAACATCTCTCATTGTTCCAAATGATTATATCTCCATAATGAAATGAGATGTTTCCTGCATTATTTAAATGTGACTGCTTATCCTGCTTTCTATTGCTGGCCAAAATTGTTGTATTATGTAGTCATGGAGTTGTACAAAGCACTGGATATTAATACATTCAAGCACTCTCATCATAATTGAATTATGTGCCTATTTTGGGTCAAAGAAGCTTTACTCCGAGGACTGCAGAGAATTTCCTTCTTATTTAAATCTGATATTGTGTCCATTAGGAAATGTGTCTGCAGCCATCTGTCACAGAGAAAACGTGATAGTGAGACTGACCTTAATGTGTGATCTCATGTCATATAGAACCAGGTGTTGCAGTCTTCCTATCCATAAACATTGTCAAGAAAGTCATAGGGTTTAGAGTGCACCTCGATAGGTGCAGCATCATTAAACAATGTGTAGATCGCTTCAAGTTACTGTGTGTTATCTTATGATACCATGATATCATCATAATGGGCGGCTGTGGCTCAGGAGGTAGAGTGGGTCGTCCATTAATCAGAAGATTGGCGGTGACATTGACAAGTGATCAAACCCCAAATTCTCCAAATGTATGAATGAGAATTTGATTATCTCCTGATGAGCAGGTGGTGCCTTGTATGGAAGCCTAAGATCTCTACTGAGAATATTTGAGGGCTCTTGCTGCCATCTGCTAATAAAGGTTCATAACTTTATTTTCGTTATTAAAAGCTTTGTAAAATGAAAAAGACATACAGACATATATTGTTTGTGTTGCACAGTTTTAACAAATGTGCGGTGTCCTTGAGTGCTCAGAAAGGCACCTATAAATAAAATGTATTATTATTATTATTTTCAAACAATACAGTGCTGGTTACCCAGAATAATCCACAGACCTCGCTGTGATCCATTTTCATTGTGAAAACACCTTCCTCTGGAAAGTATGATAACAAAACCAATAACATAAAAGCACTTTAAACCCATCTTAAACTCTTCCTAACCTCGTATTAATGCAAAGGTACAGAGGGATTTAAAAAAGCCCTGTGAGTAATTTGGTATCATGCAGCTATTTGGGTCAGTAATGGTTGATATAGTCTACACATACTGTGTTATGCCAATTTTTTTTGTTTGGAATTTAAAATCAAACTGTATTGCATTGCTTTGCTCCCACTGCTACTATTCAACTGCAGTTAGAACAGTGCATTTTTATAGTCATTAGCTCAATGACAGCCTGTGGGGGGAGTGGATGAGTGTTGGTTGAGTACCTTATGGAGTCTGATCTGGCAGACTCACATGAGGCCCATAACACATTGCATTCATGACTAACCCCAGCCTGTCTTGCTGCCCACTCTGCTGTAGGCTCCCTCAGCCATCCACCCAGACATGACAGCTGTGGTAGATACTGAAGCCTGGGGTTCACCTTTGCTCTGGCAGGTTTTTAGAAGTTGGCATGTCTTCTGGCGTACGTTTGGCTTTCACTGGGATTAGTTCAGACAAGCTAAAATAAAAACCCGTATGGCATAATGAGGCCAACGTACCACCGCACTGGGACCTCTGGCCCCATGTCTGGTGGGTTCTAGTCAGGGTGATTCACTAGTGGGTGGTTGTGCCTCCAGTCACGCAGCCAATGAATATTCAAATAATATATTTGGAAACGGAGAGATCTGACTCATTAAGGCCTTGATTTTTGCATTGCCGCATACCTCTTCTTGACTGTTATCCGAGTAGACAGTTTACATCTTGCAGTCAGTTTCCTAAATGTCACAAAGTTAATATGTCACTGTTGGGAACCACGCCTAGCTTTTGTTGGCATTTCAATTTTAAGTTCAGGGAAAAGGTTGTGGATGGTGGCATGGTTTGAAGGTGAACATATTGTCCTGTCCATGGTGGTACAATGTCACTTTGATTTGGAGAACATACTGTAACAACATTCAGTAATAGCTTAGTGAGGATCTCTGCAGAATACAGAGAAGTAAATAATACAATTTCATTAAACAATGTGGGGGAAAATATCAGCTTGGGGCAGTTGGACCTGGGTCAAATATTTTTGGCAAATAGTTAGCATTTGTTTTAATCGCCTTGGTGCAGCAGATGGATGGGGTTTATCCACAGGGCCATGGAGGGGTCATGCCCGCTTTTGGAGGGAGGCGTGAACAGCGCTGGAGAACGTCGCAGTAGCCTTAGTTAAAATACATTAATGCAAATCAAGACCAGGACAGATTTGAAATACTGTAAAATTTATGAAATTATTTGTTTTGTTTGTCTCCAACCAGTTAATTAGGATTTGGAGCTCAACGCTATCAAGGAGGATGTTTTTTTTTTCATCTACATTTAAACACATTTGTGTAAACAACATCCATATGCAATTTGTGTAGACACAATGTGACTCATGACAGTAATTACATTCTTACATTTCCACTCTGAATGAAACACATGTTTTTAGTTATAATTTGAATTAAAAACCCAGAAGGGAAACTTAACTCTGAACAATCAGATGAAAATGTCATGCTACAATATTATTGTGTTTTTGGTTGTGACAGCCTGCATCTATGCTTAGTGTACATATTGATGCCTCACAGTTGTCATTGTTACATTGTTTGGGATTCATCAGATGCGTTGTGTGACAGGAGTTTGCTCTGATTCCTGGAGAAAGTCTTGTTTGTGACCAGGGTTTGCCTGCCGACAGGCTGCATCTATTTGCGGCTCAAGTCCACTGTTGAATATTTATCACTTGGACTTGCTTTCATGTCTCATTCTAATGTTTTTTACGTGTCTGAATATATTACTGAGCTGAATGTGGATCTTTATCATTCAGTCGGTCACATAGTTAAAACTGGGATGACTTCAACTGAAAATGTTAGTCTTCAAAGTCCTGAAACGGTGAAGTAAACAAGGGAGAGCTCAGAGCCGATGACATTTAGCTCTCTAGCTTTGTAAAGTTTCTCTCTAGAGTCACCCTTGCAAAAATAATTGATTCAAAGTGCAATACATTTTACATGGATGACATGATGCACAGACAGAGCCACACAGGTTCAACCATGGATGTAAATCTGAGGTGTCTGATTGGCTTGGCTTTTCATTGCTTTGCCTTTTATTGTGGCTTCACAGCTTTTATAATTTTATGCAATTAATGCAATAACTGGTAAGGGGTCTTGGACACAATGGGTTGTTTTTTGCTTTTTTTTAGATATGTATAGTTGTTTTTTTGTTGTTTTTATTTTTTTTATTGGGTGTTTGTGACCACGAGTGAGAGCAAATTGATATTTAAAGTCTCAGTTGTCCTAAAGTAGTCATTTCCTTTGAGCTACACAGTCCATTGCTGTTTTCCAGTGGGGCTTGATAAGTGTCTTTAAGGTAGTTTCTGGTCTACTTTGTGCCATGAATAGATTGCGTTGCCTGTCTTGTCGTTATATCATTGTCAAGGTTATGTCCACATCTCATGCACTGTATCCATTATTCAGATGGTGTTCTCTGAAACCTATTAGACATTATCATGTAATTGTCTCCACGGTGGCCAATAAAGTCTGCATGAGAAACGTGACTGTGTTCATAGATTATCGCATTAGCTCTGTAAAATGACATATTTATGGCTCGTCCTCAATATAAGTTTTACATACTGGATATCACGCAATACGATTTTATTATGCATTATAAAATGTTTTGTGCTTTTAATCGGCTCTCTTCGTTCTTTGGAGAGGACAGAGTAATTCTCCTGCACTTAAAATTAACCTCTGTGTGTCCATAGAAAGATGAGTCAGACTTATTGTGTGAGGTGTATGAAATGCAGTGTCTTACATTTATTTGGTCTTTTTATGACATGTAGATATGAGAGACCATAATATTGCTAATAAAAAATGTATCAATTTTCAAATTTAATGTGAAGTACATGCACGTGTGAAAATATCTCTAAAAGACAAACATTGTATGTCTGTACAGCTGAATCAACACCTCTCTAAAACAGTTTCAACAAACCCCGAGCATTTTCATCTTCATTAACATTCATGTGGGACTGACGGCAGAACTATTGCATTAGACTGCATTTGTTTTAGCTAGGTGTAATAAACTGGCACCTGAATGTATTTTGTAGAGAGAAGAAATTGCTTTCATTTGGTTCGAGGAAAACTAGGTTTTACTCTACTGCGTTCATAAAATAGATATAAACAGTGTTTGCAGTGTTTATGTTTATTTTCCCCCTTATCCACTTGCATTATCTGAGCGTAAATAATGCAGCAATCCCAGCTGTTTCCCAAATATTCTACATTTTGTGATCATCAGACCGGATCCTAATTTTGCCCCGTCTACCTAGATTTCCCCAAAGGACAGTGTTTGGACCACTGCCACTAATGAAAACTGTTCCAGTGGATGTCCTCTTACAATTTCCAAACAGCTCTGTGACTGTGGTTAGGTTTGACCTTCATTGTGTCCATCAATATGTAATTAAACTCAAACTGCTGTTCTAGCAACGGCAGCTTTTCCTCCATCTTAAATCACCTTTTATGCAGCGGAGTGACTCATAATCTGGGCTCCCCATGAGATGATCACTGTCAGTTCAACTGATAAAATCAGTGACACATTTTATAATCTCGATGTTACCATTTGATCGAGCACAAATGGGATTCACCTTCAGTGTATGAGCTAATAATGGCCAGTGATCATGCGTGGTTATTTTCAGCTTTGATGTCAGATCTAGCATCTGTGCCAGTGTCATACAGTTTGCCACATTTCAAACAACAGTGGGAATTCACTCTGAGCCCTGTGTTTGACCATTTGCCAGATCTTTGATGTCTTTATTTTTTGCTACCTTGAAGTGTGGTTTGAATCCTGATCCTCTCTGAAAACAGCAGAGTGCATTACAGTTTATTTTAAGCTTGCCTTTGTCCCCACCAAGCCCACCCCCACCACCCCGCTGCAACCTTCCAAAAGGATATGTGTATAGCTAATGGATGGATCGATGGATGGTATTCAACAATACCAAAAAAAAAACAAGCAAAAAAAATGGTCCAAGCCCAACTTTCATAACTGATCTGATACAGGCAAATACAGCATTGAGTACCATTGTTCTGTTTAGTGTTGTTGTAGTTGTGTTAGCCCTAGCTGCAGCTAATGCGTTGATTTTTTAATGCTTCTTTTCCTTTTTTTTGCCTTTTCACATTGCCTCAGCTGCTTAAGTGAAATAAAATGTGCAACTGAAAAGTAGAAATGAAATAAAATGAGCTCAGAGGGCTCCGTGTTATTAAAAAACCCAGACTTGTTTGTTATTAAAAAATACCAATAGATAACCACAGCAGTAATGTTTTAACCACAAAGTGTTTCCTACTATGCACATGGAAAATGTTTGTGTCTGATAAACAAGCCATGCATGATGGCTTTAGTTTTATACTTACTGTCTACCGGTTTTTACAAAGGGAACATAAAAAAGTGGATGTGAGTGTTCTGATGAAAGCTGTGATAGGGAAGCTACAAAGAAATGCAGAATGTGCATTTCTGTGAGGAATGACAGGAAGCTGTCTGACAGGTATCTTACTATCCGCTACACCTGCAGGGTACACAGAGCACATAAAAATTTCCCTCATCCCTTGCTGTAACCAAAGTTGGCAGGTGACCTTCCTTTAGGGTTTTATTACTTATGTTTATGGAGTAAGACAAATAAAGACATGTCAAAAACACTTTATAGTTGTTTGTTATTTTAAATAATGATACATACAATACAATAATATAACCACAACAAGTTATCATCACTGCATTCAATCAAATTAACTTATTGAAATGGTCAGTTTATAAACTTGGCATGCAATGGTGTGTCAATGCTGACTATATTAAGCCCTATTTGGACGGGATTACTTTAATGTGGGGATGTCGGATAAGATCATTTTTACCGGAGGTTTTAGTCTTGTCCTTATGCATCATGTCAGTAATTATTCTGTAGAATGTCAGTCAAAATTATGGCAAATTTCTTCTGTACAGCGCTCTGGAAAAATACTGGAGGCACTTGAAGAAGCACTCTATACTTTTTTTTTAGTTAGTGTCCTTCAGTTTCGTTTTTCCTTAATTTTGTGATATCAGAAAGAACATATCACGCATGCTGCGACAGGGAGGTGACGTAGTGCGTAAATTGAGTAACCCCACCCACCTTTGTTAGAATACAGAGATTTCTTAATCCCCAGAAAATTGTCCATTTTATATTACAGACGTCGTGAGGTAAGACTATTTTACACCACGTCCCCACATTAAACTAATCCTGTCTGAATAGGACTTTAGACAATACATTTTCATGTAGTTACGTACTTACAGTATATCTTTGTGGGGTGGAAGACACCATATAAGTTACTAGAATGAACAGGATCGAGCATGGCCAATTTCAGCAGGAAACAAACTGACTCAACCACCACAGCCGTTTACATCTCTACAATTATAATTACACTACCGAATCGTCTACGTAAAACAACAAGTGCACGAGAGGACAGGATTATGCAAAGACTCTCAATGAGGAATCGGTTCAACACTGCAACTGAAATTGCTCGCCAGTTCAGTGCTGAACAGGGCAAGGATCTGTCTCGGCACACAGTGTCTCGTCGTTTAAGACAATTTGGACTGAAAGCCCACTCTGCAGTGACCAAATCTCTCATCAGCAGAAATAATAAATAGGCTAGACTTGCCTTTGCTGAGGAGCATGTTGTATAGATAGAGGAGAATTGGTCCAGAGTGCACTTCAGTGATGAGAGGATGTTTCATTTATTTGTGTCTGATGGGAAACATTATGTTTGGGGTAGGACTGGGGAAAGACTGAACCCAGAGTGTTTAAAGAAGTCAGTTAAATTTGAAGGAGGAAGTGTCCTGGTTAGGGGCATGTTTTCTGCAGCAGGAGTTGGGCCTCTTGTAAAGCTATATTGCAGGGTGAATGCAAATGTTTATGTGAACCTCCTTCTGCAACATGCAATACATTCACTACAATTGTCCTGATCTAAACCCCAATAGATTATCTCGGAAAATCTTCGGCGACAAAGTCATGGTAAAGAAACCCACTACAGAAGAACAGACCGAGATCAAACCAGAGCAGTGTGAGAAACTGGTGCATGGCTGTGGGCGCAGATGTGCTGAAGTTATTCAAAGCTATGGCCTCTTCACTTCCTATTCATTTTTTAATCCTATAGCCCGAAGAAAACATTGTTTAAATCATCTCTTCTGACACAATGGTTATTGTTCTGCAGTGGTATAGCCCCAGGGGATATTCTATCAATTTCTGAACAATAAAATACCACAGTATAGAATAAATCAAGTATTAATAATTAGTTCTCTAATCTTGATCTCCACTGTAATATGGAATTTCTAAGGGAAAAATCATATTTTTGATTTTGAATTACACAGACTAATTAATGCAGTCCAGTAGTACTTTTTTAATTTCCGAATACTTTCTAACACATCATCATGTCTGTCACATATCATCAACTAATTGTTCAGTGAAAGCCCCGGACAGAGCTTTGTTTTTTCTACTTTCAATTATTTAGTTATTCTTTTCTTCTTCCAACTTTCCATGCAGTAAAACTTTCACTCACCAGTCTACATTTCTAAGTTACTTTATTTTCTCACATCTCCTCCTCACCTTGTCATGGCCGTTCTGTCACCTCTGGAGTAGAAAGGCTTTTACTAAACCACAGTACACCTGTATATGTATCCACTATTTCTATTATTCACGTTCAATTTTCTAATGGTCATAATTTAGAAACTCTGAGAGCGGGAGTCATGACAAAATACGGCATAACGCCTTATGCATCATCAAGCAAATGGATGCACCCCAGTGTAGTCCAAAGTGGTAGGCAGACTGTGACCATAGTGAAGAAATAATGGAGAAGAGACATTAAGCCTAAAGGGAGAGAGAGAAAGAGAAAGGCGTGAAAGAGAGGGAAGTGGGACAAAAGAGATACGAAAACTAAGGGTTGTAAATAAGGAGAATAAAAGACAGGCAGCGAGGAGTTGGTGAGATGACAAAGGGCTGGATTGAGAGGTAGAGATTTTCAATCAAGAAAACAATCGATGTGCCATCAAAGCTTGACATTCCTCTGAGAGGGTGAGCGCCCGTGAGCTCTCTACCAGAACTATTCAGCTTCACAGGGATGGGACCGAAAAGGAAATGGATGCAACTAAATGATCAGATCCCAGCCCTTTTCATGTGTCTAAAGGTAGATTATGATGAAGTTTTTGTGCTGAAGTTAGTACTTAGCCTAAGCCACTGTAAGATCATCATTCTTTTACATTCGCTTTTTATGCTTTCTTACATCGTGTCCAAGATATTGATCCGGAAATCTAATATTGGAGCACTTTTTTACGCTGTTGTAGATTTGTTATGAGGGATGACTCATTCATTGTATCAATTCAATCAAATTGCATTTGAAACCACAGTTTGTTTTGCGGGAAATGTATAGCCTTTAGCAGGGAGATGGTTTATAATGCATGAATTTAATCATTGAATTTTTTATTCCTGAGTGCTTATGCTTGACTTAATATGGTTTAAGCATTCTGCATTATTAAAGTTGGTGGGATATTTTTACAACATGGCCACTCAGATCTTCCAAACGCGCTTTCTGCTGTCAGAGCTCACCTTTCACAGTAGTATTATTCTTTGATAAAGGTAATTCTGCAGTGATGACTGAGAATATACTATAAAACATTTCCAAGAAGAAATAGAAATTGTAATGACACCCCATCTCATTAAAACGTATAGTACATTAAATTATACTTATTTTTTTAACAGAAAAAGGGCGTATACACACATGCCCACCAATGGTAAAGAAAGCCAGAAAAAATAGAGACAACAATGCAAAGAAACATACATACAAATAATAATAACATGAGGTAAGAATGACAACAGCAGCAAAACTCTAACTTATTAAAATACTAGTTTTTATAATAATAAATACAATTACTCTCATTTAGAGTAAAAAATAAGTGATGAAAAAGATATATGCATTGCAACAGAATTAATTATATATCAGCCTTTTAGTAATGTTAGTTAATGCATGAAGCCCAGGGAGGGAAATTTGAGCCTTCGGAAATCAAGGTTTAATAGATACATGTACACTATGATAAGCACATCAAGAATCTCATCCGTCATAGAAGAGATGTCAAACACTGAAAGCGAGACCTCTCTGGATGTTGAACTATTTTCTTCAGGTTCATTATAGATCTCATGCAATTCTTATGATGTCAGAGCATGCTTGGCTAGCTGTGGTTAGCTTCCATTAATGGATGTAGTGGCTGTAAGGTGGATGTCCTTGGTACTGTATGACAGGAGGAGGAGGAACATCTGAGAGAGCAGAAGAGGAGGCAAATTGAGTTGGACAGGTGATGTTGTCATCAGCCCTGTTGGGATGTCTGCAGTTGTCAAAAAGGGCATGTGCAAACAGGGAGCACGTCTTCTGAACGTTTGAAGTACATCAGCTCAGTGTTAAGATGTGGAAACAGATATCCCAGAAGAGAGAGCTGGCAAGTCTGGTAGAGACACTGGCTTAGACAACTGGGGGAAGTGTTGTCAGACACATCGTAGTAAGATCTCAGTAATTCCCATGGTAAGATAACAGTTTTTGTTGTGACCTCAGTAGGGATGGGTATCGGGATTCGGTACTAAATTGGTACTGGTTCCTGACTGGCTAGTACCTAAATATCAATGACCTCCTGGACAAACGATGTGCTGTATTAAGGTAAAGTAAATGAATCAAAACATCAGGGTTTCCATTGGTGTAGTGTAAGGCACTGGGCACCCACTGGATCTAAGCATCTAGGAATGTTTTTTTTAAAACTAAATGTGTTTTAAATGTAAACTTATGTGTCTATAATGTTAATGAGTGGGGGGTATAGATGTTGACAGTGACTAGCAGCTGTTACAGTTCATTTGCCAGTAAATAAATGCTACAACTCCTCTAGAGTCAAGCCAAGTTCCACTTGCTTTGCATGTGGAGAGGGTTAGCACCGATGTTAGCTTAAAGCGTTGAGATGTTACATGCTAAAGCGTCCAGGCACACTCACTTAAAGTGGGCTGACTTTAAGGTGGACAAGCAATTCTCGTTTTAGTGACAAGCTGCTTCTCCTAGTTTTGCTCAGCACAACCGTAGTCCACCTTAACACTCACTTAAGGTGGGCTGACCTCATGGTCGACCAGTTATTTCAATTTAGCTTGTAATTTCTGCAGAAAAAGTACAAATGAAATAACTGTTATATCTTTCCATGTCTTTATTTTTTGCACCAAATTATGGGTAGTAGTATCGGTATCCATGAAATGCTAATGATACACATCCCTAACCCTCAGAAAATGTAAATGTCTCTGTCAGTGTCTGTGTCTGTGGTACAACATTACTACTGGGTTATGACCCAGTCTGTTGTCTCCACTGTTTAAATACTGACACCAGTAAACAGCTCACACTGCTTCAACTCTATTCCAGTCTTTCTTCCCCTTATTGAACTTATTGCTGTGCAATGTGCCGTGCTGTTTTTCAAGTCAGTCTCTAGTCTGCATGTTTTTCTCATGCTAAGTTTCAAAGGAAAAATCTCCAGAGGGTATTTTCTTTCGTGATTGGACCAATTCACTTGTTTTTCACACTATGTGGAATGACCTCATTCTGGGGCCCCATGATCTTACATTGCATGATTGACAGCTGCCCTTGAGTCCTGCGTTGTGTCTCACAGGAGGATCAGTGGATGTTGGGGTCTTGTGAGGGGTGAGCCGCTGCACTGAAAATGTAGCCAGAGACGGTGCGAACTGGCAGTCGTGTCTCTCAGGGGATCACGGCACAGTCACACAAGGGTAATTACCCAAAGCACAGGGGTGAGGGGCAGATGTAATAATTTCAGCTCCTCTGAATTAAACATCGTCCAAGGAATACCAACAATCTACAGGCTGCTTCACTACAAACCCAGAACCATTCACAGAGCCTTTTACAACTGAATACACATGGCCTTTCTCGGTGTGAATTATATAGAATTTTAAAGGAAGGTCTGCCTATTTGTTTTCAGCATGACTGAATTAAACATGCTCTAAGGAATGGGAACAATCTACAGCCCCCACCCCCTTACAAAAAACACACTGCCATCCAAAGGGGCTTCCATACACACAGAATTTCCATGCATGTAGTTTAACTGAAATTTAAAGGGGAGGCTTCTTTGTTTGATCTCTGCAGTGCAGAATTAAGCACGCTCAAAGGCACAGGAACAATCCAGAAGCTCCTTCAAAACAAGGTAGAGTCCAGAACAATCCACAGGATGCTTTTGGAGTCATACATTATGTATATTTCCAAATTTGAAATGTGCTACATTTTCTAGCTGGGACCTCTTTGGACACGATAGTTTCCTGCATCTCAATCTGGGCTATGTATTTCCAGCTAATGTTTTAAATCCCGATCAGATTTAGAGCCAGCGACAAAAGGTTTGCTCTTTGCCTCCCGTCTACCCTCTTAATCTTCTTTGGAGGTTCAGTCCTGTCATTTTTTAATCTGGACCTCTGGCGGGATTTCCTTTGTGGCATAAATCTTTGTTTATTGCTGCACTCCCAGTTTGGAGAATCACTTCACCTTCGTTCAGCATTAAAAACATTTTTTTTTTTTGTTCTACCTACCATTCAGAATGTGAATCTGAGAAATCTCTTAGCTTCTAGTGAAGCCAGTCTTTTGTCTCTGTCAGCTATGAGAGATATTTGCTCAGTAACTGACAACTGGGTGAAAAGTGGGAGCAGAGTGTGTACTGCAGACCTTGCTAAAGCAGTTCAAACAAGACTAGGTGCTCTATATGCAGTGTGCGTATTTATGACTGACGGCATGCATGTCACAGTGCAACCTTTCCCATCAACCCTTAATTTGGGACTTGTCAAAATCCACTTATCACTCAGACATGAATGGGAAGCTCTTCCAGTGATCCTCCTTTTCTCTTTAGGGGGCCCTGGGGCTGTCAGTCTGGACGGGACCCTTGAGTACTCTGAAGCAGTAATAATTCTCTCACACATTCACACATGTTTCATAGATCCATTACATATCACAGCTGGCACATGCAGCTCTTGGTACTCTATTTAGCTGATTTTTTATCGTTTTCACTTGGATGTCAGGATCCCAGTACATAGACCTGCGTTGGTTTGGACATTTCTGTACCACTTCATCTTTAGAAAACATTTAAGAGATCCATCAGAGAATGTCAAAAATATCTGTTAAAATCAAGCTAAAAATGGGGCTGCTTCTTTTTATTCTCTAAAACATAAAATGTAATGTGTTTTCATCCATAGACCAATTTCTAAATGGCACAGTTGTGTTTGTATTTTGGGGTGTTTTAACACTAATGCCAAACTAATTTTTTTTTTAATTGTTTTTCACTGTTCCACTAAAATTAGCTGAGGCTGGTTTGATTCTGCTGTATCAAGAAGGGAAGGGAATGATTTCATGGCTTTCCTTTAGTAACCCATTC
Source organism: Echiichthys vipera (assembly GCF_963691815.1). Lineage (NCBI taxonomy): Eukaryota > Metazoa > Chordata > Actinopteri > Perciformes > Trachinidae > Echiichthys > Echiichthys vipera. The sequence continues at coordinate 7,685,495 of NC_139837.1, forward strand.
AAAACCTCACTGGATAAATGGTAACATGCAGTCACCCAACAAGGATTAGTATCATGATTTGTTTTACCTCAGATCTGGACTTATCTGACGTTTATCTTATTACCATTGAAATTTACCATACCATATGATACTGAGGCCATGATCCTGATCATATGGTGTAGCCTTTTCCATAGACACAGACTCACTCTATTGAGCACAGAGTGATCTCTCCAGGGATCAAAGCTCAGATGAGGGCTCAGGCGTTCCAGGTCGGCACCGACAGAATCATGAGATTTGACGGTGATAGGAAAGGAGCTGGCTGACAGGAAAGAAGGGCGTCTATCTCTGCATCCCCCTGTGCTCCGAAGTGACGAGCAGCCCGCCGCTGTGTAGCCAGGCGGAAAACTGCCCTTTCTGGCGTAAGATTCTTCCACTCTTTGGCACTATGCGCAGAAGGTAGCCCTCCACCATCCCCACTATCCATCTGCAGCTCAGCATAATCTGCAGCATCCTGAAGCAGATCTGACACTGGTATTGTTACCTCCTGCTGTGGCTGCTCACTGCTCTGCAGTCAGCCGTCAGTTACTAAAGATGAAGATTAGAGGCAGTTGGGTCATGATCAGACAAAGATGCTGAGGGTTATTTCAACACACATAATCTCTCTGACTAACACTACAGGGGAATGAGGTCACCACCCTAATACATAACAGTGAGCAGAGGAGGAACATTAGTATTTAATTGTGCACAGGGACCATTTTGACATCACTTCACTTTGTTTAGGTTGAGAGGAAATATTTAGTTTCCACTTTAATGGGTCCAGCTTCTCATCACTACCATTAACCTCAGCTCTGTATCAGTGGAGCATCAGTAAGCAACAGCAATATGTTGATGTAGAGTTGATATTTGCTGCCACCTGCTGGTTTAAAGACTGCTAGTGTTCAAAAAGATGTACCTAATGCCTTATGTTTATTTGTGCCACACACAAGTCACGCTGTCTTTTTTCGTTAATTCAGTAAAGCATTTGTTGATAAAATCCCAACTTGATCATCAAATTTGGAAGAGCTGATAAAAAACTGGTGAATATTTTAGAATAATGGTGCACTGTTCCAAGAATGTGTTAGGTTGTGTTGCATTTGGGAATAAGAAACTTTTTTAAGCAGTCCCTCACACAGGAAAACCCACCAAATGTATTCAATGGTAGGTCAACTTTAAAGATTAAAGGTCCAGTGTTTTAACCAGTAGCAGTGCCGATGGAACAGCGCTTTGTACAAGTTGGTCCCTGTTTTGTTTTTTGTCGTGACTCACGCAAGGACACGCATGCATTCGAGCACTTGGGCAAGGCGATACACATTTCTGCTGTGGTCACTTTATTCAACTGATGTACAGTTAAGAAGCAACGTCACAGTGCGCCCACACAGGTAGTGAAGAAGAAGACAACTCTAATCTAGCAACAGTAGTATCCAGATGGTAACCCTACATTTGAAACTGGCAAAAACTCTTGAGACTCTCTTCCCAACAACCTATCCTAACCTTAAACATTCAAGGTCTATGACTAAACCATAACCACTTAAGATGAATGAATCTTGGGTTACCAACTGACACAGCTGCTAGCAAACATGAATGGGAAAAAAAGGAAAAGCATTTAACATGTTTTGTAGACCTAAAAGACACACTCAATGCAATCTGTTAGAAACACTAACATGACTTTTGGTTGTTTACAGAAAAAACTCCACAGGTAATTAAAATTATTAATTCATTACAAAAACCACAATTCAATATGTATACAATTAAATACAATTTGGCTTGTATATAGACATGTATATAGACTACATATCAGTAGAGGGAGACATATCTGACCAATATTAAGCATTTCTTAAAATGCCAATAAAGTCTGACACATCACTCTAACTCCACTGTAGACACAAATAATGCAAGCACACTCTCACACACTAAGAGGTGGTGGTTTATTTGAACATGTGAGTCAGCCAGTCCCTGTGGGCCACAGCTGGAGAGAGTAGAGTGCCCCACCCAGCAGCACCAGCGTCATATGTGGTTGCAACTCCCCCAACCTCCCCTCAACCAAACTCCCTCTGATTTATGCGTGCCGGACACCCCTCCCCTTCACTTCAGGATGTATTGTCCTCCACTCACGGCGCTGAGTTAACTTTCAAAACGGTGCCTTTCACTTACAGCAGTGTGGTGGAACTGAAGAGCAACTATTGCTGGGTAGCTACTGTTGGCAGCCAGATGCCTGTTTGTGGTGAGTGTATTTTTATGTTTGCTCTGGAATGTGGTCCTATGGATAGAGCTCGTAGCTTTCTGTACATTCATTGGAGCACATTTCAATTTGTTTCAAAAGACAACTTACTGTAGTCTGCATCTTTCCCTGTTCGGTTGTTTGCTATGTTCATGACGTCAGGTCATGAAGACTCTCATTTAGTTACAAAAGCTTAAATAAGTCTGTGCTTGTTCTTTGATCTTTTGAAACACCCCTTAAGATATCTACAATAATCTATCTTAGTCAGTAATGTCCTCTGCCTTTTGGTTAAAATGAAGTCATTGACTTGATTGCCAGATATGTGTCTGATGAGATGTATTTATTTAACGCGAGGGATGCCTCTTCTTGAAATAATCAGGTCAGATGAGATGTAAACATACAAACTTTTCAATCAGTTTGGTTTACTAAACCCAGTTCAGCAAAAACAAAATCCTACTCTGACCATCCATCAGATGTGGTATTCTGTGGAATGCAGTTTTTGACAAACCTACTTTAGGTTAAAATGGAGTTTACTTAACTTTACATTTATTATCAGAGAAGATGTCATCGAAAATGATGCTTTATGGTCTTATTTGAATGCTCTGATACTCTTGGACTTCTGAAGCAAGACATGCAGGATAAAGTGGTATAAACGATTCACTGATACTCTGTGACCCAGCTCCGGCCGCCTAAAAAGGTGAGACAAGACAGAAGAACTGTAAAAACACTCATTAGACACTCTGGGCCCTGGGGGCACGTGGATCTTTTGTCTGCCTATGAGATGCTCAGCGCCTGAGAAATGTGACACCACGCTCTCCTTTTCAAGCCTCTGTGGTTGATGTCTCATGCTACAGTTTTGGCTTGGAGACCATTAATTAGAAGACAGAGGGAAAAGTAAAGCACACTGGAATATTCTCCTCAAACTCTCATTTTTGTGAGAATCTTCGGCATGAGAATGGGTCTCCCTTTTGTTTACCAGCTTACATTCATCTGTAATGAGGATGTACACACGCAGCGTGTCTAATAAGCACTCAGGGCCATGCAGTATCATGTGGCTGTGTCACAATAGGCTGTTTATGTGGCTCAGTGGCAGTCTGAGGCAGAAGAGAGACTGCAGCCAGGCACAGTGCAGAGCTTCTCAGTCGGCCTCAGCCTCGTTTCTTGACTGTATGAAAAGCAGCCAGATTTTCAGGCCGTTTCGACCCCGGGGGCATGTCATTTACCAAATGAATGGCTCTCTTTTCTGGACAGTTGAGCCAGTCACAGTCTATCGTGCCACAAGACAAATGAGCCCACAGTATTACTTTTCACTGCGCAGGACTGTTTTCAACAGGCACATTTGCATTCCTTCAGGGTATGGCATGAGTGAAGCATAATCATAATAATAAAAATAATAATCATGTGTGAAAGAGTTTATTGACATAGTGGATGGCTGTTGTCAGACCCAGCTTGTACTCATCTGTTCAGTCTTATCTCATGACTCGGCGTGATGAGGGGCTGTTTTCTTACATGTTGTCTTTTGAAGTTTTATTTATTGTATTATCTTTAGTTTGTTTGTATAACTCAAGCTGCCTCACTGCAGTAAGTATGATGGATGGTTTTATTCATTCACACAGCAGCAGGAAATGGCAATAAATAGGTTTAACCATACTCTAATCATTACAGATATATATGCATATATATTTTGGTCTGCACATACAGTATCAGCTAACAACCTGAACATTTTTGGCAGGACTCTGAATAATACTTTGTCTGCTGTGCTGTTAATCCCCTAAAAAGGAAACCAGCCCCATATGTTGAATGTGGTCCCAAAGGTCACTAGGTCATAAAACTCAGCAAAAAAAATCTCTGAAATGATTTATTCTTTCCACATGGCAAAAGGCACTTATTTCGAGGTAGCACAATTCTAGGAAACTAAAAGAGGTTTCTCTCTGTCAGGACAAAGACTCATCTGACTGAGTGACTCTGCTTCTTGTGATTTACGGTAGAATGAACCGTGGCCTCTTGAGTCGATTCCTGATGACTGTTGGAGAGCTGAGTGAAAGTCGTGGCTGCGTCACAAGGTGCTTCCTCTGGCCGGGGGTCAGGTCTGAGGAGGTGGAAGGGGTCACTGGGCAGGAAGACAACAAGCTAGTGAAGACAGGGGCAATATCACAGCTGGACGTCTGTGATGCTTTTACACTCCTTGTGCTTTATCTCTGTTTCCTGGCTGTTTGTTCTGCTGGTGACCGTACTAAAGTTTAAAACAATGGGTTTAATCATGACAGTGGTCAGTGTTTACAGTGTTTGCCTGCTGTTTAGCATCTTGCTCCACCTCTGCAGGGTGTCCTTTTCCTCCTCTGGTCTGCGGTCATATCTGTGTGAGTGTTTAAATGCCTCTTTATCTCTTTCAGGATGGCTCGGTGGGGAACCTTGGTGACCTGGCCCAGGAGTATTCTCAGTATTACGGCACCTCCCTCAGTGACGTGTGTGAAAGGATGGAGGAGCTACGGAAACGCAAAGTAGTGCACGATGCAGAGATGGTAAACAGCCTTATCCGTCAAGAACATGGCTCATCAAAAAATAAAATCTCACTTTCTTGCTGAGATTTAGATGTGGAGGTGGAAACCAGTTTAGCATAAAAACTGGAAACAGGAGGAAGCAGTTAGCCTAGCTCTAACAGAAAGTGACAAAATCTGTCTTCCAGCACCTCTAAAACTCCCTAAAATGAACACACTGTATCTTGCTTGTTTAGCCAGAGTATCCATTTCTCATGTAACACTCGCCAAGAAAGTGAGTAAGTCTATTTCCTGAACTATTCCTTCAACTTGTACTGTAGCTCTATGTTGTCACTGCATGCTGTGCTATGTGTCCTCTGTAATGTTGTGTTTTGACAATTCTCTTTAGGTTGCATATAATCTCCCTCTGGAGTACAGATAAAAAACATGCCCTTTTCTCACATTGCACATGTATTTACATTAATTAAATTTCAGATCTGTTCAAACACCTGAGGTCATAAACCTGTGACACAGCCAGTGTTGTTCCATAATGTGGGTTAGCCGATTCAGCCATCTGAATATTATTTCTATTTCTGTGTTATGATGACACTATAATTTACTCCTCCACTTCCCCCGCCTGTGTGTTTCAGGGAACAGTTGACTCAGTGGCCGCATCAGTGCAGCTCCGCTCTCAGATCCAGGTGAGTGTCCAGCTCTGAGTGTGTCAGACCCCCAGAGAAGGCAGCTTCCGTTGACGTGCGTCAGCAGACTCGCTGATAAGTGGCCATGGAATTGCTTTGTCATGACTTCCCTGAGCAAAACCAAAGTATTAGACTAAATAGTAACACTTGACTGACTGTAATGGAACGAGCTGGCCCTGAGTCTGTCCTCTAATGTCAGTGAATAGAACTGAAAGTATGGTAAAAATGTGACTAGTGGCATATGTGGCTTTTGTTGCCACTAAATTTGTATTTTGAAAGTGCAACAAATTATAAATACCTGAATACCTGAAATTCCTCTTTTGTTTTCCAGTTGATTCAGTCTGTATAAGCTACAGATGGTTTCTGCTTTCTGAAGGAAATACCATCATTTAAAATAACCTGTTGTTTAAAAAATAAAGAATTGACCTTTAAAAACAGCTGCTACACTGCAGCTGCATGTATTTAAATTTACACTTTTCTCTTCTCCTTAAGGAATCCCTTGGACTCAGCAGTACAACGTCCACTCCAGAGACTGAGAGAAGGTAAAAAACATAAACAAATAATAAAAAAAATAAATAAAGTTGGAAATCCACAATGCATCCTAGGCTAGGAGAGGATCGGGGGTGAAGCATCAGTAACAACAGGACACAAGACACGATTATTGGCACCAGTAAATTATTTAATAAATAACACAATATGGCTGGTCCTATTACTTTGTCCAGATCATTTTAATAATTATACTACTATCATTTAATATAAGTCCTCATCACTTTTGGAAGTTGAACTGTGATTACTCCTGTTTTATCTCTGTGTCACCCTGTGGACACGAGGCTTTCCTCTGCTTCCTGGTGCCCTCCAGTCACATGCATGAAGCATTTCTGTGTCACCTATAAACTTCCTTCCTTCCCTCCATTGTTTCTTTTGAGGGATTTCGAATATTAGTCATATTTTTGTCATTGGGAAGCTGTTAAAGTGGCGATGACTAACTATAAAGAAATATTGATTTGATAAGGCTTCTTAAAGAGACAGGAAATTGAGCAATATCCACATTTTCAAGGATCTAGAAGATAAATCTCCTTCTGTAACTCATGTATACAAACAGGAGCCACAGGAAAATGACAGCGCCCTCTAGTGGAACAAATATATAATAATGCTGGAAGAAGCTGATGGCCACCACTGTCAGGAACATATTTTGACTGACACTATTATTTATACACTAAAGCTTTTAAGCACTTATTTTTTTACGTTTTAATTTTCTTCCCATTCTGTGTATTTTGTATTTTCCTTATGATTCCCTTTGAATCTATTTAACTTGTTAAAAAATGTTTTTATAGGAAAGTCTTTTTGTTCTTAGGAACGTGCGCCCGGCGTCTTAACGTCCTTACTAACTGTGGTAAATAGGCGCCTGCGAATCCCTTTGGACATTTCACTTGAAGTTATCGATTTTCATGCCAAAATATTTCACATATTTTGTGTCTCCCACATGGTTCCTCTGTAGGATTTGGAGGAGGGAAAACAGTGCTGATATTTCACTCTATAACCCTGAAAAGAGTCTGAATGTCACAGTGAACTGCGTGCTTCATGAATTGTTCTGTGATTGATTCATGGTTCCCACAGGTCCTTGAACGTTTATGAATTTGAAGAGGGGAAATCAAGGCGATGAAAGGTTTTGAAAATAAACATAAATAGACATAGTTCGTTGAAAGTGCTTGAATTTACATATTTTTGGCAAGAATGTAAATGAAAACTCTTTTGATCTATTTTCTACTGCAGTTGCATCATTGTTTGAATATGATGTTTAAGAAGGTGTAGGAACCCTGACTACAGATATTTCTTTTACACGTATGATTTTATTGGCAAAGTTCAAGATTTAATCAGGCACATATATTTAGTACATTCACTCTAGAGACAGTGACTACGACTTTACTGAAAACCAGAGTAATGACATTTTCTTTATAGATAAATGACCAAAATGAACAAAATGTATATTTCATTGCAAGTTGTGCAGACATTTTTTTGAGCTTTGATTAAAGAGAAAGCTCTAACACTTCAGCAGAGGTCGATATGATGCTGATATACCATTTACAAAACAAAACGTACAGGTCTGATCTGCAAACTCCTATCTGATCCAACACCAGCAACAAGTGTAAACTGAGAGAGAGAGAGAGAGAGAGAGAGAGAGAGAATGACAGCTGTACACAACAAACAGCCCAGAGAGATGAAGAGTGAGAGAGAGAGAGAGAAAGAAAGAGAGGGAGGGTGAAAGTGTGCAGGGAATGCAGAGGCCACGTTAGCGCTGCTGCTGCAAAACCCTGACTGGACATGAAAAAGGATCTATTGTTCGTGTGATGGCCGTAGAGCTCTGACCTCTGTTCATCAGCCAAGAGCAGCCAGTCTTTTTCATCTCTTTTGACTACTTTGAGTTCCCTTTGCTAAGATGGTAGTGTCATGAGGGACGGTGCGCTTTTGTGTTTTTTCTTTTTCTCTCTTTTTAATCTGACTTAAGCCAAAAGATTAGAAAGACACGTTCAGGGAGATGGTGGGATAGCAGGGAAAATGAAGAAAATAACTTTGGATAACAGGTACTCCTCTGTTCAGGGCCGGTTCTCTCCATTTAAACTCTTCAAATGAAGTAATGTTTTTTTGTGTTTTTAGGTTTCCTGTGCACAAATCTAGCTCTGATGACGGATCAGGAGGTAAGTTCATTATTCTAATTACATGCATCATATCTTAAGGCTTCATTGTAAGTCCATTCAGACTGATGGAGGTTTTCAGACCTTTTCATTCTAAACTAAGCCTGCAGAGAAGCTACTTTTAAATAAATGTTTTTCTTTTTATTAGTGGTGCTAGGTCTTCTTTCATGGTAATAATGACAATGTGGGGTGGATCTATTAAAACCAAAAAGCCTTTCATTCAGTGCAGGTGCTTGAGATAATATTTGTTTACCTACCATTTAGATTTTTTTGTTTAAATTTGTCTTATTGTTGTTTTCCTTTGCCCATAATTCAACTGAATGATTTTACTGTGTAGGAAAATGGGATGGAAAGAGAAAGGGCAAGTCTTTTTGGCAGAGTTTTCGAAAGTCACAGAAAGGAGTGCTGCGTCAGATTTCCAAAGGTATGTGAAGTCAATGACACAAAATAAAGGAAACAGTATATGAAGGGGTACTCGTTCACATCTTTTTATTTGATGTTCAGGATTTGATCTTAATAAAATGCTGTCGACATTCTGTTGTGTTCAGTCCTGTCAGCTGACATCTCTACTCCTTTCTTGACAGGCGATGACGTCGGTTTTGTGGCCAGTGAAATCACCATGAGTGACGAAGAGCGTATCCAGCTGATGATGATGGTGAAGGAGAATATGATCTCTATAGAGGAAGCCCTGGCACGGGTATGATGCCATGCATGATAAAATGCTCCACTGTATTGACTTGTGAAAGTTACAGCTGCTGTGTTTTTCTCTTTTTGCTCAACGTTAAGAGTTTGCTGTGGGAAAAGGGAATGATGCCACTGATCAAAAATGTCAAGTATCTAGTCGGACTAAGATGTTTACACCTAACTATTGAAGCCTAAATACAATATTTTATTAGTTGAAATATTTAGGCAAATCTAAAGGCCTTAAAATAAAGCTGGGAATTATCTATCTAGACAGTTTGTTGTCTGACAAAGTTAAGAGCATGTCCTTATTCATGAAATAAATAACATTCTGATGTAGGCATATGGTCAAAACACGATTTGGCCATGAAGAAAAACGTCCCTTTGTGTTTGTCAGCTGTCCAAGGCTAAATAACACATCAGCTGGTCCTCTAGGTCTGCATCGTGTACTAACAGGTTCATCTTCTTGTGCAGCTGAAGGAGTTTGAAGTACAAAACAGACAGACGTGCAGGTCTGATCCCACAGAGTGGACCGAACCCTCCAGTCCCACAACAAATGAGTCATTCAACTGCAACGTAAGTCTCTTAAGCTGCCAGTCTGAGGGCATCTTAGTCGCTTTTTAATGCTGAATCACAACTTCAGGCAGTGTGTTGTGCATGAGGGCCTCTGATCTACCAGTGCCAAGGCTGCTGAGCTGTTGACAGCGCCTCTCTCTTTCCCTCTGTCCCTGTCCCGGCGATGAACCGGGGCCCCACTAAAGCCCTTCGGCTCAGGGCCCTCTCCCAACTGCAGGGCACTGGGTGGACTTCTATTCATCACTGTCAAAGCGCTAACCCCCTATTGTGCTGTAGTGAGCGGCGTGATTCAACACAGGGTCCTGTTATGCAGGCCACAGCTCTTTTATACATGGGTGGGGTGATTAGGGGGCTCAGGTTCAGGGCACATTTTTCAGATTCGTCTGGATGGCCTGACCAGTTCTCTTTGCTGCATGTGTGTGTGTTCTCCTCTTACTTACTTTCTCTTTCTGTGCACGTCTGTCGCCCCCTCCCCTGTTGTTTCTTTGTTAACCATCTTTACTTGCACTGAATTGTTTTTGTTTGTTGTATATTTAAAACTGCTTTCTTTTTGTCTTTTGACGTGTATTCTGGGATGTACATACCGCTCGTGTTCGGGTCAGCAGATAAAACCTCAACATCTGTGACCCGTGTCTTCAAATTTAACACTGACCTTTTCGCTAACCATCAATTCATATGTTGGTTAAGGTGATTTCCAAGCAGCTAGTCTTTTCGTTTTCTCATGAATAGAAAGTGTTGTGACACAGAGCATATGGGACAGCTGTTTATATAGGCTTCAGTCTCGTCACTGTGGTTTCCTACCACAAATTTATATTAAGCTACAAGTTGTTTCTACAGAAGCATTTGTAACATACTTTTTTTAGTATAGTAAGTTTGACACTTACAACGTCTCAGTATAAAAACAGTACAAATGTCAAGTCAAGTGCCTCCGTTCATATCCAAAACATTTGGCCTTACAAATGCTAACAATCTACTGTAAACAGAACAGAGCCATGGTGTTATTTTACCGTAACTGCAACTCTGTGGTAAGACAAAATGTTCTGGTCTCTCCTATCAGCCTTGTGACCTGTCAGACAATGAACAAGAGGAATCTGTGACATTCAGGAGACTCCACAAACTGGTCAACTCAACCCGGAAGGTGAAGAAGAAGCTGATCAGAATTGACGAGTCTAAGAGGCCTGGAGCAGAAGGTACTAAAACCATAGACTTGATCTCACTAAGCACAATTGTCGACTCTTTTCATCAAGTAGCAACACAAAGTAGGATGGTGAAAAGTTTTAGAGAAGTTGCTGTTTTTATGCAATTAAAATTTGAGTATCTTTCTGTACGTCAGCAGATGTAAAAACCTGCAGGTGTTCACAGTAGGAACCTACTGTGTAGTATGAGGAAATGGAACACCACGATGCTGAATGTGACGCAGAGTCTAGAGAAAATAATTGTGCTCGATCTAATTACTGTTTAACTAAGAATATGTGCTGCAATAACAGCATTTACCGTGTGTTTTCACTAGTTGTGTAGTCTGTGTGCATATATGTTTTGAAGAATATGCTATTGCTTCTTTTCAACATGTTTGTTCCTGGACATTTTATTCTGTTGACATTGTATTGTAATTTCACATTCCTCCAGAGGGCCTAATGATAGATGGTCTTCCTTTTGGAGATGCCTGCACCTCCCTGTACGCTGGTGTGCAGAAGAAGCTTGCCGTTTGCCCCGTGGACTCCCTGGCTTCATCTTTGCGGGAACAGCTGACCTACGACAGGGACTCCGACAGCCTGACCACCTCCCCCTCCTCCAGCAGCCTGGACACCTGCAGCAGCCAGAAGATCTTCCAGGCTTTTAGCAAGTCCAGTGGAAGCCCAGTTCATCAGGAGCAAAGTGTAGCAGGGGAGGTGAGGGAGGCAGGTGAAGGCAGTGGCTCTTCCTTTTCTGAAATGGAGGGTTGCAATGATGAGGAACCCAAAATCGCTCGATCAGTGACCGATGGAGAGCTCCGTCACCGGATCCTCAGCCCGCTCAGCCACCATGGGGTGAGTACATAGGAGTCTTTGCTGAGAGATTGTTGAGGTTGTTTTAAAAGCTACTGTACTGAATTAATACCTCAGCATTTTGCTAGCTGCCCTGCTTGCACTGTTCTAGCACCTGCACTGACGCCAGTCAGTGCAGGTGAAAATGCATGTTTTTCCCCATCATTCGATCTGTGGTAACTTGACCTGCTGCAGTAGCGTACAGTACATGCCCCATATTGCATCTAAAAAGTCATTCAAATTGTAGACAAAACTGTAACGGGTGCTCAATGTGCTCAATGTACACTTCCTCCGGTGGTAGCTGGATGCACTTTGTAAAAACTCACAGTACTCTGCAAGAAAATCCCCAACTTCACCATCATCTCTGCATCACTGCTTACAAATGTCTTGGTTTGTTTGTTTATTTTACACAGAGAGCTTGTAGCTTTGGAGGATTTGACCTGACCAACCGCTCCCTGCATGCGGTCATCTCTGACAACGATAACCACGTATGTAACTGTCATTTTTCCTGACTTTCCATACACTGAATCAAAATAACGTACAGTTTGCTCATTATACTTTTCTTCCTGCTTTTATGTTTGTGAATTAGAATAAAGACGGAGATGGTGCGAGAGATCACATTAAGTCTCCACCGACATCTCGTATTTCCCTGGGCAAAAAAGTCAAGTCCGTGAGAGAAACCATGAGAAAACACATCTCCAAGAGATACCACTGTTCTCTGTCTGAACAGGTATGCACAGTCCAGTACAGTATAGTAGCATCTATCAGTGTTACTAGGTAATGTTATGAAGATTGTGAAGCAAAGGTAATCCTTTTGTTCTTCTTTGTGTCCCAGTCAAGCCCAGACCGCACATCCAGCTGTCCTCATTCGCCTCAGACAGACTCCGACTCTTTGGAGAAACACAAACTGAAGCCAGGAGGGTCTGTGGAAAGCCTGAGGAGTTCCCTCAGCGGACAGAGTTCCATGAGTAAGTCTGTGTGTTTACAGTACATATGTGCCAGATCTGGGTGTACTGCAAATAATTCTCCGTATTTGTTTTACCTTGACCTTGGAACACCAGATGTTTGGTGTTTATCAGAGAAGTGTCTCGAAGGACATTAATTCGCCTTTGAGATAGTCTAAACTTCCTGGTCACATTGTATTCATCTGTGTGTATAACTGTGACATCTGGCATTTCAGTCAGATTAAAAGAGGTCAAAAATATTTTTCAGATACTAACAGATCCGTGCAGTCTCGTGGTCTTGAAGTCGCTCATTTGTCTTTTGTCTGTTTGTGTAGGTGGTCAGACTGTGGGCACCACTGACTCCTCCAACAGCAACAGAGAGAGTGTGAAGTCTGAGGACGGAGAAGAGGACGAGCTGCCTTACCACGGACCCTTCTGTGGACGCGCTCTAGTTCATACTGACTTCACCCCCAGTCCCTACGACACAGACTCCCTCAAGCTTAAGGTATGACCACGTTGTAGAGCCAGTAAATGACACCACATGTAGAAATGAGCTGGTATCCTCTAAGAAACTCAAGCTGCGCTGGTCTTGTTTTGCAGAGTGGAGACGTCATCGATGTCATTAGTAAGCCTCCGATGGGTACATGGATGGGGATGCTCAACGGTAAAGTCGGCACCTTCAAGTTCATTTATGTGGATGTCTTGAATGAAGAGGAGGTGAAACCCAAAAAGACGCGCAGGAGGAGGAAGGCCCGGCAACCCAAACCCACCTCTGTGGAGGAGCTCCTCGATCGCATAAACCTCAAGGTAATGAACTTATGAATGAACAAAGGCATAACTTTGACTTTTGTAAACAAGTATTGGGATTTATAATGATTTGAATACATTATATTTCTCAAATTTGAGTTTTAGATGGAAGGAATACCAGTGGCTGATGGATTTAAATTGGTTCTAGCTGCATTTAAAAATAACTTTATATATATTCAATTTCTTGTCAAAAGTTGGATGAGAAGATTGATACCTCTCATGTCTATAAACCCAGGAGATGCTTTGCTTAGCTTAGCTTATCTTAGCATAGCATAGCATAGCATAGCATAGCATAAAGACTGGAAACCAGCTAACCTTGCTCTGTAATAAAAAAATAAAAACCGCTGACTTATTTGTTGGCCAGGTATTAAGCTAATCATTTGCTGGATCTAGCCTCATATTTACCGTGCAGACGCATTCTAGCATGTCCCAAACCTTTTCTTTAAAAATAAAGTAGATTTAACCAAAAAAAGAAAAATAAATGCTGAATCTTTGGGTTACAACCAGGTTTGAAAACTTTGCTCATCCTAATGTCGAGGGACCTAAAATTCTGCACAGCAGTTCTGAGATGGTACCTGGTCAAATTGATTCCTTCTATACATTTTGTTGATGAGTTTGTGCTTCATCCATCCTCTCCTCTCCACAGGAGCATCTTCCCACCTTTCTTTTTAACGGCTATGAGGATCTGGACACATTCAAGTTGCTCGAGGAGGAGGACCTGGATGAGCTGAACATCCGAGACCCCCAACACAGAGCTGTGCTACTCACCGCTGTGGAGCTGCTGCAAGAGTACGATGGTGGGTCAGGTAATCGAGTGTAATCGAGTTTTATGTCTCACCTGAGAACTACACAGAACCTGAAACACATGAATATTGTCATATACATGTCAAAGAGACACATTTGCCAAATGTAATTATATTTATGAAAAGACTGAAACTTTGAATGATATAAAAAGTAGAATTCTTTTTCATAAGGAAATAACAATCACTTACGGAAAAGGATGCATTACAGACGATCCTGCAGGACAGTATATGCTGTATATGTCTGGGATATATCTTTGAACCTTATATTCAGGTGTTTTTTAAATAATTATACACGAGTGGAAGTAGTCTCAAAATGTGTGACAGATTTAAAGTCCACAATTTTAAAGAATCTCCCAACACTCTCTGTCCGTGCTGTCTTTAAAAGCACAAGCAGAGTTCCCCCAGCAGTTGTCACTTGAGATCATGAGATGTGACCGTCTGCCCTCTGTTTTTGGTCTTGTGCATTGCAGGAAGCAGCGACCCAGAGCGGGGCAACCAGTCTGGAGGCTCACAGGAGAAGCTGCTCCTGGACAGGCGCGGCCTCTCGGGGGACTCCCCACGGGACTCCGGCTGCTACGAGAGTAACGAGAACCTGGAGAACGGTAATGACAGCCTTCACTAGAGAGACTCGCGTGGCCTTCAGTCCTTCTCGGTGCTCTGGCATTCCAAGCCGCCAAATTCAGTTTTCATGCTCCTCTGAAAAGACTCCGCTGTCGTCACATTTACTTCTGGTGCTCTGTTCTTTTTCCCCAAGCATCTTCTTCTTTAAGTCCTACTTTCTCCTGTTTCTGCATCATTGAATCCAATTGTTTTGCTGTCACTTTTTTCGCCTGGGCTTTTGAGAACTGACATTGCCTTCTTTTACAAGCGTAACATTCTCAATATAATACTTAAAATGGGATAACACAAGGTTCTCTTTGTTTATGGGACTAGAAAGTTCACTTACATCGTATTAAACTGAGCAGTGACCTAAAGACATTTTCACACCCTTCAACAAACTGTATGTGGAGCAGCTTGTAGGTCTACTCACAAATAGCTCTGCAGTTGTGAGTTGTGTGGTGGTTTTTGCGTTTGCTGATAATGGTGACTGTTAAACAGACGTGTGATAAGATTTAAATAGGAGGAAAAAAAAGACCTTTCTCAGTAATTGCATTACATTTTTACTGTGAACGTTTGCTTTATTCATAGCTATATCATTCTTATTGTGGTTATTTGGTTTGGCTTATGTCTTAAAAGTGTAAACGGGGGTTCTTGTGAATGTCAAAAAGTCATGTGGTTGGAGAACATGTCAGATCAGCCACGCTTGTACAGTGTATTTCTCTCAAGATTTTGCTGTTTGTGTGTATATTTTTTTAGTCCAGTAAAATATAATGTTGCACAATATTTTATCATGTGCCTGAAAACTGCATAATGCAGAAGAATTCAAATATTTACTAAATAGTATAATTATACTTGTTAAGATATGGCATTTTGTATAATTGTAAATGCACTAAAATGCAGACTAAAGATAACCTTTAAGTGATTTAACAGGGTTAAAGGTGGAAGTTAAACTCATTCTAACACTTCTGACGGGAGTGTGGCAGGTCTGAAGTCTCAGCATTTTCTGAAGTGTGCTTCTGTCATGGTTGAGCGTGAGGAATAAATTGCTCCATGCTTTACCAGACGTGACTGCTTGCTTCTTTTCTCTCACTCATCTTTCAAAACATTTAGGTTTTGTTTTTGTCTCCTTGGGCCGCTCATTTCCAGCCCTGAGCGCTCTGCTGCTGCTCTATTTAAGTCACATACATGTCACAGCACCTACATGCTCAGCACACACTTCACTTGTTTATTTCAGGAAGGGACAAAAAGACATCTTCATCCATGAGCAGGTCCTCTTCTGGTTTTGAGTCAAGCCACCTCCTGTCCCCAGAGTACCCTGCCCTGCCCCAGACGCTGACCTCCACCAGCTCTTGTAACACTTCACTCCAAAGTAAACCAGGATTCATGCCCTTTATCTCACCACCACTAAGACCCCCTAAGTACAGCTCAAGTCTCCTAAGACCAGCAAAAGGTCATATTCCCAGTGGAGCCGTTGCTAGGACCCAGAGCTGCATGGAGCTAAGAATAAACCCGGCACCAGATCTGATGAGGCGGAGCTTCTCCCTGACTGTCCTCAAAGGGCAGCAGAGAAAACCCATCGACCCTAAAAAGTGGAGTCTGACCCCCAGCGTCAAGACTGAGGACAGACAGCACTCTGTGAATCCTCACAAACATTGTGAAGTCGTGTTTCCATCCTCCGGAGCTTCAAACACATCACGTAACGCTGTGTACAGCACTTTGAACACAGACACATCAAATATGGCTGCCCCTAAACAAGCAGAAACAACACAGATCACACCCCGTCAGCTGCCGCCAAGAGTCCCAGCAGAAAGGTCCAATCTTGCTTTGACTATGCCCTCCTTACCAAGCCCACACCCAGAGTCTGCACTAGCAGAGACTGCCTGCATGTGCAACTACACAAACCGCATCTCATCAAAGGACAAGACGAGTCGTTCAGTTTCAGCCAATTGGGAAGCTCGACGGCTGAAAATGAAGAGAAACAAAAAGACCTTCATGGACTCGGTTAATCTGGATTCCCTGATAGAAGAGAGACTCCAGGTGCAAGGCATTGATCTCACAATGGACCCACTTCCTGACGAGGTATTGGCCTCAGAGGTACAGTGAACTGTCACGTTATGGATGCTGCTGTCGTTTGAAATCCAGGTGTTTTCTCTCCAAACAACCAACCATGGGTTTGTAGTGTGCCTTAAAATTGTCCATCTGAGGTGAAAATGCAGGCGAAGAACTGGATCTCTGGTAAACTTGTCCACAATAACCAGAGTGTACACAGTAACGCAATAGGCGTAAGGTGTTGTCATTTTTTAAAGGTTCATGTGGATTACACGCGACGCAGAGTTCCTACATTCTTTCAAATTCTTGTTTCCAACAAACAGTCTAATAGAATCAATCCTCCCTCAGGAAACGCACCGAAAGTTTAGACGTCAGGTTATTAATAAACATCTTTTTTACACCTTACTGAGTCTGATTCCAGTACGTTGGATATGAAATACACCCATCTCAGCTGAATCCAGTTGTAGAGGAGTCCAACAGGCACACAGTGAGAGGCCATTTACCTTGCATCAAACAAAGCCTTTATTAATAAATTCTTCATGCTTGTTTTACAATTTTTAAACTGTTTCAAGTGTATATCAGTATATATAAACCGTATATATAAACCATATGTATAAAATGTGTTAATCTTACTGCAAGTAGTGGTAGCAATTGACGAAGCACTGTAAAGTACTAGATATCATAATGTAGTTGATTCAGTAAACTATCATTTCTAAGGCACAGAGGTTTCATTTGCACAGCGTTGAGACATTTTAAGCAATTTAGTGGTTGAACGATTGCATTCCAGCCAGCATGAGCTTTACCTCCCAGATCAGTGAATATGTTATGTATCATATTTTTACTTTTCATTAATTTAAGTAATAAAGGTTTCTTTTATAGAGAGCATGCATTGTAAAAGTGTTAACAAGGCTGTTAATCACTGATCAACATCAATAAAGGTTGGTATGTTTGAATTAAGTTCATCTCTGACAGTGGATCTCTGCACTTAAAGGAAACTCTCACTGCCACCAAAGCAAGAAATTGGATCTCTAAGCGTTTATTATACCCCGTCGCCGCCAGAATCTTATTATTTAAAGGTGAGTATTGTCTGCACTGACATATTTGCAGACCTAGTTCACAGTTTGGCCTGCGGCGGCATATCATGGAGGCACTGCCTGACCAGCCCCAGGGCATCCAGGGCGGTACCCCAGGCGAGGGTGACTCCCCAGCCTCCGTGACCGTAGTTGTGAACAACAGGGACCCTGCGACCCTGCAGCTGCACCAGCTCCCTCTCCACCCTCGGGTTCTTCCTGCCCGGCCTCAGACCGACCCACTCGCTGAGGATTTTGCCTTTGCTGATGGACGGCTCGAGCCTGCTGCAGCGCTCCAGGATGCTCTTTGTGTCGCCTCCGTCTATCTCTAGTCGCCAGTCTCCCTCCTGCCTCGTGCCGCCTACAGTGACGCTGTGTATGCCGGGGAAGATGTAGGTCTTTCCGTCTCCATCTCTGATGAAGTGCTGCAGCCAAGGGGCCTCCACCTTGAGGACCTGACCTCTGACGGAGTGCACCTTGTCGTCACCCACCAGCGTCTTGGAGCCCAGACCGGAGCAGTTGACGATGAGATCGCAGCGGTCGCTTAATTCCTGAAGACTGTTCACCTTCTTCTGTTCCATGTGACCTCCAGCTTTTCTGAACCTTTACACAAAAGATACATTATTTTAAGTTTGGTAGAATTTAAAACCTAAAAAGAATGACATGACTGTGAGAGTCTAACAGAGAGGACAAACCTCTTCTCGAGCCACGGCAGGTAGCTTTCACATTCACACTTAATGGTGGTGAACGCCTGGCCGAACTTGTGATCTGGAAACCTTTTCAATTCCCCGTCTGTCATGAACCGAAAGCCGATCACGAACTCTGACCAGAAGGGCTTCTTATCAACTGGAACCTCCTTGAAAATTTGCCAGCTGGAAGATAATCAAAGCAAAAATGACTGACTGGAGCCAGATCTGGAGCATTAACTCATTTTTATAGACTTGTAGAACAATTGTTACCCGGAGCTCATCATTACTCCAGCTTCCGGTGAGTGTTGGGATTGAGCAATGGCCGACAGGTGATCAAAGGTGTACTTGAACCAGCGTTTTTGTCTTTCCACAGGAACATCTGATAGAGACATTAGAAATGATTTTGTATGTTCATATAAAAGGTGGGGATGGATGAGTTCATATGCATTACAAATGATTCTCCTCCAGGTAAAATTGTACTGAATGCACAACATTTAAAGATATAACACGTTGCAGTGCAGGCGATTGTTGCATACCTGGGTACTCTGAGGCAAACAGGATCCCAGCAGCTCCATCACTGGTGGTGTTTGGACTGAACTTATCAGCCAGCAGAGTGACGGAGCAGAAGGGAAGAGCCTCTGCGATGCAGACAGCAGTGGAGAGGCCGATCACACCTGCTCCCACGACCACAACCCGGACGTTTTTCATCCTGGACAGACCCCGCGTCTCGGACTGGAGATAAACTGGAGGTAGAGGATTGCGTCTGTTTGATTGCTGCAAGACGACTGAAAGTTAATCCACAACTAAAAGTTCATCTTAACGGATCGGACAGTCCAAAGATCGGTAACACAAACGCCTCCTTCGCTGTAATAAATTGTTACATAAGAGACGATGTGACACGGGCCAGAGAAGCCCCACACAGCCACATGAAGGGATCAGTCCTGAGGATTAGTCCGGTATTAACAAACCATGCGTGAGACCTGTTCTTTGATGTGAAAGTGTAATGTTTTTTTATGTTTATATTCAACAATTATCCACAATCATAAAGACAGTATTATCTGATTTGAATTATTTGTCTGAAGAAAGATGAAGTAGCCGTTTAACAAGTGAGAAATATGCAATTCCAGGTAAACAATTGTGCATTTGCGCATTTAAAATGTGAAAGAAAAGTAGTTAAATAACAGCAGAATAGTCCTTTTATTATTATACATTCTTTAAAATATGAAATCCTCACTTATGCATAAACATGTACACTGTAATGTTGGTGGTGGAGCTATTTTTTTTTATCTTCTTAATTTGTACCAATGCATCACATTTCATAAAGTGATCATCCATATTCTTATTTGTAATGTCTTAATGTGCACTAATTCATTTAGCTGTCAAATAAAAATAGACACGTGGAGTAAAAGCACCATATGTCCCTGTATAAGAGATGTGAGGTGAGGTGATGAGTCTGCACCATTTTAAAGTAGCAGGAAACGTTATAAAGTGAAGACATCACATAATAGGGCATAATGTGTTATAATGGGATATTAGGAGCAATATGGATATGGTCATAAATGTTCAGTCAGCACCAACCATGTACTCTTAAATGACTTCAGATCTGACACTGAGTGTTTACACAAATCTATACGGAACTGATCCCTCCCTTTATGTATTTATGATCCATACTGACACTACTGACAATACTGATTATTTACAAGAACCACGGTCCAATTTATTAAAAATAGCCCGTTTGCTCCATAATTCCCTCTTATTATCTGTGTGTAGACGTTTTAATCAAATAGCCAGACAAAAACAGCGCGTCAGACACCTGTTTCACACAGTCAGCGCGACAGCAGACGTGTAATGTGTCGTTATGCCCCTATAGCATCCTGCTGCAGACCATCCTGCTGCAGACCATCCTGCTGCAGACCACCCTGCTGCAGACCATCCTGCTGCAGACCACCCTGCTGCAGACCATCCTGCTGCAGACCATCCTGCTGCAGACCATCCTGCTGCAGACCATCCTGCTGCAGACCACCCTGCTGCAGACCACCCTGCTGCAGACCATCCTGCTGCAGACCATCCTGCTGCAGACCACCCTGCTGCAGACCCGGAGCACAAGCCCCTCACTTGACACAGGTCTCTCACTTGACAAAGCCCCTTGTTTGACGGAAGTGAAAATGTAGTTTTTTTTACTTTATGCAAAGTCACGCAATAGTTTGGTTTTTTTTCACTTTATGCAAAGTCACGCAATAGTTTGGTTTTTTTTCACTTTATGCAAAGTCACGCAATAGTTTTTTTAAATAGGTTATTTAAACGTTTTTACTTTATGCAAAGTCACGCAATAGTTTTTTTTTACTTTATGCAAAGTCACGCAATAGTTTTTTTAATAGGTTATTTAAACTTTTTTGAAAAAGCACAAAACATAGCAAGTTAAAGGAAATCGTTTTTTTAAAACTTTATTGAAAAAAATACGTTTTTGTTTTTTTTGAAAAAGCACAAACAGTTCCCCTCAGTCAGGTCTCAGTCCTTCACACACAGTCAGTGTCTCTTATGGTTCATTTAGTCCTGAATATTGTGACATTACAAAGATAAACATCTGCAAAGTTTTAATGGAAACCAAAATTAAATGCAACTTTAATAAACAAATATTTTAAAGCCCTTTGTAACAGGGTGACATGAAATTTCAAAATAAAAGTAGTGGGCTGTAGGAAAGGACGATACTTAGTCAGTCCACGAGCACAACAGTCCTGTGACTGCCAATAAATATTAATACAATTGAAAAATATATAAATTTATATTAACAAATGACTAAATGTAATGTGAAAGGTCAGTTAATTTTAAATAAATCACAAAATGGAAACTGTAAATGTTAAAGCAGACAAATTGTGAGATGGTGCAGTTTGACCAGCAGACACACAAGTATGGATTAACAAAGTTTAGTTTAATAGCCTTTTAATATTGATTTCATGATCCAATAATCATCTAGGCAACAATACATAAAAGTTATTTTGTCACTTTTTACTTCAATCTTAATGAGGCAAAGTGAACCAGTTTGTAATCATTCATTCATCTTCAACCGCTTGTCCTTGTCGGGGTGCGGGGGGGCTGGAGCCGATCAAGCTTTTTTTTATTTAAATGGTAATAATTAAACATCAAAAAAGTCTTTATGGCACACTGTAATCACTCTGGACAGAATTCTGGGACTTTTTGCGGCAGGGTGGATCAAAACATGATGCAGTGTGCTTGTTATTTAAGAAGAATTCCTTTATTAGTCCCGCGAATGGGGAACACACACACACACACACACACACACACACACACACACACACACACACACACACACACACACACACACACACACACACACACACACACACACACACACACACACGAGATGTTAGAGCGAGGGGGCTGCCAGTGACAGGCGCCCCGAGCAGTTGGGGGTTCGTTGCCTTGCTCAACAGCACCTCGGCAGTGCCCAGGAGATGAACTGGCAGTGGCTGTGAAGATGGAGATAGAGGTGTTTCTTTGTTAGAAGCTGCAGTTCCTTCCTCTTGAAGTCTGTGGTCTTCCTGTACAGTTCCATGACAACGGGGCCCAAGGCAAAACATTTAGTGCCGGTGAACCTCTTTTTAGGTTTGTAGTGCTTGAACTCAAAGAAGAGAGCTGCTCCTTCTGGTAACTTCTCCACATGTCTCTGGATCTCCACGTCCACACTGGAGTGAATGTAGGTGTCTTCCTCTCTGGAGGCCACAGGGGTGTCCTGCACTGGGTTCACATCTACACCGTTCAAATCTCTAACACCAATAGTCATGTATGGTGAGGCAATACACCAGTTTCTACCAATCTGGATCTGAATGATGAACACTGACAATTGACCTCAGGCAAAAGCACGTTAAAGACAAAGGCAACAGAATCTATAGGTTGTCTCGCTCCTGGTGTGTCTTTAACTTCATCAAGCTGCGTGTCATCATCAAAGCAGATGGTGGCCACAGCGAATGCAGAGAGCCGGTGGTGATGGCCTGCAAATAAACATCACTTTAAAATGACATGGCATTGATCATCTTCTGAGAAATGCTTTAAGATGGACATCCAGTGAATGCCATAACTGCTAATGAATTTAGGGCTTGTGATGCTATCCGGCTGTTAAGTCTGACGTAACACCCTTTCAAAATAAGATTTCTGGGTCCAAATGCTCCGTTGAAACAAAACAGACACAAAGGTCAAACATGTGAACCATTACATCACCTCTTTCGTCTGTTAAACACCTTTTTAAATGATGAGAAAGAGGTAAAATGACAATTACGTTGTTTTTTAAAAACTCAGATCTGTTGGGAACATGGCACTGCGGCGTTGTAGAAATAAAAGGCTTGGACCCGGGAATCATATTTTGAAAGGGCGTTACGTCACGACTTAACAGCCGGATAGGAGCAGCTGGATGCTACTCTGTTACGCAGGGGGCGCGCCCGATCCGCCTCATGTGTACGTCAGCTGCGCGTAAATCTCGTCAGAACCGCACCTCTCGCGATAACTCACCCATTCACTCCGTCCAGCGGCGACAGTGGAAGGTAAGGTCCTAAAAGATCACTATTTTTGAATCACACCGCGGCCTGAACGCTTCACATGTTTGTCACAGACAGAAATATTGAGTAGTAAAGTCGCATTTCTGCTAGCTTTAGCCTGCCTCTGGCTAGCACCGGGTGCATTGTTTGAGACGATGTAAGTTAGCATGTGTGCTAACCTTCCAGTTACTGCAGCGTGTGTCTTTGTTTATCTGGAGTCTTGAGGTCGACTGTATTCCTAATGTCTTTGGCATTACCATAAAAGAAACCATGTGCGACCATGCAGGAGGTCATCTTGTGTTATTGCTGCAGTTAAGTGCTGCGATGATTGGCAGATGAACAGGAAAAGCATCCTTTCTGATCATCTATTTAACATTTTCAGTCATTTATGTAAAGAATGCTGTCCAGAAGGCTGTTGTTTCCACCTATAGGAGTAGTTTATACACAGGTAACCACATTAAAAACACACTTTGAACCTATGAATTGCAAGAAAAGCTGGGATTATATTTAGGAAACGCTGAGTCAAATACATTCAACTTGCTCAAAAGATCCATTTAATTCATTTTGTAATTATGGCTGCAGTAGATTTCCACACAACATACAGAAAGGTGTTGTTTTGTGTTCGCTATTATCCAAGTTTGTGATTTTACACTCTTTAAAATAGTTTAAAGACTGTAAGTAACCAATGTTCTGACTGTTGTGGGTTACCTGTATATAAACTACTCCTATAGGTGGAAACAAACAACAGTCTTCTGATCCAGAATATCACCTTTAATGTGAGGGGGTGCATTTCATGGCAGGGGTGCTGAATACGGCACTTTCAAAACAACTTTCAAAATAAAGTCCCCGACCCGGTTGCGTCCGTCCCTCGCCCTGGTGCAGCTGGCAGAGAATAGTGCCCCAGGTGTGTGGGAGCAAGTTTGCCCCCTGTCCCTGTTCATGGTGCTGCCCTCACGTCTCCTTATTTCTCCGGCCTCCTTTATCCATCTTCTGCATCTTTCCCCCCTGTCCCAGCCCATGATGTGCTTGTTTCTTCTGCATTGGTCTGTTCTGGCTGATTTTTGTCAGCCTAGAGAAAAGGTAAGAGGGCATCCTCACCGTGCAACTAACTTGTCTGACCAGAAGAAACTCTAGATTTCAAAATGTTAAGACCAAACCACTTGTAGAAGAGCATGCACTAAGGTGTGGACGATACAGTCATGTGAATATAAATATTTGTTTGGTTGCAAGCTCGATCGATTGTTCAGCCAATAACATCAATAACAATCAATAACCGTGTGTGTGTCGTTTATGGAGGAAAAATGCTGAACACTCACAAATGTGTTGCTGTTTTTTAACCTTTGGCTCTCAGGTGCATTTTAAGTATAGTATTCATATACTTCAGTATTTGCATTATCATTATATGTTGATTGTTTTGTTTATTTTAGATTAATTTATTATAGATAATTATAGATTTAGTCTTTAAAAAGTCACAATTTCATGTCACAATGATACAAAACACAGAAAAGCAGATTATTCTTTACATAAATGACTGAAAATGGTAAATAGATGATCAGGAAGGATGGTTTTTCTGTTCATCCACCAATCATCGCACTTAACAGCAGCAATAACACAAGACGATCTCCTGCATGGTCTCACATGTTTTCTTTTAGATGGCATTGCATGGATTATGTAGAAGTAAAAAGTGAAAGTTGTACGTTTAAATGCACACCTGTGTAATAAAAACTGATCTATTGTACTTGTTTAAAGTGTTTTTTCCCTCTTATTCTTATGCACCGTGACCATGTTTTCATAGAGACGTGCTTCACATCGCCTGCAGGAACAGAAGTGATTGTTTTGAGAGGAAGATGTCTCAGAAAGCCGCAGCCAAGACCTCACCTCTCTTGGCCCTTTGTTCAGACTCACACAAGCAGAGCATCCTGAGCAAATTTGACAAGCTCAGGAAAAGGGACCTACTTTGTGACATCACCCTTGTTGTGGAGGACGTGCACTTCAAGGCGCACAAAGCCCTGCTGGCAGCAAGCAGCGAGTACTTCTCCCTCATGTTCACCGCAGAAGATCAGATCAGCCAGTCGACCCACAGTCTGGATGGTATGGCAGCGGAGATGTTCGCAGCGGTGCTGGAGTTCATGTACAGTGCCCAGGTGTCAGTGGAGGAGAGTGCCACAGAGAAGCTCCTGGCTACAGCTCGTCTCATGGAGGTCAACGACCTTGTCAAGGTGCTCACTGAACTCACACACTCTGCTGCAGCGGTTAGAGGTGAGCGGGTAAAGGCAGGCATAGCCAAGGCGCCAGATCAGTCAAAACGCAAAAGAGGACGGCCGAAGAAAAATGTGGTTGCAACAGAGCCGGAGAGGAGAAGGACACCAGGTGAGAGCTCAGAGGAGGGGCCGGCTGGAGACTGTGACGATGTAGCGACGGAGTCGCAATCCAAAGACGATGCAGATTATAACCCAGGAGCCCACCACAGCCGGCAGAGCAAGCGCAAAATCAGGCCACCTGTGAAATATAAGAGCTACAAGGTGGGCAGCGATGCAGCCGGGAGCAAAGAGTCCGGGAGGAGAGGCAGGAAAAGGAAATACCCCGACACCGAGGCTCGATGTGCCGACTGTGGCAAAGTGTTCAAAAACCACCTCTTCCTAAAGATTCACCAGAGGACGCACACGGGTAATCTGACGTAGACCTTATTCTGCTTTTGTGAAAAACTATACGATGACTTTATGACATATAAACATATTACATTATTTTACTTATGACATATAAACATATTACATTGTTTTTTTACTTTATGACATATAAACATATTACATTGTTTTTTTACTTTATGACATATAATACTTTCACTATTTTGATTTCTTTTTGTTTTTTTCTGACTTTTTCTGACATAATATACTACGACTTTGTTTTTATTTGTTTTTCATTTTATGACATAATATACTACGACTTTGTTTTTGTTTGTTTTTTTACTTTTATGATATATAATACTTATTTGACTATTTTCATTTTAAAATAAAGAATAAAAAATTCTGACTTTTCATGACATAATATACTATGTCTTTGATTTTTAGTATTTTACGTTTATGACAAATAATAATAAACATATAACATTGTTTTTGTTTTTTTATTTAATGACATAATACTTTGAGGATTTTGATTTATTTTTCTATGGCTTTTTATGACATAATATACTATAACATTGTTTTTTTGTTTTTTTATTTAATGACATACTATACTATGACATTTGTTATGACTTTTTATGTCTTCTACTACTACTTTATGACAAAATTCCACTTTTTCAGACTCTAATTTCCAGACTTCTCTGAGGATGTTTCAGTCAATATTGAACACCTGAATACCAAGTCATAGTATATCATTCATTCATTCATCTTCAACCGCTTATCCCGGGGTCGGGGTCGCGGGGGTGCTGGAGCCGATCCCAGCTGACAAAGGGCGTGAGGCGGGGTCCACCCTGGACAGGACGCCAGTCTATCACAGGGCACATAGAGACGCACAGAGACAGACAACCATTCACACCTACGGGCAATTTAGAGTCATCAATGAACCGAACACGTGCATGTCGTGGACCGGAGAACCCGGAGGAAACCCACGCAGACACGGGGAGAACATGCAAACTCCGCACAGAAAGTCCCAGGCCGGGATGCGAAGCTGTAACCTTCTTGCTGTGAGGCGACAGTGCTAACCACTACACCACCGTGTAGCCTAAGTCATATTATAAAGTAAAAAAAATGTCAAAAAAAAAATGTAAAATCAGTCATCGATGGCCTGTCTAAAGCAGTCATGGCATGATTTGTTGAATACTATGACTTTGTTTACTTTTGATGACGTATTAAACGATGACTATTTAGATTTTTTAAATGACCTACTAGTATATGACTTTTTATGACATACCATACTATGACTAGTTTTTTACTTTTATGACATAGAGTATTTTGATTTATTTTTTTATTTTTAGGACGATAAACTATGACATTGTTTAGTTTTTTTATGACATCGGGCTTCCTACACATTTTCCATTTCAAAATTCCACTTTTTCAGACTCAAACTTCCAGATTTCTCTTCAGTCAATATTAAACACCTGAATACAAAGTCCTCGTGTAGTTTGTCTAAAAAGTAAAAAACAAAAAAATCTAAATATAATATGTCCAAATTCTAAAATCAGTCATAGGATGACCTGTCTAAAGCAGTCATGGCATGATTTCTCCATGTAAAAATAAAAAAGGGTCCGATGTTTACTTTAATACTATGACTTTGTTTACTTTTAATGACGTATTAAACAATGACTATTTTGATTCTTTAAAATGACCTACTAGTATATGACTTTTTATGACACTTATATAATATACCATATTCTGTCATGTAGAACATCATGGCATAGCAATTAAAACGTCATAGTTGTAAGTAGTTTCTCAAAGTGCCGTGTCAATCACACTCGATCAGTCACAGTGTTGCTACTCTGCAGGTCATACCGCTCTCTCTACCTGTATAAACTCCAGTACTCTTGTTTTTCCCCAGGAGAAAAGCCTTTTCGATGCTTGGTTTGTGGAAAGGGTTTCACCCAGAAGCACACTCTGCTGGTTCACCAGCGCATGCACACGGGAGAAAAGCCGTTCGTCTGTACCGTCTGCTCCAAAGCGCTCTCCACCAAACACTCCCTACACGAGCACATGAACCTCCATCAAGGTGAGATCTGATGCCCTTTATTCTGCTTGGTCTTAATGTGCTATTCTTTGACTTGCACCCTACACTATGTATAATATTATTTTCTGATGAGTTCCCTTTTCCCACATTCAATGCATACATCATGAATGTACCTAAAAAATAAGTTCTGGAAAGAATATCTCATCTCATCTTCATCCGCTTATCCGGGGTCGGGTCGCGGGGGCAGCAGCTTTAGCAGGGGACCCCAAACTTCCCTTTCCCGGGCCACATTAACCAGCTCTAACTGGGGGATCCTGAGGCGTTCCCAGGCCAGTGTGGAGATCTAATCTCTCCACCTAGTCCTGGGTCTTCCCCGAGGCCTCCTCCCAGCTGGACGTGCCTGGAACACCTCCCTAGGGAGGCGCCCAGGGTTCATCCTTACTAGATGATCCTGAACCACCTCAACTGGCTCCTTTCAACGCAAAGGAGCAGCGGCTCTACTCCGAGTTCCTCACATATGGCTGAACTTCTCCCCCTCTCTCTAAGGGAGACTCCAGCCCCCCTCCTGAGAAAACCCATTTCGCCCGCTTGTATCCGCAACCTTGTTCTTTGGGTCATGACCCAGCTTTCATGACCACAGGTGTGGGTAGGAACCAAGATTGACCGGTAGATCGAGAGCTTTGTCTTCCAGCTCAGCTCTCTTTTAAATTAATTCTTAATAAGCTATGCCCTTTAGTCTAATCATGGTGTCTGTCGGTGTCTTATTCTCTACTGCTCTGCTCTAAAATAATTTCTCTTTACCTGCATCCGTAGAAGACAAGTCCTTCAGCTGTGACACGTGTGGAAAGACCTTCACTCAGAAGAGGCAACTTAAAAGCCATTACAGAGTTCATACAGGTGAGAAACACATCATTTTAACAGCAGCAGCTTCTTTGTATTGCTGTCACTAATAATAAAATGTTGTTGTTTTTATCTAAAGGTAAATCGTTACCAGAATGTGCTCAGTGTCATCACAAGTTTATGGACACGGCTCAGCTGAAAAAGCACCTGAGAACTCACACAGGTAAAGTCAAACAAGCGATTAAGACGTATATTACTGAGTCATCAATATCTGTAATATGTGGAAGCACTTGATGCCGTTAATCACATCCTTTTCAGGTGAGAAGCCGTTCACTTGTGAGATTTGCGGAAAGTGTTTTACAGCGAAGAGCACTCTGCAGACTCATATCAGAATTCACAGGTGAGAAATATATTTGATGTATTTAGCCTCCGGCAGTCCGACATCACAAAAGTTTACCATTCAACAGCTTTATTCAATTCATAGTGTGCAGAATCAAAGATGCAGTCAGTTAATAACGGGGCGGAATAATTATTTAGATCCTTTATTTGAGTAAAACACCAATACAACAGTGAAAACTACTTGACGAGTAAAGCATTCACATTCCTACTGAAGTTAAAGTACAAACATATTATGAGCAAACTGTAATTAAAGTATCAAAAGTATTAGTTGCTTGTTACCCCTGAGCCTCAGACAATCATGTAAATGAAAAGCATCTAAGCAGCTCAGAGAGGAAATGTCTTTTTGCTGGAGCTAATAACAACTCCCTTTTGCTCAATAAGTCTGCTGTTTGGTGCTGGGCAGGTAGTTTACCAGCACTTTTACAGCTTGTTGGCTGAAAACTGTTTCCTGCTGTTGCTGAAATTTCAACCAAAACAGGAACAATTGAGCTGTAAAACCAAAATAATGAGTTGAACACCAAAGCTCTTCTCAGAGCGGAAGGAAACTGCAGGGTCGGGTGATAGTTCTCTGAGTTCATCAATATGAGCAACCTCTTCCTTCAAACAGTTACATGATTCATTATTGATATAAAAAAACATTTATTATAAAAGCTTTAACATTAAAAAAAAACTCAAGAACAAAATGTCCTTTTATTCAGAGGAGAGAAACCATACGACTGCAGCATCTGCAACAAGTCCTTCTCAGACCCCAGCGCGAGACGACGACATGTCGCCTCTCACTCAGGGAAGAAACCCTTCACTTGCTCCTTCTGCAGCCTCTCCTTCACCCGCCTGGATAATCTGAACACACACACCAAATCACACAACAAGGAAAGAGCTGCGACGACAGACGCCTCGTCGGATGCAGCGGCGGCGGACACCGCAGCACCGCAAGAGCAGGTGCGTAACATCCTGCAGCTGCAGCAGTACCAGCTGCCCTCCAGCTCTGAACAGGAGATCCAGCTGGTGGTGACGGGAGACGTGGACAACATTAACTTTGTGCCGGGTCAGAACCAGGAGATCAGCATCATCACCACAGAGGGGGAGACGACAGACTCGGCCCACTCAAGGCTCACCCTCCTCAGTCAGGCGTCAGGAAACTTGCAGAACGTGGCTCTGGTCACTCAGGGCAGCGTGGTCGACCAGAGCCCTCAGATTCAGACCATCAGTATGCTGGAGGGCCAGATGACCCACCAGCCCGAGCAGATGCACGTCATCACTCTGAGCAAAGAGGCGATGGAGCACCTACAGGCCCACCACGGTCCCCCGCAGCCCCTTCAGATAGCACAGCGACCTGTCCAGCAGGTGCAGGTGATGCACCCGCCCACACACCAGCTTGCTGTCGCTCAGGATACCTCGCAGGGGCCGCTGAGCAGGGAGCAACACAGCCAGGCCATTCACATCAGCAGCCAGAGCAGCCAGCCCATCTCCATCAGCCAAACCAGTGAGCAGATGTCCAGCCACCACATCCAGGGACAGACGTTTCAGATCCAGGCAGGGACCGTCTCATACCTGTACACCACCGGGCTGCCGCAGGAGAGCTGAAGGCGGGCCGGGTGACTGAAGCTGCCAAATCCAGGATGATAGTGCTGATGCAAGTCTCAGGCATTATTTAATTGATTATTCAAAGTGCACTAGACATGATTTGTAATCACTGGTTGAGAGAAACGCATGAATTAATCTAAAGACGGATAAACCGCTTCAGGAAACGTTGAGCAGTAAAATAAATATGAGCAATATTTGGAAAGAAATCTAAGAAATGGAAATGAGTAAATATTTTTTGATGTAATTCATGGACTGACACAATACAGTGTTTGATTAAGACATTTTATTTTAAATTGATGAAAGAGTTATTGTCTCATTGCTCGATTTCACAAGAACACAAAGTGTCATATGAGACTGAAATATGGACCAAAGCAGCAAAGTGGTGTTTTGAAGGGATGAGCCACGTGCACAGTATCAGCTTGTTCTTAAATATACTGGATAATAAAGCGGCTCGTTGAAGAACAAACCCTGGCTGAGGTTTATGTTGTAGCTTTGAAGCTTCCCTGAATAACTTGACACACCTGAGATTCAAGAGCATCAACACTCAGCAGAATGAATCTCACAGGTCTGGTAACGACGCGTCAGCGGTCAGGGCACGCAGACGAGGTTGACTCTGAAAGAACAGCAAAGGTGATTTAAATGTGTTTATCCAAAGACCGTGAACACGGGTCAGTGACAGATCTGTTTTATGTTTTAAGAAACAGTATTTCAGAGATGCATTTGCAGTATACTGTATTTTCACACAAGCTAATTGTGATCTTCTTTAGTAATGCATTTAGCTTTAATGTTCCTGCTGGACCTTGGAAAGAGTATCTGACAATTTTACCAACGAGGTTCTTTTAGTAGCTGTTCTGTTTAAATCGTTTTTGGAGAAAAGTGTTGACATTTTGGGAAGTGTTCCTATTCTGGCAGAGATCATCACCACTCTCATGTCTGCAGAGTGAATCAGCTCAGCTTAGCCTATCATAAAGACTGGAAGAGTCATAGCATAGCATGTAAATAAAAAAAAGTCATAATATAGCAAGTTGAAAATCTGAATAAAAATGTGATTCAAATCAGAGCCAGGGGGAGCAGACCTTGGTTCCTACACATTTTCCATTTCAAAAAAATCTAATTAACAGACTTCTCAGAGGATTTGTGAGTCAATATTAAACATCTGAATACCAAGTCATGGTAAAGTATGTAAATAAAAAAAAAGTCAAAATATAATCTGTCCGTTAAATGCTTATAAGAATAATTACTTTATTTTTATCCCACATGGGGAAATTCAATTTTCACTCTTATTATCATACATGTTACACACAGGCCCGAAATACACACATGCACAACCAGGACCTATACATGCAATTGAGGAGAGATGTTAGAGCGAGGGGGCAGCCAGTGACCAGTGCTCCGAGCAGTTGGGGGTTCGGTGCCTTGCTCAACAGCACCTCAGCAGTGCCCAGGAGATGAACTGGCACCTCTCCAGCCACCAGTCCACACTCAATATATGGTCCACACAGGGACTTGAACCAGCGACCCTACGGTTCCCAGCCAAGTCACCTATGGACTGAGCTACTGCCGCCCCTAAATCAGTCACAGGATAGCCCGTCTAAAGCAGTTATGGCAAAATTTCTCAATGTTTTTTTTAAAAAAAGGTAATTTTTTTGGCAGTTTTTCAAGTCTTTCTTTTATAGAACAGACAGGAAATAATGTGAGAGAGAGAGACATACAGCAAAGAGCTGCAGGTCGGAGTCGAACCCCCGGCCGCTGCCTCGAGGACCTTCAGCCTCTTTACTTGGCGTGACCGCTCAAACCACTGTGCGACCAGCCACCCCATCTGACCCTTTTATAGGAAAAAAAGGGTCAGATGTTCCCAGCTTGTCACAGAAAGAGTTTTTTGTTCCCCGGTCTGTTATTTCTTCCACAATCAGTGCCGAATTCCCTGGGTAATAGGCTTATGTAGACCCTAACCGTGACCCCCTGACCCTGACCCTAACCGTGAACCCTGAACCTGACCCTGACCGTGACCCCTAACCCTGACCGTGACCCTAACCGTGACCCCTGACCCTGACCGTAACCCCTAACTCTATATGCTGACTTAAATCAGCGAAGGCAGAGGTTAATGCGCCCGGGGAACATAGTGATGAACCCGAGCCAGGCTAGCTGTTTCTCCTGCTGCCAGTCTTTATGCTAAGCTAACCAGCTGTTGGCTGAAGCTTTATATTAAACAGTCTTTCAGTATGAGAGCGACATCAATCCTTTCAGGTAACTCTCCCAACCAGACAGTGGAAAGGAAAATCTACCAAAATGCTGAACTATGCCTTTGAGGAAGTAACAGTTTAAAGTAAATGAATAAGTCCAAAACCCTTCGACAGGACTAAATGGACCTTGTGATGAACTTGTTCTGTCAACTCCAATTTAAGTCAATACTGAACTCTAAAGCTCAATTTTCAAACCAACACAGGCACAAAAAGTACATTTGAACATACTTTGATCATGTGCCGCCCTCTTCTCCACACTGACCTACAGACCTTCAGTTCAGACCTTCACTTTACTGTGACGCTCAGGCTCACTCACAGTTTTGGGTCGGTCTATCCCTGTGTTAGAGCGGCTCCTGGCTGTTTCTGCTCTCTGCTGGTGCCGCTCTGCAGCAAAATCCTGGAGCGTGGTGTTGTTTGTGAGGCTGCCGAGCTGCAGGGCGGACTGCCGCTGAGTAACTCTGCGTAGACCTGAGCCAGAGAGAGAACAGACGGAGCTTTACTGCTCCACGCTGCAGGGCCAAAAATACAATCAACAACGCAATTTATAATATCATCAGAAAAAGATATGAGCGGCTGCAACACCATGGCTTTAATTTTACTCCTACGCCGCAAGGCAGCTAGAAATCAAGGTTATCACGGAGTATTCACTGCAGTGAGATGAAGGTAAGACTAAAGATACTGTGGTGGGTACAGTACCTGCTGAGGGACTCCGACTACTCAGTCTGCTGACTGACAGCGTGAAACAAGTCCTGCTTTGCCCTGTGATAGGATCAGGAGTAAAATGTCAGGTCAAATCATTTGAAGCAGATAAAACAACTCTCACAGTTAACCAGAGAGACCGACCAGCATCCAGAGAAGGACTTTATCACATCGTCATCTCCGTGGATGTGTACCTGCTGTCGACGGAGTGCATCTGGAGAAAGCTGCTCCCATGTCGTTCACCTGGTTCTGCAGTTCATCCACCCGCTGAAAGGCTTCATGTTTGAGGCTGAGCTCCTGTTGTAGCCGTCCCCTCACCTACAGTAGACACACACACACAACAACAACAACAACAACATGAATTTAGAGCTATTTATTTATTATTTAAAGCAATCTTTACCTTTCTGGCATTTTTACACTTTTCCTTTGTAATCTTAAAATGCTCCTAATAAGCGTATGGCACTAAAATGTAAAAGAAATCCACTCATCAATATTTAATTCTCATATATTTCTGATAAAAGTCTGACAAATCCGTTTATCCGGTCCGAATAAAACAATTTGCCGAGCTTCCTGCCTGTCATTCGTCGATCCGTTTCACTTGCCCTGCTCATGCTGCGTTCCAGTGCTATGGAAAAACCAAAGTTTCGGACCTCCAACTGGGCAAAATGCACTGGAATGTCATCAAAGTGGAAACCTCGATCTCCCCCTAATACCTCTCTGCCTATTTCTGCCTTTTTGTGTTTGAATTAATTCTTTTTTTTCATGTGTTTTTGTTAACATTTGATTTTTGCATGTTGTTGCGCTCCAGTGAAAACCAAGTATTATAAAATACAGTATTTCAGATAATTCAAACTGTTTCTTCAGCTAAAACAAACAATTAAAAACCCATTGAATGATCTGAAAAGTGTCTGAACAACTGTGCACCAACACACACACAAACACACAAACACACAAACACACACACACACACACACAAACACACAAACACACAAACGCACACGCACACACCCAAGCACACACACACACACACACACACACACACACACAAACACACAAACGCACACACACGCACACGCACACACCCAAGCACACACACACACACACACACACACACACACACACAAACACACAAACGCACACGCACAGGCACACACACACAAACGTCCAGTGAAGATCGTTTTCAGACCTGTCGGATCTCTTTGGAGCTTCGTTGTCTGTGTAACTGGTTCACTCTGCTGTCTCTGTCCAGCTGCTCGCTGACCCCCCTGAGTCGTCTCTCTCTGTCCACCACGTCAGCTCTCATTTGTTCCAGGCTCTGCACTCGATAGCTGTCCAGCTCCTGCCTGCTGCGGGCCTCTCGTGCAGACTGATGCCTGGACACCTGGAGCTCCTCTACCTGTGTGTCAGAGGTTATTTAGTGAATACGTTCGGGCCTCTCACCATTTAACAATTTGAGATGTCATCGCTCACTTCAGGAGCAAAACGTATAATGGAAGCAGACCCAAATAAGGACTTCAACGCCCAGAAATTAAGTTATGTGGTAGTTGTATACGATACTAAAATACAGCAAATAATATGATATGTTATTTCAGCTGACAACAAAGTTACAATTAGTCGATCAGGGCGCACTAACACTGTCCATCCGTACTATGCCCAAGCACGTTTCACAGCTAAAGTCTAATTCGTTTGACCAGTTTGAGTGCAACTGTACCGCTCCACGGCCGTTTGTGAGAGGTGGGCTTTTGTAAAGCACGTTTGCACATGTACGAGCACAAGGGTGCGCACGTATACGAGCAGGAGCACAAGGCCTACGGCGGTTCTGACGTCATTTTATGTGCGCCCGTTCGGACATAGAAAAAAGAAGGACGGACCATGCAACATCGACTAAACGGGGTCGTGCCGCATCACAATGAGTCCAAAAAAAACACAAAGCCAAAAACGTTACCATGTTTTCTGCGCTGCTTTCCATTATGTGGCCAAAAGAGCACTTTTGTAAACAAAGCGACGCATCCCGAGGAAGTCAATCAATGCGTGTGACGTGTTACGGCATGATGACGTATGGACAGCAAGAAGCATTCGCGCCAAGGCCCAGGTAGTGTGAGTACAAACGGGCCTGGGCCGCAGGGGAGAGGGAGGGGGGACAAGTACCCTAAAGCACAGGCACGGTACGGATGGACAGTGTCAGTGCGCCCTTACAACAACAATTTTGATTATTCATTCATAGTTTTGAGCAGCAATGGAAAAATGATTCAGTGGCTTCTTAAATGTGAAGATTTTCTGTTTTTCTTTCTCATCGTTTTCTTTGACTTTTGGACTTTTGATAGAGCAAATCAAGACATATAAAGACTTCACTATGGGCATTTTACAGACAAACCATTAATCTACTAATCGTTACAATAAGTTGTAGACAGAACCTCTGACAGCACAGCGTATTTTTACTTAACATCCTTTCAAGGTGCATTTTAAAGAACACTATTGTGCTCGAAAATGCCCCAAATCCACACGTTTCTTTAGAGCGTTTGATGTTTTAAATCTTAAATCATACATATAGTTCTCAGTCGAGACACAAAAGAGAGAGAGAGTACCTTTAAAGTAAAGCATCATTTGAAGACACATACTGAAGGAATAGTGAATAAGCAGTGGACCTCATTAAAAGTTCAGTGGTAAGAAAAACTGTGGTTGTCAATTAAACTCATGCAAGATTTCTCAAAAACAATTATAATAATTGAGTTTTACCTGAAATTTTATTAATCTAACAGTGTGTGGGTTTTGTTCCACCATCGATGTTCATGTGTGTGCAGCAGTGAGGTGTGGATGAGACCGGACGCACCTTCCTGCTGAGCAGCGTCCTGGTGTTGCTGCACTCGTCCTGACAGCAGGTCAGCGCCTTCCTCGCGGCCTCCAGCTCCTCCTGCAGGAGCAACACCTCCTCCTCTGAAGTCATCTTCACTCTGAGGGCCTCGCTGCGACAGGTCACCTCCCTCTGGACACAAACGTTA
This sequence comes from Echiichthys vipera, assembly GCF_963691815.1. NCBI lineage: Eukaryota > Metazoa > Chordata > Actinopteri > Perciformes > Trachinidae > Echiichthys > Echiichthys vipera. The sequence goes on from NC_139837.1 coordinate 7,721,818, forward strand.
TTAAACGTTATTAAGTGTGTATACATTTCCTTGGGACACCCTGTATATGCATTAAATTATGCTTTTAACGTCATCAGATATTACAAAAAACTAACTCAATAAGGAGCATGTGCTGAAAATAAAGGACGCAACACACAAGCTTTTGAATCCTGATGTTCCCTTTTTACTTATTGAATTTGTTGCTTTGCTCTCAATGATGGACTTGATCTGTGAGTGTCGAGTATTGCAGCCGACCTGCTGACTCTGAAGCAGCTGTCGGTGGAGTTGCTCCCGGTCGACCGCCTGCCTCCAGCGGCTCAGAGCCTCCAGTTTACGGAGCAGAGCGGTCAGACGGCTGTTCTCCAGGCTCAACTCATGGACCTCTTCTTTCTGACAAAACAGGAAGGACATACGGGTAGGCTGGATTTCAATTTTCAATGTCCTTGGTATCATATGAGAGTGGAAGACCTGAGGATTTTAGAAAGTTGGGCTTAATTCTGGTGAAGAATAAACACGACCCTTGTCACAGAAGTCACTTTACCTCTGAAACCGTACTCACTCTCTGTATTTTCACTTTATTGTGCTGCTGTAGTGTGTTCACGTTTAATGAAATGTACTTTAATTTAACTGCTGGATGAGTCACTTCTTAATGTAAACATTCATATTTTTACAATGTCAGATCCAAATCAGCTTGTATTGTGATACATATCGTATACGTGTCTCGAGACACGTATGGTATCGTGAGGCTGGCACCTTTACTTTAAGACGACCCCCCCACACCCTGTCAGATAGACTCAAGTGCCCCGTCATCAACACCACCCATCAGGTTTAAAATACATTTTCCTACCGTTTTTTCCTTTAAGCTTCTTTTTAAGCATTCACACATTTCCATTAGCAAACTCTCCCCTTGCTTTGCTAACTACTTTCCATGACTCTCATGTGCAACACATTTTGTTACAGCAACCTATAGCTCAATATGTGTTGTGTGTATATATATATTTTTTATTTTTCACATTGTTTTGTAGTTTTTTCTTATGAACCCCATAGTGAATGCAGACGTACCCCTGGTGGGGCATCACTGCTGTAGGTAATGTACTGGGAGTAAGGCGGAGAGCAGAGCCCAGGGTGGTGTCACCTCTGCTCATTGGCTGTCTCCAGTTACCCTTTAAAAGTCTTTTTGTGGTTGAATTGGTTTGGCCGTGTAGACAGGGATAGTATTCTGCAGCTGTATGTTTCTCACTCTTTGTCTGCGTTCGTCTTGAAAGTACCTGTTCAAAACTCTGCAGACACGCATGCATGTCTGCGTGGGGTCTGAAATACAGAGTCTGCCTGAGCCAGACAGGGCTCATGGCGAATGTAATAGATGAGTCATTTAAGAGGAGTTAAAGGAACATCTCTAATTTGTTTCCAGGGTGCAACACTGACAGTCTTAACACATACATGACTTCATGAGTGTGTCTGTATTTTTAGTCATCAAATGAATCAAGTTCTGCAAGTTCTTGCTTGAACAAAATGCTGTGTTTTTGTTTTCCTCATCAAAAAAGAAAAGCTGCTGTACACTCTTACGTAAACCCTCCTCGCCTGTCTGCCTCACTGTACCTTCAACTGCGTGAGTGCATCGCCGTCTTTGGTGCAGCCGTACTTCTTCTTGAGCTTGACGATGCGGTCCACTCCCTCGCCTCTTGTTCTGCTCACCATCTCACTCACATCCCGCTCCATCTGCCCGCGGTTCTCATCGAGCTTGGCCTGACGAACACACACACACACGCACACGCACACGCACACGCACACGCACACGCACACGCACACGCACACGCACACACACACACACACACACACACACACACACACACACACACACACACACACACACACACACACACACACACACACACACACAGTGATGACAGATACAGGTATTTAATGCACGCTCAAAAAGTAGAGTGGACATTGGACAATAAAAGCTGCAAACAGAAATTAAAAAAAGAGAAAAAATATTAGAGGATATGAGAGCGTGTATAAGATTTACAACTGACGGTTTCAACAGTACAGGCAGCTAGAGTCAAACTCTCTGACGACAGTGCACCGCTGTCTCTTCTTCAGGGATCTGAAGCAGGTCACGGGGAGGATCTCGTTGATTTTGTTTCAGGGTGTGACAGAAACTACTCTGACCTAAATGTGTCTGAAACTAAGGAGCTTATAATTGATTTTAGACGCAACAAAATCCCACCATTCACGGCAAAACTGTGGAAAGAGTTCCCTCATGTAAATATCTCTCGCCTCTTTTTTGCAGAGAAGCTGAAATTCGATGTGAACACTGCAGAGATTGTGAAGCGAGGACAACAGACAATCTATTTTCTCCACAAACTGAGCTCTTTCTCTGTCAGCCCTGTTATTCTCAGCGGAAGTAGTTCAGTCCATTGGTGACTAGGCTGGGAACCGGAAGGTTGCTGGTTCGAGTCCCTGTGTGGACCATGAATGGAGCGTGGGCTGGTGGCTGGAGAGGTGCCAGTGCATCTCCTGGGCACTGCTAAGGTGCTGTTGAGCAACACCTCTAACATCTCTCCATTATTTGGATGTATATAGGCCCTGTCTGCGCATGTGTGTGTATTTCCGGCCTGTGTGTGTAAAATGAAAAATAATAATAGAGTGAAAATTGAATCTCCCCATTGCGGGAATTCTTCTTTATCTGTCTTTTATCGGAGGTCTCCTGTGTTTCCCCTTCATCTGCTGGTTTCCCAGGCTCACACTGAAAGATAAAAACAGCTTGCACAGCATTATAAAAAACATGTTCCAGGATCACAGGAGTGACATTAAGGGACCTGACCAGTTTTTGTGACCAACAAACTTTGAGGAAAGCAAAACATACTTTCTCTTCTCCTCTTGTGCTCTTAAGTGAATTTCCTCTGTTGCCCTCAGGTCGTCTCTACGTCTCACCTTTCTGTAAGACGAACCGTTTTTAAAGATCTTTTATCCCCTCTGCTATCCGTCTCTTAAACTCTTTATAAGGATTTTATTCCTTTTACCATGTGCTCCTTATTGTCGAACATGTGTAACCTAGGTATTTATTCACTTTGTTCGGCTGACCCTTAATGAAACTGTTCTCCTTGGCATTTTATTTGTATTTTTACTTTATTTTATTCTATTTATTTGCTTAATTAACTTATCCCCATGTATGTATTGTTTGTACTGTGTTTCCGTACTGTGCCAGTACGCAAGCTGCTGAATTCAATTGCCCCTGGTGGGATTAATAAAGTTGTCTTTGAGCTACTGTATAAAGATAAAAGATGACAATATTTAAAATGTGAAGATGAGCTTGAAATACGACCATATGCACTTTAACCGTGGAAATCAGTCGGAGATGCACAATTCTCTAAATTGAAAGCAGTGGTGAAAAAGCGTTTTGCAAAATAGAGATGTAATTTCACCTTTAGCTGGATGCAGGTAGAGAAGAGGTGTCGGACCAAAGGGTCGTAGCGCTCTTTGAATTTGAGACTGAGTTGCTCTTCTAGATTCTTCTTCTCGTCCTCCAGGTGAGCGACTTGAGCCCGCAGCGCTGAGATCTCCAACATCATCCCACGACATGCAACGCCAGCCCCCTGCCGTGCGGCAACACAGCTCAAACACATTGTTGTTTTGTTTGGCTTCATTTCAAAAGTACAGAACATAAAAATCTACCTATACAAAATGTTTTCCTGATGACGAGGCATTATCCAAATACTGTGCAAGATTTCATGGTAATCCAACTCAGAAATGATGAGGTACGGACACTTATTACTGTTCTCTCTGCTTATTGCTTGAGCCCTGTCGCTGCTATTGTTCCTTTGAGTTAAACACTTTTATTTCCCAGCTGCTTCTGTTGAGTTGCTTTCTTCCAACACGAATAGAAAACCTACATGTTTCAGCTCGAATCAAATCCCCTGAGTGAGCAAAAACCTAAAACTTTAATTTAAGTTTTTATTTAAGTCACTTTATCTCATATGAACTTTCTTATTTCCTGAATAATTACTTGATAATTATAAAATATGAATGCATTATAAAATAGTTTAGGAATCAATAAGTATCTCATTTTTGAAACATCTACAATTGCATCTGTGTTGTTGTGTTTCTTTTGCATGTTTATGTTTTTCTGTTGCAGTTCATGTTTGAAACAAAACATAAAGAAAGAAAGAAAGAAATATGATCCACAAAGTCATCTGTAATAACAGCAGTTACCTGGTTGTGAGAGCTGCTTGTCTGAGAGTCCACGAGATTCTTTAGTTCCTGAGGATAAAAATGGAAATGAATCACACACACATTAAAGATCAATAAAGGCCTCATTCTGTGAGACGTGCATGTATGAAAATTGCGTGCTACTAAAAATCCTTGTACTGTAGAATCAAAACCCTGCCTAGGTTAGTTTTCAAGATTGTAAATAATTGATTTCTGCATAAACAGCCAATAAATTAGAGTGTATTTTGTGATGAGGCCATAATCCCCACATGCACCTGTTCCCTCTGATACAGGAGCTGAGTCTCCTGCTGCAGGATTTGTTCGTAAAACTGCGAGTAAAGCAGAAAGCTGCGTCGCTCTCGCTCCGTCAGAGAACAGCCGAGGTGAGTGAGACACTGCTGGAGGCGATCCTGAGACGCCGTCAGCTGAAAGACAGAAACGAGCGGGAGTCTTATTGCGTGGCATGGAAATAGAGGGACAATAACACAAAGGGAAAGGAAGCAAATGCAAGAGTGTGATAAAGATTTACTTCACTGAAACAGAAGTATTAGAAGTGTTAAGATTGTTCTTCCATATTTGAGAATACAGCTGCAGCCTGTTCCTGCAGGTATGTGCATGAAGACAGTCTATTGAAGTAGTGATTGTGCATCATGTGTCCTGCAGAGTACCTGTCCCTCGGCCTCTGCAGCTCCCTCCATCAGCTGCTGGATGAACGCTTCTACGATCTGCGGCCGCTCGGGGGACAGACTGTACTTCAGTGGGGTTTTCTTCCACAGCTCTGAGCACACACACGACATTTTTATTGTGGCATCAGTATTAATTCAGTGCTTAAAGGCAGATTCAGTGTTTTTTTCCAGATACCTGTTGGGAGGCCTGTGTCCTGTCGAGTTCGCTCTGAAACCACCAGCGTCAGCTCTCTGTTAATCTTCCTCTGCACCGCTCTGATCATGTCACACTCCGCGCTCTCCAGCAGTTTATGAAGCTGAGAGGAAGACAGTATATTCTACACCGTGATGACATCTTGTTACAATTACACTGGACATTATTTTTCAGCGCTTAAGTAGATGCACTGTACCTGCCAGGCTTTCACATCAACCTCTGAAGCTCCAGGAGGAGGCAGGAGAGACTGGTTTCCAGATATTAAGAGCTCATAGTCCCGCTCCTTACCCGTGTGCTGAGCCAGAGCTCTCATACTGGGGTAAAAGACTTCAGCTCTGTAAGGGAAGAACAGACCATTTGAATATGGGATTAAAAAGTGTATTTAATGAGAACCATCTGAGAATATATCACAGTTTCATGGCTGAGACTAATTTTTGATCACATCACATCTCATCTTAGCAAAAATAAGCTTCATCAGCGGATTAAGGACTTTCTTAAATTGCACTTAAATTGTTTCTTAGTAGAAAAATAAGTGGGTAAACTCCCTCTGAAGGAACAGGGACATGACAGCTTCACAATACAGACTTTGCTTTGTAACGGTTTGTTAAACTGTTTTGTAAAAATATTCATATCTTCAGATTTTCATTACAAAAAAGTAAAGGATTCAAGCCACTGCAACAGCTGAATGAATAAAACAAGTACATAAAACTCATTTTTACAGTATATTACAGTATATATGGAGTGCTGCACGGATGAGACCTAAAACCAGGGAGTGAGTTTGCATTTCATGGCATTTTTGCACTTACGGCTTCCTCTTCAATGGGATTTGTTTTAAATTGTGTTTTTGGTTTGATGCCTTAAATAAGGTCTGTGGTTTTTACAGGCTTAAAAGATTTTAACGCTTTGTTCTACAAGATAAAAGAAGCATCAACCACATTAGTTTTTTACTTCTGGCGATTGCATTTGTGCGTCAAAACTCATAAAAGTGGTGTTAATTTGTAAAGATCATCTCGCTGGACAAAACATGTACTGTAAGTATCATAAAGGTTTGTTCACCACAGACCTTATTTTCTGCATTAATCCAAAATCCAGTGGAAAAATCCTGTTGGCTTATTGTCAAGGGAACAGGGGTGATATTAACTTCCGGGTCGACCTTCAAGAATACAATACTGCAGCACACAGAGGTAGCTGTCTGAACGTAATGACACCCTCACTGTTTCTGAACTTCCCACGGTACCTGTAGAGTTTCACAAACTGATGATACAAACGGGGTGTCCTGAACACATCAGCACCCAAACGTCTTCGGGCCCAGCTCTCCTTGAAGACCTGCAGCTGCTTGGTCAGCAGGAGGAAACCTTTCAGCACCGACTGGACTCTGATTGGAACCTGAAGAGGAACAGACACACAGGTCTTCTTCTTTCCTTCCCCAGCTTCCTAAAAACAAACACAGATAATGTGACGGACGATAAAAGGACAGTGTGGATTTATAATCACAAGCAGCCTTGGAGGAAATATTTACACTTCACAGATAATCCATGCTTTGTGGTTTGCTCAACCTGAATTGCAACTTATAAACAGTCTTTTACTTCATCAGGTTTTCCATCGTGCAGAAGGTCATCCTTGTTGCCATGGAGACAAACGGGCTCTGCCTCTCTTCCACTGTTCAGGACGTCCTCCATGAGCAGCGACACGCCGAGCACTGCGGCGTTGGCCTGCAGTCTGCTGCGATCACTCAGACCGCTCAGACACAGCTGCGGACAAACACACTCCTCTCTATTATTGTCTGTTTGTTTATGTCTCCATTAAAAGAGAGAAAAAGAATAAAGAGGTGTCTTTCTTCTCTATAATTCACCTCCCAATAGATGCAGCTCAGTGTTTGAGGTAACACTCAGTGTAAACAATTTGGGAACCAAAATTGTTTAGAAAATAGAGTAAAGGTAATGAAACACGTCCCCTGGAGCCTGTACACAGCGTAGCATCCCAAAATATAAAAAAGGGTTAAAATAAACGGCACAAAATGAAAAAGGGTTTGAATGTTTAATGTTTAATGCCAATCTCTTATTTAAATAATGAGCTAGTGTGTTCATCATTTTAGGTGCGCTAGAATTTGTTATTTGATGTGTACAGGTGGGGGGAGGCACGGTGGTGTGGTGGTTTGCTCTGTCGCCTAACAGACATGCAGGTGTTTGGTTAATTGATGACCTGTAGGTGTGAATGTGAGTGTGAATGTCTGTCTCTGTTTCTCTCTATGTGCCCCGCCTCACGCCCAATGTACGCTGGGATCGTCTCCAGCCCCCGCAACCCCGTACAGGGACGTGTGGTTGCAGATGATGATGGATGTGTACAAGTGATCGTTTTGTCCAGATGAGAGTGCTGGAGGAATTCATTAAAGTTTCATTCTGGCGCAAAATCATCCAATGGTCTTTTTCGGCACAAAGAATCCATTGAGACATTTTTTTAGTGTAACAACTGTTTAGAGAGAAATCCAGGAGAGTCGCTAACAGCCGGACGTGGCTAACACGGATTAGCTCGGGGCAGTACGGTGAAGGAAACAGCTTTTTTACCACTTATACTGCTCAGAATAACACCAAACCTCTGCAGTAGCATGAGAAGAGTCCTTACACATAAAACAAAGCACCAATGGGCTCCTTCCTTTTGGATTGACTTTGGTAATCCACTTGAATGGACTTTACTATGAGAGGAGCTGGTACTGGGGCCAGTTGGTAAGTCTTTCAAAACACTCTTTTAGTAAACTCTGGGTTCGTCTCATGCTGCTGCAGAGGTTTGGTGTTACTTTGAGCAGTATTAGTGGTTAAAAAAGACGTTTTAATGCTTTCACCGTACTGCCCCGAGCTAATCAGTGTTAGCCACGTCCGTCTGTTAGCGGCTCTACTTGATTTCTCCGTTAATAGTTGTTACAAGGAAAAAACTGTCTAAATGGCTTATTTGATGTATGTAAATGACGCAAAAGACCATGGGATGATTTTGCACAGGAATGACATTAAGTATCATCATCTGTGGACTGAATATAAATATTTTCTCCAAAATTTGAAGAAACCTTACGTTACCACCCTTAAAAACATATAAACCTGCATGCAGGATTCGATGGCAGGGACGTCCCAAATGTTCAGAGGGAACAGTCCACGACAGGCTATGAATCTTCTCCATGGAAACATCCTCCTCGCCTGCAGAGAAAGACGACGTGAGACAGATATAATATAAATTAATTTCCCCTCATCTTGACCTGTAGTAGTTACACTTTAAACGGGAATATTTGTCCGTTGATATCATGCAGCTAAACCGACCTGACAGCCTCGTGTCTCCAGAGGTGGAGGAACAGGCAGCGTTACACTGAACACGTCAGTTTGGATGCTGTCGCTTAGCGGAGGGAGAGCTGTCGCCATGTTGTCACTCACGCTCTGGTAAGAAGCAACGTCACCAGAGGAGAGGAACACCTCCCTGAACGTGACAGAAAGGGAAAAGTCTGACCATTTCATTTATTTCTTCCTTGATTAGTTAGCAACAGTAAAGCCAAGACAGGAAATGTGATGTTGCGGTTCATGTTCAGTGCCTTAACTCCGAGGCCACAAGGGCATCCCGACCTGGTCAGGTGTAAAAACTGACCAAACACCTTACATCAACCAACACTTATAATAATGTTAATCGCTACTTTGTTACCCCCACGTCTTGAATAAAGTTAATAAAGGAAAATTGTAGGTTGCCTTAAAGGTAGGGATAGATTTTTTGAAGTGGGGTTGTCACGGATGGACATGGAAGCCAAGCAATGTACTGACGGGAGCAGCAGAAAGACGTATTTCAGACACCTGTTGAAGGGGAACTGACGCTGTTCTTTGCTCTCTTTAAAGCCACAAGACTCCTTCAATGAAAGCATGCATTATATCTCACTGATTGCATAAACTGCTGAGGTACTGCTGTCTCTATCAGTTAGTTTGTGTTATTGTGTGACTTTGGTGTTTTAAAGGGTTAGGAACCAACAAAACTAACAAACACACAAACAAACCGATAGAGGAAGTGGAAAAATGATTGTTTATATCAATGGAGTCTGGTGGGTTTGAAGAGAGCATAGATTACTTCTCCAGTTCCCCCAGTGTACTTACATAAACAGAGCCGTCTGACGGCAAGGTAAAGCTGTGCAGATATTATAAATACAGCATACACTTTAATTGATGTTGATTTTTTTTTTGGATGGCTACCATACATTTAAAAAAAAGTGGGATGATATGAAGCTAAATTGGAAAATTAGGGCTCTTTCTCCAGTTTTTGTGGCCTGGCAGAAAGAAATATGTTTTTTGTGAAGGATTAGAGGATTATTGCAAATCCATTAATTCTCCTAAAGGCCATAATCTGCATAACAAAGGTACCAGGCAACAAGAAAATGCCTAAAACAAGAAACAACAGTCAGAAAGTCAGTTATGGCAGAGAAAGATTAAACAATATGGCTAAACTCCTCACTGACCTGATGAGGTGTCTCACAGCCATGTCAAACTGCAGGAGGAGGACCTGTCTGCGCAGCTGCAGCAGACGGCCGACAGACTCAGGGCTGCTGGGATCAGACAGACGGTCGACCTGACGCTGCATCTCCAGCAGCTCTGCTCCTGAGAGGAGGACACATACATCAAATGGTCACGCCAAGATTCAATAGATGTTCCTAACTGATCGTGAAAGCTGTCTGACTTCCTCTGGAAATCGATTCCACTATAAGTACTTAAAGAGATCCACCTACCAATGCCTTCACTGCCTCCCCAGTCCGCTGCAAGTGAGCCCGGTGCATTTTCTGTGTTTCCCAGTCTGGAGAAACTAACCAGGTAATAAATGATGTCGTGAAAAGCTGAAACTATCTGCAGAGTGTGACGGAGAGCCGCAGAACACACCTGCTGAATCAGAACAACAAATCATCGACCGGAAAGTAAATTCAAAAAGTTTAGACGCTGAAGAATTTAAAGGGAGACAAAAACAAGCACTAAAATATTACAAATGAACAAAGTCAAGTATTTATGGTTTTGTGAGAAGCATGAAAGCAGCTAAATGCATCATGTGTTGCGTGGCTGTATAGTCTCGATGATGAGTTTAAGCGTCTCACCGAAACACTTTTGAACATGTGAAGAACCTCAGAGAAGTGGGGGATGTACCACAGGTTGAAGAGAGTTTTGCCGTCCGCTGACAACAACTGCTGCGGCCGACGCTTAAAGGTCCTATTTGGGGAGAAAAGACAGAAACACAATAAACATGTGTTTTTATGTTCAAACTTGTTCTGGTTTAGCGTTTGGGTAACATCTGCACACTGACACTGAACCACAGTGTTTAAAGAGTGGAGATGTAGTCATGTTCTTCAAACCCTTTTAAATCTTACACAAAGGAGCCTGGAACAAATGTACAAAGTAAGACATTAAATGTGTTTGTATATTTAAATCTATTGATGGCATAGCTTTCCATAGTCATAAGAATAAAATACATTCATCCCGACATGTTCATGTGGTTCTAGATTGCACTGAATCCATGATTTTAAATTTTTTATCATGAAACTATTCTGTTATGCTGGTTTTGCACTTCCACACACTGCCCTCATCCCAACTATAGCCAAAGTTTGTTTTATATTACTCATATTACACTGACTAAAAATTGCAGCTAATTGGGAGACAATTGTAGTGAAGGTATTGCATGTTGCCGAAGGAGGTTCACATAAACATTTGCATTCACCCTGCCATGCAGCTGCACAAGAGGCCCAACTCCTGCTGCAGAAAACATCCTCAAAACCACGACATGACATTTGCTAAAGTTCAATTGATTTGGGTCTGATGGGAAAGCTCACGTTCAGAGTCGAACTGGGGAAAGACTGAACCCAAAATGTGTAGAAGTCGGTTAAATTTGGAGGAGGAAGTGTCAGAGTCCAGATCTAAACCCCATAGAGAATCTCTGGAAAATCCTTGGCAACAAAGTAAAGAAGAAACCCACTGCAGTTACTGAACTGTGGAAGAGACTGAAGAAGGACGGACCAAGATCAAACCAGAGCAGTGTGAGAAACTGGTGATTTTTTACAGGGTGTTCATCATTCAAACATTTAAATTCAATCTGACAGGGTCTGTTAAAATAAATATGTGGTTTGGCAGCGTTTAATGTGCATGCAATTCATCTATTTTGCACATGAATTCGACAAAAAGCGTAAGCTGGTTTTACCTGGGGTCAGGGCAAAGGTCAACTCCTGAATCCAGAATGACTTTGGCCTCTCTGGCTTGACCAATCGTGAAGTGGGACTGACGGATGGAGGGGATGTCGTCCAAAAGAGAGGTCAAACTGTAGTAATATGTCACAATCTGTGCTCTCACACAATACTGAGATATCTGTGTGCTGAACCTGCGGGGAAACAGGCCCAAACACCATTTAAGGACATACAGGGAGACCTCGTCTTGGAACAAAAGCAATGTTTTTCATGCACATACTTCTTGAGAAAGTCGATTATGAGGCTCCTTTTGATCTTTGCTGCTTCCTCCTGCGGTGTGAGAGAATTCATTTTACTTCATGGGCAGCCAATTGCATTTATCATCGTGCTCAGCCGCCTGAGAATCCACCACTGTGCGCAACTCACCGGCGTTTTTATAAGACCCCCCACGGCCTGTTTCTTCTTCACAAATGAATTCAGCATCTCGTCACGCAGACCCACTTTTTCCAGCTGGATGGACACAAAGGCTTCCATCAGCCTGGAGTAACAAACAAGACCGTGTTTATTAAAGCACTTCAGTCATCATCAACGGTGTAATTTGTTCTTCAGGTGTGGAAAATTACTTCTCCTTGGTGGTGGAGGGAGTTCTCGCGGAGCCTTTGGAGGGTGAAGAGTTTGACTGTTCCTGCAGGTGGTTGGCGTCGCAGCCGGGTTTGGAGTCCGATTTCACGTCGTTATCAGAATGACGAGCGACTTCACTCTGAGAATAAATTAGAAAACAAACTGAGATACCCTGAAATATTTGAACACCAGTTAATTTATGTTGAAGCATGAACAGTACCAGTGGTGGAAGAAGAATTCAGATCCTTTACACAAAGATGTATATATTTATACATTAATGTAAAGATACACCATTCTCATTCTACTCATTCTGCAGGAAAGTGGCTCCTGTGACGGATATATTATTATATATGATATTATATTATAAGGATGAGAAATATAGAGAAAGAATTAGAGAAATCGGACTGGTAAGTCTGATGTAACACCCTTTCAAAATAAAATTTCCGGGTCCAAACGGATAAAACAATAACGCCGAACATGTGAACAATTACGATCTCCTCTTTCATCAGTTCGAACATCTTTTTCATCGATAAGAAAGAGGCAAAATGACAATTACGGTGTTTTAAAAAACTCAGATCTTTTCAAACAACGGGCAACACGGCACGGCTGCGACGCTCGGACCCGTAAATCATATTTTGAAAGGATGTTACGTCACAACTTAACAGACGGATTGGGTTACATTACTGTCGCTCCCGTTCTATATGAGACATAAAGATAAACAGAGAAATGACAAGAAAAAATAGAAATAAGAAAATGTGTTAAATGTGTTTTTTGTGTGAAATATTCAATAGAATTTTACTTTGAACATATTGTATTTAAAAAAAATACATTTTAAGTAAAATTCTAATCTGAAAAGTAATTACAGCTGTTGTTAATGTAGTGGGGAACTAGAGACCATGTTGTGATGGGATGACACCAGCTGCAACGTCAAATCTGTCCAGGGGCGTAGAGTCCTAGGGCAATGACCCCTTCCCTGCTTTCCACCCCCTACTTCTGCTGCCCTTGCTCGGACGACACCCACCATTGAACTTGGCTTCATTCTGATCTCAACTATGCACCTGTAAAGTGTGCAAATGCATTTTGCACCGTTGCAATGCTATTGTGGTGTCAAAATATGTCTACAGACACACATACAGATATATAAACACCTGGCAAAATACTCAAAACCACCTTTGCGTTAGTTCCAACTACAGTCGGTGTCGCCAGGACCACATTTTGCCTCGATGACACACATACAGACAAGGTGAAAACAACACCAGCATGTCGTGGCTGGCGAAAAATTACAATATTTCTCTCTGAAATGTAGTGAAGAAGAAGTACTAGTTTCCTCCACTAAACAAATACAAACCTGATCTGTAGACGTCTCATTTCCTGCCCAGTGACAGAGACAAACCAGCTTTACAGCACTCAGCAAAGCGTTCTTCTGTGCGACCTGACAGGCCAGAGTCACCTGCAGGTTTTCTATGCTCTGTCTGTTCATTAGCTACAAAGAGATAGGAAGGATTAAATGTGTTACATCACAGCCTGATAACTGGCTAATCAACCGCAGTATTTCATTTGAACGTACATGAATAACTGCCTCCTGTGAGCTGAAGCTAAACCTCCCGATCTGGTTCTCGTCCAGTTCCTGGATGCTCAGAGGCAGGTGGGACGGGGTGAACCTGCAGCAGACAGTGCACTTCAGTTCCCTTTCAAACATACTTCACTGCGCTTGTAGAAAAGCAGAAATAACAGAGCGCACGTGGAGTGTATGCATATCCTGTATCCAGTATCTGTTTGATATTAGTGAAGAACATGTTGCAGGTGCAGCTTCTGGATGATCAACGTTCAGGTTTCAGGTGCAGAAACACCAGAACCTGCACCACCCGCTCCAGCAGCCTGACTATGTTCAATGTTCCTTGAACCAACACTGTGTTTGGTGAAAGTGCTTTTAAATATTTAGCACCCCTATCTTGGAATAAACTACAGGATCATTTCAAACTGGAATCCCTCATCAGCACGGAGCATTTCAAAAGCAGGATTAAGGACTTTTTAAATACAATTTGCACATGTACTGTCTCTGAGCACTGATCTGCTTTTTTATTCTGTTGATTTATCATGTTAAGTTGTGTGTCGTGTTTAGTTGTGTGTTGTTTTGGTTTTAAATGTGTAAACTTGTGTGTTTATATGCTGCTGTCTTGGCCAGGACTCCCCAGATTTTAAATCTCAACGGGAATATTCCTGGTTAAATAAAGGGTAATGAAAAATAAATAAAATGAAATGAAACTTAGCGTGGTTACTCACCTGTCCACAGAGCTGTTATCTTCCAGTACGGCTGTGATAAAAACAGGCCTCCGCTCTGCTTCGTCTTGCTGCTCAGCGACCTCAAACGGCACCGGCCTCAGATAAAGGTGGAACTCATCGAAGCCGAGCTCTGACGCCACGTTTCTGTACAACCTGTGGAGAATTATTGAACGTTGCAGTCGGACGTGATACTGAACTGAGCACAGTGAGCACAATCGACCTGTTTTAGGCCGAGTGCGGGACAAAAACATGAAGGCCGGAGGAGAAAGGGATGTCCGCACACTGGATTATATCTATCTATCTATCTGTCTGTCTATCTATCTATCTATCTATCTATCTATCTATCTATCTATCTATCTATCTATCTATCTATCTATCTATCTATCTATCTATCTATCTATCTATCTATCTATCTATCTATCTATCTATCTATCTATCTATCTATCTATCTATCTATCTATCTATCTATCTATCTATCTATCTATCTATCTATCTATCTATCTATCTATCTATCTATCTATCCATCTATCTATCTATCTATCTATCTATCTATCTATCTATCTATCTATCTATCTATCTATCTATCTATCTGCTGAGTGACTTAACTGAGCCAGATGTTCAGTCTCTGAAGCCGACTCCAGCAGACGATGGCGGACGGTGACGAGCTCCAGCAGCTTGGAGAAAGTTTCCACTGCGTACAACTGTTTCTCTCTTCCCTGCATCAGGTCCTTCTCCTCTGCGGATCGTATCAGCAACAGCCCCACCCTTTGGACCGGAATCGGGTCTTCAAAAAACCCGTCTGAGAACAGCTGACAGTGGAGAATAAGAAGTTAGATTTATATGCTTCAAATCAAATCTCAAGAAAAATAAAAACACCTACATCCTTCTGTATCTGGGGGCTGTAGGAGGCTCCGGGGGAGGCCAGGTGGTTCCAGCTCTGCAGGGCCCTCTGCAGGAGCTTCTGTCGCAGGAGGAGTCTCTCAGTGATGCTGGTGGCTCGGTGCAGCTGACAGAGCTCCGTGTGAGCCTGAACTAAACTGTGATAGACTGCAGCAGCCAGGCAGAGGGAC
The DNA here is from genome assembly GCF_963691815.1 of Echiichthys vipera. Classification (NCBI taxonomy): domain Eukaryota; kingdom Metazoa; phylum Chordata; class Actinopteri; order Perciformes; family Trachinidae; genus Echiichthys; species Echiichthys vipera. Next base: position 7,737,040 of record NC_139837.1, read on the forward strand.
GGATGAACCTCCAGGAAGAACGTGTTCATCAGTGCAGGGCTGCAAACACAACACATGAAGGGTAACATGGAGACATTAAGACCACGAGACAGAAGATACTAAATCCAGGGCACTTCTGTATTGACTTGCCCGCTGCCTCCGAGTGAAACCAGATGTTTGGGAATGTATTTAGGTGGAAGGCCAAAGTCGTGATCGGAGCCTTTGAGGTCGTCTCTCCAGATGCGTTGAAGATACTGCCGCTGCTTTTCAATCTGATGAGACAACAACAACACATGCAAGCTAAAGATCACACTGACAGACAAGACAAAGCTAAATAAGTCGTTTAAGTATCCAAGAGGAAATTTACACATAGATTGGTTTCATTTGTTTTTTTCTGGCTGCAACTTCCAGATTAGTTGATTCGTTTTTTTTCGATTATAGATTCATCGTTTATCCTACAAAGTGTCATAAATGATTTAAAAATACCCATCTCAACTTCCCAGAGCACAAAGGGAAGTCCTTTAAAGTGTTTGTTTTGTTCGAAAACAGCTAAAAACTGAATGACATTTCACTTAATATCATATATATGACAAAGACACGAGCAAATCTGCATATTTGAGAGGCTGGAACCAGCAAATATTTGATTGAAACAGTAAATTGATTATCCAATTAGTTGCTGATTACTTTCCTTTGAATCCTCAAACGGATCAATTTACTAATGGTCGCATCTTTAATTCACTACATTTGTATTCTCCACATTCACACGTGAACACGGTTTCACCTGACTGTTCAAAATGTCTCTGATCAGCTGCTGGTGGACCTGCAGGCAGCCGATCTCAGCTCTGTACGCCTGAACAAAGTAATCCTGGTTCAGGTCCAGCTGTGGCCTGCTGCGCATGATGTCAGTGATGACTCGAGCCAACGCAAACCTCTCCTCAGTCCCTGCTGCGTGCTGGTAGGCCTCAAAGTAACAGTTCAAGAGCTGGAGAACAAGGAGAAACCAAAAGTTAGTCGATAGATGAACCTGAATAAGAAATGAAAAAAGGCAAATACATGTTTCAGTTGAGAGATATGAAGAAAAAGATGGAAGAATATTGTACATTTAGTGACTGATCACATGAAGTACGTAAGTAAATGAGAAGACAGACAGCAAAGAGACGTTTGAAGGGAATGAACACATCCACAGTCCTCATCTGTTTCACTGTACCTGCACTTTGCTCTCCAAAAACTCTGTCTCACACGTCCACAAGTCGAGCAGCACTGCAACGCGGTCCACATCTGTCCCGGCCCAGGAGTGGACGTCTGCTGTTGAGGGGCTTCTCATTTTCTTAACCCCGTCCCTCTGGATGAAGCATGAGCCGACCAGAAGGAGCTCGTCCTCCAGCCGCTCCAGGTCCTTCAGAGCAGCGTCGTACACGATGTGAAACCCTCTCTGGTCCTGAGCGTGGACGAACCGCTCCTCTGCGCTGTAGAAATCATGAAGGTTCTCCACCTCCGCAAACTCCATGAACTCTGAGCAACGGACCTGGAATAAGAAGTCCCACACACTGAACACATGCAGGGAGGAGAGATCCTGAGCAGAGGGATTCTTCTGAAGCTTTCAGAGAAGCGCAGACCTTAAGAAGAAGTGGCAAAACATGCACTCCTAAAAAAATGTCCATACTAGAAATGAAGAGACACATAAAAAAAAAAAACTTATTTTAATTTAGTACTCCTGAATATTGGAAGAAGCTGCTTCAAATCAATTCCCCTTTCAAACTCCACTTGTACTGTTTCGTATTTCACATCCTAATTGTTGTAATTTATCTATCAATATATTTGCACTAATAAGAAAGTTTTAAATGGCTCTGTATTATATTTATGGTATTGCTTCTTCTCTTTTAGTAGATCTCTTTGTCTTTGTTTTCTTTGACTTTGCAATTGAGGGTGAGAAGTTCAGCATCCGTGAGGAACTCGGAGTAGAGCCGCTGCTCCTTTGCGTTGAAAGGAGCCAGTTGAGGTGGTTCAGGATCATCTAGTAAGGATGAACCCTGGGCGCCTCCCTAGGGAGGTGTTCCAGGCACGTCCAGCTGGGAGGAGGCCTCGGGGAAGACCCAGGACCAGGTGGAGAGATTAGATCTCCACACTGGCCTGGGAACGCCTCGGGATCCCCCAGTTAGAGCTGGTTAATGTGGCCCGGGAAAGGGAAGTTTGGGGTCCCCTGCTATAGCTGCTGCCCCCCCGACCCGACCCCGGATAAGAGGTTGAAGATGAGATGAGATAACTTTGCGATTGACTCCAAGTCACTGAAAATGATGATTCATTTTATTCATCCATTAAAACATCCCAATGCTAAAAACATCATAAAACTATATTCCCTAATATAAACTGTTAAATGTTATCACTGGTCCTGTAAACACACAGCAGATGGACACACAGATCAAACATGTTTTCAGCTGTTTGACAGATTCGTACCTTACAGTCCACAGGAGTGCTGTGGCTGTACTGGAGCGATCCCAGACCTCCTGCCTCCCCTCTTCCACCTCTGGCTGCGTTCATCCAGCCCGTCTCCTCCGCTGTGCTGCACAGCTCTCCTTCTTCCAGCTGCAGACCTGCCAGGTCAAAGGTCAAAGTCCTCTCCACAGAGCGCAGGTAGTTCAGCAGCCCGAGAGAAATGCGCTGTGGGCGGGAGAAGTTAAAGTGTAAGTCCGGCGAAAATGGACCCCATGGTCTTTAATGGCATGAAAATACATCAAATAAGCCATCGAGACAATTTCTTTGGTTCGATCAACCATGAATGGAGAAATCCCGGAGAAACGCTAACAGACCCACAGGGATAACACTGATTAGCTTGGGGCGGTGCGGTAAACGTAAACAAAATAGCTTTTTTTATTCACCAATGCTGCTCAAAATAGCACCAAACCTCTGCAGTAGCATGAGAAACAACACGCAACAAGCACCAACAACGTAGATAGCCTGTCTGTGCCTTACCAGTAGGTCAGTGTTGACAGGTAGTCCGTACAAGTCACTTGAAGACAACTTTTTTCCATATTTTTATTTTGCTGATGTATTATTTTGCCCCACAACAGCGACTTCCTTGTCGATCCAATAAGGAAGTGCCAAAAACTGCAGTTCTCCGAGTGTCCACTAGGAGTAGTTTGCATAACAGAGCAGTTTCTCATTGACCCCCATGTTAAACAGGTCGTTTTCACACCATCATTAAACCTGTTTAAGGCCTGTTAGAAAAAACCCATTCTAGTCTGTATGTTTAGGTCATATCTCCATGACACCAGTGAAGGAGGTGAATTTTTTTGTACCAGCCTACTTTTTTTTTATTGGAGGTTAAAAATTATGAATAATTAAGGGTGCAGCCTCTGGAGTGACAGCTAGCCTCTGGCCATCACTTCTCCGCAGAGGTATACGTCAACCAGACGGACGTCTCTCCCTCCCCCCAACGTCACATACATGCCCTTTTTTAGTAAGAGGAAATGAGCTTGAGTCAAAGTCTGACAAGATGGAGACTCCCGTAGGCGAGAACGATTGGATCAAGTCGAGAGAATGGGCCCCAAAGGCTATGCCATGTCCAATCTTTTATACAGTCTATGTAAGATTCCCTACACATAGAATGAAGCACCAACATCATAGTTAGCACACTTTTTTTTTTTAACTGTTTTACAAGTATGTGCCTTGCCATGTCGACAGGTAGTCCATACAAGTCACTTCAAGACAAAGGTTTTCCCTTTTTTACTCTGCTGATGTATCATTTTGGTAATTTCATCCAGTAGACCCCTAAGCTACATTAGACGGTGCCACCGCGGGCCTCACCTGGAGCTGTCTAAGTTTGAGATGACGCAGGTGAATCAGAGACAGGTAAGCACCTCTGGTTACGATGGGATCTGTGGTTCCTTCCTCTAAACTATCATCCAGACCCAGGAGCTGCAGGCTGTCCTCGAAGGAGTAGCTGTGTTTTTATAGAAGGAGCAGAGACACAGAAAACTGAAAAAGCAGCTGATGTCAACAAAAAACCAACCTGGAAGCTTATGAAAGTCTATAAAATAGAAAATAGACAGAGTAACATTTTCAGATTGCTTATTTTGTCTAAACAACCCAAAATAATCAAATATACAGTTTTATGAAGCAGTAAAATGCTGAAAAACTTCACGTTTGGCCGAAGCTACAGGCAAAAACATGTTTCTTTGAGATCTTTTGCTTCCATAAGGTTTTTTCAGACTACTAAACATCCAAAATACACATTTAGTGTTTATTTCATACAGTTTCTCTATTTAGGTATATAGATTTCTTCATAATTCACCAAAGGTAAGCATTATATAATGTCTAAATTGCATATTTCAACATAAAATTTTACGAAACGTGTCATGACCGAAAGAACGAGGGCGCGGGTACAAGCGGCCGAAATGGGTTTTCTCAGGAGGGTGGCTGGAGTCTCCTTTAGAGAAAGGGGGAGAAGTTCAGCATCCGTGAGGAACTCGGAGTGGAGCCGCTGCTCCCTTGCGTTGAAAGGAGCCAGTTGAGGTGGTTCGGGCATCTAGTAAGGATGCTCCCTGGGCGCCTCCCTAGGGAGGTGTTCCAGGCACGTCCAGCTGGGAGGAGGCCTCGGGGAAGACCCAGGACCAGGTGGAGAGATTAGATCTCCACACTGGCCTGGGAACGCCTCAGGATCCCCCAGTTAGAGCTGGTTAATGTGGCCCGGGAAAGGGAAGTTTGGGGTCCCCTGCTGGAGCTGCTGCCCCCGCGACCCGACCCCAGATAAGCGGATGAAGAGGAGATGAGATGAGATGAGATTTCAGGAAACATGTTCCTATTCTCTGCTCAAGTAATACCAACTTTTCATTTGTTGCGCTTGAAGTTTGACTCTTCAATCTCTTCTGATCGTGGCCTCCTCTGCCTCTGGATGACGTTGACCGGTCACGTGTTTCCTAACAACAACAAAAACGTCACTTTTAATATAATATGATGACTCCTAAGAGAGAGTTTTGTTTTTATCTCCAAGCAGACAACAGGGTTACACATGCCTGAGTGAAGGAGACAGTGCTGTAAATACTCGTCCAGATCTCGGCGCTGTTCTGTTGTTTCCTCTCACTGCTGTGTGATGATGAGGTCGGGGCCGATTGTAAGTCAACCACGTGAGCGGCGTGCTCTTTTAGAGCTGCGGCCACGTGGAGGAGATCAGGGACCTGATGAGACATGAAGAAAGGACAACACCTGATACACAGCTTCAACTAGAAATGTAAGATGTCAAGATGATGAGGAAAAGGAAAATGACTGTTTGATCATTTCTGTATGAATATATAACACGTGTGCAGTATAATAAGTAAATAACGTCACACAGTAAGTTATACAAAAGTTACAACCGACCCTAAAGATCAAATTCCACTTTCTTTATATTCTTTATATTTTATTTCGAGCGTGTAACCAACACACAAAAAAGATAAAAACACACACAAGAAAATGAAATGAACAATAAACCGATCCACAAACTCAATTAATAAATGCCAAATAAAAAACACAACTCCACCACCACGGACTGAATTCATAAAGAAAAGGACTGTGGAAGGTCTGAGCACCAGGGCTTGTGTCAGAGGAGACTGTGAGATCCCCCACAGGCGCACTGCATTTGGGAAAAATGTGTTGTCTGTTGTGGGGGGGGGGGAACCTGGAATAGTCTTCCCTCCACGATAAGGGAATGCCCCACGTATTCCTCTTTTAAAGGTCAACTCAAAAAGTGGCTTAAGTGCGACCACTGACTCGTCTGTATCATATTGCACATGACGTCTTGTTTCATTGCTTTATCCTGTGTGGGTCTGGTGTCCTCCTGAGTGTGTCATGTATTGTGCGATGTGTCTTGTCTCTTCTTTTTGTATTTTATTTATTTATTTAGTAGTATTTGTATTTTTTTCTATTTTTTTTAGCAGGGACTACGGATGCAAATGAGCACCTTTGCTATAATCCGGCACTTTTACAGTGATATGTTGTGATCGTTGTTCATTAATATGCACTGACCCTAACAAATAAAGGATTGATTGATTGATTGATTGATTGAAATCTTACATGTTTGAATGAAAGGAGTATAAGAGGAAGTATACACTTTCTAATTCCTACGCCCTCTCTGCTCCTCATAAATCAATTTATAAACCATATCTTTATCCCATAGTTTACTTTAGAGGAGACCAGGAGACGTGGATTCTGTACCTGAAGAAACCTGCTGTGCATCTTCAGCAGCTCATCCACACATTTCTTTTCCTTCAGTTTTGTGATGAGCTTCTGCAGCCACGGATCCTGTTTGGGCTTCACCTGCACAACAGAATCCACACCGTCAGTCTCTACTGTCCTCCCACACCCACAAAAAGATCTTATCATAATATGTACGATTTGAGATTCCTTGTTTCTAGCGGCCTCTTTGGCAGTAAGATGTAACTGCAGACGGGCCTGTTTCTTTCAGAGCCTCCATTTTGTCACGTTCACTGTCGCTGTGTCCCAAATCGCACACTGCAGTGAGTGTGCTGATATTCGTGCACTGTGTGCCCTACGCACTGACACGATCAGTTCACTCAATTCCCCCAGTGAGTGCTGTCTCACATCACACACTGCCGCCCCGCACTTACCAGAAATGACGATCGTATTTCTTCTTCTGTTTATTTTTTCCAAAAGCTTTACCAACAACTCTTCTGACTCAGCACAGCGCCTAAAATCCTTGTGATCCTCTTTTTACATTTATAAAGTGAATCTAGTCGTTGTCATTTTTGTTGACATTTTCCAGTTTGAATTAAGTCCCGCCGCTTTGGCTACGCAGACAAAATGGTGGCGATTGAGGGTGTTGGGTGTCTATTGATCCACATTCAGCGGTTTGGCCACTGCATTTATCCGACTTCCGGTGTGAACGCACTTCCACCCTCAAAAAAGCCAGTTTCAGGGTGGAAGTGCGCCATTTGGGACATTTTTGAAACACATTCATCCCTTACCTCTTTACCTCGTCCCCAATATGTTGCCCTCTTAAATCCATACACACACATGTTCTTATTACACTTCTGCCTTACTACAAGCCTGACTCAAGTTTGAAGTTCCCGATTCCCGATTACAAATGAATGCAGCATAACCGTAACCTACAGACCAACCACTGTCAGCAGCGTCACTAACATGGCGCCTTATTTACATCTAGCCCGGGAATGTTGCCAGAGACACGGATATTGTTAGACTCAGCAACAAATAGAAGTGCTTTCATTAGTGGGTCATATGATCAATCACTTTTGTTTGAACTCACTCTTTGATAGATTGATAGTCACTTAACAGACAATTAGATAGATGAAAACCTTACGGAGTACAACTTTAAACGCATAAAACACACACAAAGGTATACTTTAAAAGTTTGAAACAAACAACGGAGCAAGCTTGAAAATGGGGTGGGTTCAAAAGTGATGTGAGAAAGAAGAAGAGGTATAAAAACCAACAGAATAAAAAGGTGTCCCGCATATTTGAACAGTACATCAGAACAGTACTGACTACCATGTTACACTTCCCTGACATCCCCTAAACTATCCGTCAGCCCAGGAAAAAAATGACAAAAACAGCATTTGGAGAGATGCTTATCTTTACCACTTGTCATTTTTACATCTTTGACTTTATTCACTGCCATCACCTGAATGAAGGGGATCCAGTTAGCCTCCTTCTTCAGCGCCTGACTCGGACTCTTTCTCCCCCACTGACTCTGTTTGACCTCTGCGCCGTCGTACTGAGGAAACGTCTTCATCTGCTCCTGTTGCCTGAAAATCCTTCTGAACTCCCTCCACACCTGGTAACACACATTCAGACTGACACATTGAATGATGCCACATCCTTTCCTTACATGTTTTGTCCACTGACAGTGACTTAAGACGTATCAAGAACCTTCACTTGAGCAAAAGTACCAATATCACACCGTGAAGTAAAAGACCTCCTGAGACCTACGCTTTTGTTTGGTTTGCATTTTTCCTTTCTCCAGCTGTTTGGGATTCGAAGCATCTGATAAATATACAGACTAAGTGTCTTTGAACAGAAAGTCTAATCTTCATCCGCTTATCCAGGGTCGGGTCGCCGGGGCAGCAGCTTTAGCAGGGGACCCCAAACTTCCCTTCCCTTCCCTTCCCCACATTAACCAGCTCTAACTGGGGGATCCCGAGGCGTTCCCAGGCCAGTGTGGAGATCTAATCTCTCCACCTGGTCCTGGGTCTTCCCCGAGGCCTCCTCCCAGCTGGACGTGCCTGGAACACCTCCCTATGAAGGCGCCCAGGGGGCATCCTTACTAGATGCCCAAACAGAAAGTAATTTTTGTTCTCAGAGTCATTTTTTGATCCGTTCATGCTCGAAGTCCTAAATGCAAGCATTAAATTCGGGGAAAGTGCTTTTAATTTTGTGCTGCACACACGCAGAACATTTTACTACAAACTATTGTCCCTATCAAAGCTACTATTTTAATATAAAACCAAGATTTCAAACTAATCCGCTCTTAAATGTAACCGTTTTTGCACCCTTAACTATTCCTAGAGATTAAGTAAAGGTTGAACTAATGAGTTCATTAATAACCTCATGTGTTTTTCGTTTCTCTGTCCTGGGGGAACCTTGCACCTCTAAAGAGTCGACTTTTGATGGTGTCAGAATAAACAGTCCTGTGACGATGCATTTTCCAGCTGATCCAAGAGGTTTTTCAAAGAGTTTATTAGTTTAAGAAGGGGGAAAATGTTCTCGACACATAAAGGAAAACTTCATCCTTCAGTTTATCACAAACTAAAAAGTACAATCTGCTCCTCTGGGATGTGGAAGTATGACGTTGCATTAAATGGAAATATTAAAGTAAAGTACCTTGAATATTTAACAGTACCTGAGTAAATGTACTTAGTTAGGTTCATACCGTGCTGAACAGCTCCATCTCGTCCGCGGTGGTCCTGAGTTGACGAGTGTCGCAGGACAGGTGGAAGTGAGCGATCAAAGCCTGCAGCTCGGGCAGAAACTCCTCCAGGTGAACAGTGTGTCGAGGAATATTATCACGCCGTCCTGAAACACCTGATGAATGCATGCAGCGATAAACGGAAATCTGCACTTTTCAGTAAACATTTAGATTTTTACAAAGTTACCTGTGCATTTCAACAGTTTGACCGATTAAAGTCACAGTTCTAATTATGTTGCATCTATTATTTTGTTGTTTCACTCTTTTTTTTGGTGTTCGATCTGAGTACCCAGAACAAATAAATCACATTTTTGAGCTTCAGAGTTCATTCAGGGGTCGAGAAAATAATCTCAAAAGCTTTTGATCGCATCACTCCATCATCGTCAGTACACTGAGTTTCCAACATGTCATAAGATCAGAGACTCAGACACGGGTGGAGAAATGATTTAATAATAATAATAATAAATCCTCCTGACTTTTGGAATATAGTTTTTATTTAACTATTTATTTATTATTATAATTATTATTATTATTATTATTAATTATTATAATAATAATAATAATAATAATAAATCCTCCTGACTTTTGAAATATAGTTTTTATTTAACTATTTATTTATTATTATTATAATTATTATTATTAATTATTATTATTATAATAGTAATAATAATAATAAATCCTCCTGACTTTTGAAATATAGTTTTTTATTTAACTCTGTTTTATAACTATTACTGTAACACTGCTTTTCCAGTTTTTAATTTTAATTGTATTTATTTTTTAATTCACTTGAATGTTGTAAGACAAAATGTGTAAATCATGCTGGAATAAAAAATATTCTCCTATGTATTATCATTTCTACTATTTCAAAAGGGCATCATAACTCTCAATGGGCCCTGTAGCTTTATAACCTGTGTTATTTCATTTTCATAAGACCATTGTCTTGCGTGTCTTGGTCTCACACAGTTTTGTCTATTATCAGCCCGTCAGTCATCTGTGACGCGCTTTGAACTGCACTAACCTGCATAAAAGGTGCTACACACATAAAATGTCCACTTGTTCACAAACAATACAAAAACATAACGCACAGATTTCCATATAATGTAGTGGACATGTTCAGAAGTCAGTGGTGAAAGTGAAGAATGTAAATGCTGACTCACCATCACCATGCTGAGTCTTTTCCTCATCACCCTTTTTTGCGTCTTTATCTTTTCTCTCTCCAGCTGGGATATAGTGCAGCACCTGTTGCAGAAGTCTGTTTTAGCCTATTTAGTTATGTCATTTGAATGCACATGACCAGACTCAAACAAGAACACCAACATAGTAAAATTAAAACAGTGGGTAACAGAAGCAGATGCCTTAGATGTTGATATTCACCCTGAGGAGGCTGTGAATGGTCTGAACAGAGTGCAGGTGGCAGAGCAGCCAGCGCAGGTAAATGACCACGTCGTCCTGAGTGAGCAGGTCGGCGGCGTTTCCTCGGCCGGTGAGGATCTTCTCTCTGCTCGCCGACAGCCTTCGAGCTCGCTGAACTGCGTCCTCGTACTCACGCGTCAAACGTGACACCTGGTCCTGTGGGACAACAAGTTTGATGTGATGAAGATGGGAAGTGCTCCTTTGTTTTATTTTATTTTATTGTGATTTTTCTCCTCACTCATTCTACTTGTGCTAATGTTTTAGTATCACCTTTATCGTCACAGTGACCTTTGCCCTGCAAAAAAGCAATCAGCTGCTTAATATAATAATTTGTCTGATGGTTTCCCCACAAAATAAAGAACATCACACTTGTTGTAAGTGTTGTTGCATAAAACCTAAAACATCTCATCTCATCTCATCTTCAACCTCGTGGAGGGGTCGGGTCGCGGGGGCAGCAGCTCTAGCAGGGGACCCCAAACTTCCCTTTCCCGCGCATTAACCAGCTCTAACTGGGGGATCCTGAGGCGTTCCCAGGCCAGTGTGGAGATATACAATTAATAGTTAATAATTCAGCCAATAATTTAATGTAATAAACAAATAATTGAATTCATGTTGAAATACACAAATATGTTGACAAGGTGTAAAGTTCACCAGGAAGAATTCATCTTTAACATATTTCACATTTTCTGTTACCTTGATACCTGCGGCGCACTTTGGTTTAACAGTGAAACTTATTCTTTGCGAGAAAAAGAAGAGAATCTCCTGCGAACAATTCCTTTGTTTCTTCAATTATTTTTTGTATGTTTACAAGTTTGCAGAAGAGTTAAGAGCGTTAAATCTGCCATAGGAAGCAGGGATTTCCTTTGCTCGACAAGACTTTGCTTCCTTTAAATCGTTTTTTTTTTTATATAATTCAGAATCAGAATCAGCTTTATTCGCCACATATGTGCAAACATACAAGGAATTTGACTCTGGATTTTTTTTCTCTCCTCTGTGTTTTGTTTTTTCAGCAACATTTCATTTTCATGGAATAAAAAAATAATTTATTCTGCTTCTTTTTGTGCTTTTGTATGTGTACAAATAAATAAGTCATGTTTTGCCTGCATGCGTAAGTCTCTGCACACAGGAAACAAACTAAAAAGAGGCATGTAGTTCATTTATTTTGTAGAGCGGAAACAAGTTACTGATTAGTTGATGAAAAATGAATAATTGTCTTTGTTTGTTTTGCAAAAATCAGCAAAACCTGAATCTGTGTTTGCAAATTTTCTGTCTTATGTGATAGTAAACTATATCATTTGGGGTTTTGAAATATTTGTTGGCTTTAGGAAACTGTTCTTACATTTCTTTCAGACCAAACATTGAGAGAATCAATGAAGAAAATAATAGTTATTTGCAGTTTTTACTATGTCAATTATCAAAGAAGCATCTTCTTTTGTCCTAAATCACCAATACTGAGTGAGGTTTGCTCCCCGCCCTCATCTTATGGCCTCCCTGCAGTAGCAGAAAATCAATGTTGAGGAGGACACTCTCCTGTCATAATGAGCCATTTTTGAAGTGCTGGCAGAGAGACTTCAGTCGTCACCTTGTAATGAGGATAAAGCTTCTCAATGACGCTGGTGTGACGGCAGAATCTCCTCCATCTGAGCATGAGCAGATATTTGACCTGAGCCAAGTGATATGATCTGTCGGTGTAGAACTGTGGAGAAATATGCAAAAAGGAAATTGGTTTAAATGTCTTTTCTCTTATAGATCTGTAGGTGGACCGGTGCTTCCTAACTAAAGAAACTATAACTGCCGCCTCTTCATCTCATCTCATCTTCAACCGCTCATCCAGGGTCGGGTCACAGGGGCAGCAGCTTTAGCAGGGGACCCTAAACTTCCCTTTCCCGGGCCACATTAACCAGCTCTAACTGGGGGATCCCGAGGCGTTCCCAGGCCAGTGTGGAGATATAATCTCTCCACCTGGTCCTGGGTCTTCCCCGAGGCCTCCTCCCAGCTGGACGTGCCACGTCAGTTGCCAGTTGAGGTGCCTGAACCACCTCAACTGGCTCCTTTCAACGCAAAGGAGCAGCGGCTCTACTCGAGTTCCTCACGGATGGCTGAACTTCTCACCCTATCTCTAAGGGAGACTCCAGCCCCCCTCCTGAGTGTGAATTTAATGTCCTTCTACTTCACTTTTAGCTTTGCTTTCATCTGAACCGTCCATTCGGCCAACCCAATTTTCATGTAACCTAATTGTTGTTTCCATTTTAAGAATCTGGTCCCAGTTTAGACTTGCTTCTGGACTCCAGGGATCGTCCAACCACAGCCACATTCACAGTAACCACCTATTTCTCCCTTCCGGCAGTGATACGGGCTTTTCTCTGTGGCAGAGGTCAGGCGTCGTCAAGCTAATGGGCCTTAACACTGACAATGTCTTCTGTAGCTTCAGTGAACTGCGCGGAAAAAATGTAACCTCCCAAAAACTCGTCTTTTTTTATGTTTTCATTCTGTTATTTTGTTGAAATAAATAAACCTCTTTATAGCCTGGCATCAGCAGACCACCATGCGTTCTAGTCTGGGCCCTGTCAGTTCATTTTCGATTTCCAAAGGGTGTCATCAACGTTCATGTCTAGATCGATCAGATACATCTAGACAATAGAGTTGCAAAAACTCTTAAAAACGCTCACGAGACTAGCTTCCTGACCACCTCTACTAACCTAACCATTCAAGATCAATGTCTAACCTTGACCTTCTCGCAAGACTTTACTCAAGTCTTGGGTCATCATCTAGACACAACCGTTATCAAAGGTGCAGAGTAAATTGCCTCTAGATGTTATTTGATAGAGCTAAAACCAATCAGAGCCGTGAAACATGACCTAACCAATCACAGCAATACGGGAGCTTGGTGAGTGGAGAACAATGGCGGCCAGGTAAGAAACTTTCTCAAATTTCAGCTAAACAGTACACTAAAATGCATTTCTGCGTTTCCTGAGCCTAAAAAACTGCGCCAAAAGGACCTGGGGACTGGACAGTGACGCTGTCAGTCATCGTCTTTAACCCGCCCCGCATGAGATTAACGGTTTTGATCGGTCCGCACAAACTCAAGCTGCTGGAAATCCGTCCATGTGAGAGAGGAGCGAGAGGTATCCGCCAGAACACACTGAAGTGAGTTTGGCAGATTTGTCTGGTTTCCAAGCGAGCCTCCTTCCCCAAATACTCTTCCTACTTTGGCAAGATACGAAATTTCCGATAATCCCAGAAATCAGTAAAACGTGAACAAAAAGATCAGTAAATAAATACATCCATCTGGGGTGTTAATAGCGTCCTCACCTGGTGCAGTAGAGGAGGCAGACTGTCAGGAGTGTACTCCAAGCTCAAGCAACTCTCCAGCTCTTCCTGCATGATGTCAGCCTGAGACCGGACCGGCAAAGCTTCAGCCACCTGCAGCCAGGAGGAGAAAGAGTCCAGGAAACGCTAATTAGCCACTGGTAAATATTATCAAGAGGCTGCTCCAGAGTTTTTAATGACCTAGGTCCTTGATAAAGAGATAAAAGATGAATCTTCAGTCTCACCTGAAGTCCTCTCCTCAGCGCGTGTTCCCTCTCCACGCGGAAGAAGGACAGATCTTTTGGAGGTGGAACAGAACTGAAACAAAGCTAGAAATTAATTTAAAACAACAAAAAAGGACTTGGCCGAACAGCGTTGAAAGTTACTGTGATGCTTTTGACAGGACTCAGGAATTAAGGCGGGCGTCCTTTAACCACAAGGTGGTCAGTTCGATTCCCGGGCTCCGCCTGTTTGCGTGAGGGAGTGCCCTTGAGGATGATCGATGGTTGGTCTACACCTTGCATAGTGTGTGTGTGTGCGTGTGTGTGTGTGCGTGTGTGCGTGTGTGTGTGTGTGTGTGTGTGTGTGTGTGTGTGTGTGTGTGTGTGTGTGTGTGTGTGTGTGTGTGTGTGTGTGTGGCTGAATGAGAGGCAAAATTGTAAAGCTCTTTGGATAAAAGCGCTACATAAATGCAGTTCATTCATAGATTACCAATAAAATCTTCACACAATTAAAAAGTTGAATTCAGAAGCAATAAAATCCTCAGTTCTGCACACTTGGGAGGTTTGCATCTACGGCCTTCAGAAGCTTAACGGGATGGGAACTGATAAGATTTGATTGATACCAACGTCGGTATTGATTCTGCTCATCAGTCCGATTCTTTATCGATTCCCTGATTGATTCCTGATCAGTTTTCTCCGTGGGAAAGGGTCAACGTCATTGTTTTATGAACGTTGATGCCGAAATGAGAGAATATTTTCATTCATTCATTCACCCTAGCTGTGCTTGTTTCTACAATTCTGTTGTGTTAACTGTCTTAACATATACGTTATATTCACTATAAATATTATTATAGGTACTGTTAGGCTTTGCTTGCATCTCTGGAAGTGTGTCTGTCTGTCTCTCTCTGTCCATCTGTATGTCTTTTCTCTCTTTCTCTCCTTTTCTTCCTCCCCAACCGGTGCAGACAGATGTCCGTCCTCCACAGAGCTGGGTCTGTCCCACGTTCCTGTCTGTTGTAGTGAAGGTTTTCGTTGCCACCGTACTCTACGGGGGAATTGTTGGGTCTATGTAAATCATAAATAAGTCATTGAGTGTGATCTTTACCTACTCTGTAAAGTGTCCTGAGATAACTTTTGTTATGATTCGACACTATAAATAAAATTGAATTGAATCATCTTCAACCGCTTGTCCCTGTCGGGTCGCGGGCGGGGCTGGAGCCGATCCCAGCTGACATCGGGCATGAGGCGGGGTACACCCTGGACAGGATGCCAGTGTATCACAGGGCACATAGAGACGAACAGAGACAGACAACCATTTACACCCACGGGCAATTTTTAGAGTCATCAATTAACCTGCACCTCTTTGGACTGTGGGAGGAAACCGGAGAACCTGGAGAAAACCCACGCAGACACGGGGAGAACATGCAAACTCCACACAGAAGGGCCCCAGCCAGGATTCAAACCAGCAACCCTCTTGTTGTGAGGCGACAGTGCTGACCACCACATCACCGTGTCGCCTGAGAGAATATTTGTACAGGTTTTTTTTACCCGAGTTTGACATCATTATTTTGCAACTGTCAGATAAACGTGCAGGCATTGATAAAAGGGATTTGATAGGAACTGTGACATCATCAGTTTGCTAATCTGACACTACTGGTGCTAACGTGTATCACCTTTATCGTCACAGTGACTGTTGCTCTGCAAAAACTGGACAGTTTCTGCTACTTAATATGATAATTTGTCTGATGGTTTTCCCACAAAATAAAGAACATCACACTTGTAAGTGTTGTTGCATAAAACCTAAAACCTGTGTTCCCATAAATAGTTAATAATTCAGCCAATAATTTGATGTATTACATAAATAATTGAATTAATTTTGAAACACACAAATAGGTTGACAAGGTGTAAAGTTCACCAGGAAGAATTCCTCTTCCTTTATCACCTTTTATGTGATGAAACTATTGTTAGTTACCTTGAATAACTGCGGTGCACTTTGGTTTAACAGTGAAACAAGCAGATGTTGCACGCGGCTGAAG
This sequence comes from Echiichthys vipera, assembly GCF_963691815.1. NCBI lineage: Eukaryota > Metazoa > Chordata > Actinopteri > Perciformes > Trachinidae > Echiichthys > Echiichthys vipera. The sequence continues at coordinate 7,752,915 of NC_139837.1, forward strand.
AATTAAAGTAAGAGAGATTTACAAGGTATCCAACAAGGTATTTACTGTATTTTGTAAGAATCAGAAATGTATGATTTATGTCTATTCTGTGATCTTGCTACAAGGACGGCTCAGTGGCCGAGTGAGTCGTCCTCCATTCACAAGATCGGTGGATCGATTCCCCTCATCCCTTAATTGCTCCCAGTGCTGCACATGGGTGTGTGAATGGTTAGATTAGATGGTATGTTGATGTCCACTGACGTCTGTGCGAATGGGTGAATGTGAGAAGTAGTGTGATGAGTAGTCAGAAGACTAGAAAGGCTCTATATAAGTAAGAGTCCATTTACCATCTTTTGAACAGTTTCTAAAGTATACATGTGAGTGTGTTTAATGTAGAGTTCTCACGGCGTGTGGCGGTAGGCCTGTGTGGGAAGTGTAAAAAGGAAGCCTCAGAATAAAGAATGACCTGTGTCTGTCTGTTATGAGAGAGCTACACTTGTGGTTGCACACTGGACCATGAGTGGCTTCCACACTAGTTGTCACAAAATAATCTTGTATTGATATAATTTAAACTCAAATTTAAGGTGAGCATAGAGAGAGAGACGTCCCCCCCTCAGCAGATTAAGATGAAAACGGTCTTCTAGTATCAAACTCTGCACTCACATCACTAAGCAGACAGTTCAGAATCATTTGAAACTGTTGAAGACACATAAAATAATCACAACCATTGTCCAAACGTCCACACCTGTAACATCTGGAGGGCCCTGCTCCTCTGGGAAAACCGTTCTCCTCAATTTCCGCCCTGAGTGCTGAGAGTTGACTTGACAGCTCTGCCTCCATCTGCGTCACTTTAACAGAGGAGGACACTCTGTATACGTCACACATGGCTCACGCTCAGCACGTTTAGGAACTGGGAAATCCAAACATTTCAAACATTTCAAAGAAAAAAAAAATACACTGCCAAATCTCTGCCTCCACAGACAGACTTGTTGTGGTGTAACCATGGAGACACACCTCCCTGCAGCCTGGCTTCCTCTCCCATTTCCTGTCCATCTGGACTCAGTGACTGCATTTGATCTGTAGAGGGCTCTGACGGCACACTGGAGTCATTTTATGACAATACGCTGTCAATGCTGTTGGGCTTTTTAGATACTAAGCACTTTTACGGTGATTTGTATTAAACGACAGCTCAGTATTGAAACATGAAATCCCGTAGAGAGCACCAGTGGTCGAGCAGCACCTACCTCCTGCAATCATGCATTCAAAAACCTTGACTTAATCTCAGCAGGTCCATTCTTCTCGGATACAGCGTGTGATTGGTTCTTCGCTCATGATGCGATTACCCAATAGCAAATGGCCTCCTTGGTGCCTGCAGAGTGTGCAGCTGTGCAATTCCTCTAGAGACGGAAATAAAACAGAGGCAGATGAAACAAACTCCAGATTTTCAGTGGTTCTTTAAGCTTTATTTACATGCACCATCTCTGATACAGCCAAGATAGGAATCGGAATTACAACTGGCAATGTCAACGTGATGTCTTTTTTTGTTTGTTTGTTTTTTGTAGGAGCAATAGGAAGAAATGGAGTTTGAATATTGGCAGTGAGAGTTACTCAAGATTAATGTAGAAAAAGAAATGAAGCTTCAAGTCAGTGGGGAATCATGCGTGTGAAGCAACAAATATGGGAACTGGAAGCACGGTTGTGCAGAATTTTCTTTTGTAAAAAAAACAAATGAGAATGAGCAAATGTGATTCAATATTCCTGTGATATTACTGTCAGTTAAATTCAAAAAGGGCGTAACGTTTAAATGTTCTCAATAACTCTAGAGGACGACACCATTCGCCGTTCGTCGTCGGTCCCGATCAAAACCCGACTGAGTTGGACACAAAAGTGCTTTTACACAGCTCTACCACAACGCCGTGTGGGAAAGCGCAGAATACGCACATGGTAAAATAAAATAAATACAGTTGCATTTAACGAGAAGACAAACTCAGTGAAAATGGACAGTTTCCAGCTGGTAAAAAATGTAAACTAAAGAAAAGGTTCATCCTGCCGTTCCTACAAAAATGTCTTTTTTTGTTGCCTTTATAGCTCTGGTTCCTAATATTTATACACTGTATATCCTCTTATTTAAATGCAGAAATATTTTGGCAATATTTAAAATACTGTGGTGTACTTTCTCAAATGGCAGAAATGGCTCTAAGATACTACACGACGTCCTCTCACAGGGCTGGACACACACTATTTGACCCAGCACCTGCTATAGTGCTGATAACAAACGGGAGGCTGCTTACGCTGCTCCATCCGCAGCCTCTCCCTGCTATCTTCTTATTTATAGCACCGAGAACTCCTTGAAATTAACAAAGACCAAAATATTGTAGTCAAGTGTTGCGGAGTCTCTTAAGTGTGGTTATTTGAATCCAAATAGTCCTATGTGTTTGCTAATGGAAATATGTGAACTAGAGCTAAATCATATTTCTCGCTAAACGTGGTCCTTAACTCTGTCCTAAACTCTGTATGCTGAGCAGTACTTCCAATATTGCAGTAAGTGGAAGAGGAAGATGATGAGGATGAGGAGGAGGAGATGGTGAAAAGGGGTCTGCAGCAGAAACACCATATTATCAAGACTTCAGTAATGCACCTTTAGAAGGAACAGAATTCACAGTAATGTCACTAAAATCACAGGGTAAAATAAAACATTACATAGAAAAACCACACAATGTAGATCAGTTCACATCTTGGTAACACGTTAACCTCTACAGACTGATATTTGGTGCGTGACTGTGCATCAACGGGGGGGGGGGCTTTTCATTAACACTTGTTTTTAGATCTTTTAGTCCATTTAGGCTACGTCGCTCTTATAAAAAAAAAAAAACAAGCTTATCAAGTATCCTCCACTGGAACGCAATAATGTAACATTCTCTGCAGCTTTTTCTGTAAACAGGCTGTCACTCAAAACAGGCTGACAGCTGGTTTGGCAAAAATGTTGGTTTGGGTATGAGAGGGGAAAGAGGAGAGAAAGCCGGGTGAAAACATAATTCATCTTCAGTTTCACGTATCACTTTGTGATACTGCATGAGCGATTCCCTGAGACTAACACGAGTTGATGCTTTTCATATAGTTTTAACAAAACATCCTGTACTTCCAGTAATTATTGTTGTTCACTCCGCCAGGCATTGATCTCTTAAAAGGATTTTTTTTCTCCTCTGCGAAGACACCATAGTGTGTCTCAGACACTTAGAATACAGTACCAAACTTAATGCCTCACGTTTAAAATAAAGGAAAAAGAATACTACATGAATACACTTTACGTTTCTTCCCTCGAGTTGCACAACGCAGGACAATGAATCCCAATTTACACGTTCCCTTTTTTTTCTTTTTTCTTTTGGACCCATGATGACATTTGACCGAGCTTCTCAACTTGGGACCCAGCTTTGAGAGGAGGTCTGTTTCGAGCTGGAGAAGCTTCCTGAATTCCTGTTGGCGTTCTGGGCGGAGGTGAAGCGAGTGTCAAAGCTTAGGTCCAGGCAGTCTGCGTCCATCAGTTCATTGCGGATGATGGAGTCCATGTCACACTCGAGACCGCCGTTGAACACGTCGAGGTCCAGATCGGTGGGAAAGCGCTCCTGGCCGGGCAAACCGGAGCCGAGCTGCAGGGAGGCATTCTTGCTGGGAGACTTCAGTTGCGGCTGCTTGGCGTCGGGGTGGCTGACGTCTTTGTCAGAGGTTGACAAGCCAGCTTGCCAACCAGGCACTGAAGAGCTTTGGGCCTCACCCGCACTGGTGTGGTTCACCAATATGTGGTCTTTGCGGAGCAGCATGGCGTTTCGGCGGGAGTTCTGCAGGGCAATGGCTGTGCTGGCCTGTGACATCAGTGGGTCAGACTGGGTGAGCATGACGTTGCTGTGGCTGTGGGAGTCCAGGCTGAGCAGATCCTGCAGGGTCTGGTGGTCGCTGAAGTGGGAGATGCAGGAGAAGGTGGTCTGCTTGTTCTCCTGGATGGTCTGCATGGGTGACTGCCGCAGGCTTGTGATGGACGGCGGGCTAAAAAGAGGGTTAGGCCCGTAGCTGCCAGAGGGGCTACCCAGACTGCTTCCTGAGCAGCTGAAGGTAAACACTGAGCTCCCCTGACCGTTGGCACCATCGTCTTCCTCTCCAGGAGGAGGCTGCTGGGATGCTGTCAGGCTGATATTGTCTAAAAGGTCGTCCATCAGGTTGTCAGAGAGCCCGTCGTTGAGGTTCATGGTACCTGCCAGGTCAGAGAGCCCTGTGGGCACCGTGGACGGGGACATGCTGCTGGGGCTGGAGTACAGCATCGGCGAGAGGGGCGAGTCATCATCAGGCACCTCGTCCAGCTCCAGGTTGGCCAGGATCGGTGACAGACGGCCGCTGAGCGTGCTGGCGTTGGAATTGGTCCGGGAGCGGAAGTCTGTCCAGGCGTCCAGTTCATCACTGCTGCGGGAGGTGGGACTTCCTGTCCATTTGGAGAGGCTGGAGGAGCTCTCTGAGCTGCCGTCTTGAGCCGCCTGCAGGGAGGCTTTCTTCTTGGTGGCACGTCCTCTGGCTCCTTTGATGTACTTGCTGTTATCCATAGATACGGCCCGTCGTCGGGGAGCTTTGCCTCCTTTCCCACCTTCAGGGTTGACCATCCACCAGGAGCTTTTCCCTGTTCCTTCATTCTGCACTTTCACAAAACGACTATGGAGGGACAGATTGTGTCGGATGGAATTCTGCAATAAAAACAAATGAAAAGAATTAAATGCATGTTTATACACGTTCTTCTTTTGGTTGAGAGTTGGTGAGATCCAGAGTTGTATTCCTTGTGTGCCTAAACATATGTGTAATCTTATATAATTATACATCAGTACAATGCAAATCCAAGGGGGGAACTGAATGATTAGAGCCTGAAACTACTACAATGAGACCCAAGGTGTTTCTTCTTTGCACCTCACACCGTGACCCATTTCTGACTGCTCTGAACAGCTGACAGGATTTCCCCGGAGATGTTCCTAAACATGTATAAAATTCAACAGCTGCAGCCCGCTGACGACCAGCCTGCACTGGGTCACTCTGTCTGCAGTAACAGGGGAAGAAAACCGTGCAGTGATCTCTGCGGCCCAAAGGCCAAGTTCACTGGGAGAGGGTCCAGCATAATTCTCCTAAGCTTGAATTAACTTGAGTAAACCGAGGTCCCGTTTAAATCCATCTCTCAGAAGATTAAACTAATAAAACACCAAAGGAGCTCAACGCATACAGACCACAAGGCTGCCGTGACCTTTCCCATATGGATCCTATAAGAGGCAGCTGTGAGGGAAGTTGCTGTGCAGCTTTGTGATGACTGAGATCACAAACGAGCGTTGGACACAGTTCTCCTCTGAATGCAATGAGTCAATGACCCGCTGACATCAAAACTTCCAGCAAAGCCCTCGCTTCAAGCCACTTACAGGATTAGGTCAACCGGCAAACAATTTCATCACTTCTAACAACAAAGCTCACGTGACTCGTGGAAATAAAACTTCAGGTACCTCTTCACTCATGATTAACCAGTGAGCTGCCAGGGGTGTGTTTCTCTTTGTTTTGCAACAAATCCGCTGTAGAGACGAAAGCCAGCGGTGCCCTCTCAGTACTGTCCGACTTCAATTTGACACTCAGCCACGAAATAATATATATTCCTACTTAAGATGTTCATTTAAAATAGTTTGACATATTCAGAAATATGCTAAAATTGCTAAAAGTTTGATAAGAAGATGGATATCACCCTCATGTCTGTACGGTAAATATGAGGCTACAGCCAGAAGCCCGTCAGCGTACAACACAAAGAAACAACTATCTGCTCCAGCAACTCTAAAGCTCACTACATAACAGGTTTTATCTCATGCAAATCACATCTGTACAAAAAACACACACAGCTAGCTAGGCTAAGCTAACGTGTTTAAGAGTTTTCACACCAAAACTGCAGTCGGTGTCAAACTATTCCTATTAAAATGTATGTGTTCTGTGGAAAAGGCGAAGGCAAAGTGTAGTTTTTAGAAAATGCAACTCAAACATGAGTAAATTGTGCATTTGTTTGGCTCTTTTTAAATCTGCGAAATAATACACGCTAGTGAGTATTTAGCAGCATGGTGGTGTCATTCATTCATTCATCTTCAACCGCTTGTCCCTGTCGGGGTCGCGGGGGGCTGGAGCCGATCCCAGCTGACCTCGGGCGTGAGGCGGGGTACACCCTGACCAGGACACCAGTCTATCACAGGGCACATAGAGACGCACGGAGATAGACAACCATTCACACCTACGGGCAATTTTAGAGTCATCAATGAACCGAACACCTGCACGTCTTTGGACTGTGGGAGGAAACCGGAGAACCCGGAGAAAACCCACGCAGACACGGGGAGAACATGCAAACTCCACACAGAAGGGCCCCAGCCGGGATTCGAACCGGGACCCCTCTCGCTGTGAGAGCGACAGTGCTAACCAGCATGGTGGTGTATTTGGGATAAACTCAAAATACAGTGTCCATGTTCTTCTTAACGAAGAAATATGTCTCCCAGTGCAACACACGGGTCATTAATGTGTTTTTAATAATTACGTCTAACAATGGAGCCCTGAACATAATCAGGCGTCGGCTTCACAGACAACACTTGTTAGTAAAATAATCCATTTTTGGTTTTTCCATCTGTCTTTTTGTTGATGAGGAGAACACAATTGTATATCTTCAGACTTCACCAACAACCTCTTTAATTAAAGCCACATTGAAGAAAGATGGGTTGGAACAAAATCTACATTTCCTAATCAGCTGGAATGTGCACGTTTTCATTAGCTGGGTTTATAACCACAAGGCTGCACTGATAATTAAAACGGGATGCATCTCTGATTGTTTCATGAAGAGAGTGCTCCAAATGTCACAGCAGAGCAGGTGTTAATAAAAGACACAGAGGAAGCAACTCGGGAGTGAGCAGACTTTGAATTCCTTCATGTTTTCTTCACATGCACCTGAATAAAATAGTGTTTTTTTACTTTGGGCTGAATGAGCCTCATGGAAAAATCTTCTTCATGATGCATAAATGACCATAAAACACAATTTGCATGATGATGACACTGCCGCCTCCACTTACAGCTGTGACGTCGTGACTAAAGGCCATCATAGAGGACAACATAAGGTCATGATTTCACTATTGTAAATAAAAACTAATAATGTGTAACCTGATGCACACACTATTACAACTGCACCCTATTCTGACAGCGATTTAGGTCATTTTACACCACGCGCTTATCTGCCACACATTTCCCCACATTCATTCCTTCCTCCTCTTCTTCCTCCATCTCTAGATCATCTACAGCTGTGTGCCTTTTGTGTCTGTACATGACCACAGTGTGGTGTTTGTTATGGTGATTTCCCTACTATAGATATAGTTGACATACTTCACAACACGCACACTGTTAATACCACTTTGCCTGTCTTTAGGTTTTGGATTTGGCATTGAAGCAAAGTTCCGGTTTATTTGAACCTGGCGAGTTTCCTATAAATGCATCTATTGTGGGGCTCTGTGGGTTGTGCTAACTTTGTACGCCGTTGTAAAGATTCTGGGAAATGAGGAGCTGTGCGAGCCTCCTACAGCTTTCAAAATAAACATGCTTTTTAAGTGAATCATTTCAAACACTTGTCTCGGAGTTTGACCAAAAGTAAACATAGAAAGTAGCCTCCTGGAAGGCACATTGTGGCGTACTGCCTTTATGGGAAATAGCCACATTTCTGGGACGAGCGCTGGGTTAAAATAAACCAGAACTCCTTTAACGAGGACGAGAGGTGGCACTGAGTTTGTGCACCAACAAATGCGTTACCCCGTTTCATTTGCTAAATCTGTATTTTCAGCTTCACTGTAAAGATATTTGTAAAAAACATTTTAAAATAAACAAAGTGTCTCCCCAGTAATGACTTTACACAAAACTGTGCAAACAGATAAAAGCTTAAGTCTCGCTACGAATTTTACTTTGTCGCGTAGAGCTCAGGTGACCTTCAAAATAAAATAACCATGTGTCTTTTGCCTCTTTATAGTCAGCCTGATACTTGAACTCTCAAATCCTCTGAACTGTATTTTGTACTTTTGCCGACTCTCCAGAAAAATCAGTTTTGTAAAATAACAAACTGTATATGGATTAAAGCCATGAAAATATCTTATTCTCAGTTTGAGATGCAGATCTTTTACTTTTTCGTTCCCGAAACAGATTCCTAAAAGATGCCAAAACTCACAATGTCGGCAAATTAAGAGCCGAAACAAATACCTGATAAATGTATCTAAATCTTAGTAACTGGCTTATTATTTGTAGTTGTTTTTATTTTATTTTATTAGATGTGTTTCTTTAGAAACGCCACACATGATGCGCTTATATTTATCAACTGGGACTGAACAGCGTTAGTCTGTAAACGCTTCCATTTACAGACTTTATCTATTAAAACTAAGTCTGATGCAAAGAGAGTGGACACAATAAAAGCAGCACCTGTCCTGTTCAGTCTAATGAAACCCATTAAAAACAGCCCTGCACTAAATAAATAAACCTTAGTGACACTTTGATTCTGGTTGAGGCCGTCACACGGGTTTGACTCCACTCTGTGGTCATTTATGAGGCCGCAAACTGTAGCAGGGCTGCACTGGATTGTATTATATTACAGCAGGTGGACGAAATAGCAGATGATGTTGTGTACGAAATAACAGTAGAGTACGATAAAACATAATTTACAATCTCAAAAACATTAATTATCTGCTTTGATACAACAGAAATAGGTTACAAGTTGCACAACGGGGGAGCGTATCCCGGGGTCCTGTGGTCTCCGGCTTAATAGCCTCTTACAATATGTTAGTATAGATCACATTATATAATGTTTTAAAGGGCTCTGTGTTCTCAGCTATGTCTGTTTCTCTAGGGCAAATGTTTAAATAACACAAACAGCTCGTAGTGTTTGAAACCTACACTCAACGTTGCAAAAAAGATAGTTTCATTGCTTTAGACATATCTCCAGAGTGGCTGAACAGATTTTAACCAGTCAGCCAACACTTGAAACGTCCATCTCCCTTCATTCGTTCGCAATTTGAACTGTGAAGATAGAACCTACCAATCTCTTACAATGCTACTTTATATCGAGGAAGTATAGGACCCATAGGGATGACCCCACAAGAGCAGTTATTGATTACAGAGCTGTTGAATTTGAATGTTACGCTACATAAGTGATGCTTTTATTGCATCTAGAGTGTGATAGAAGATAAACAGTAATCCTGGACTAAATGCATGAAAAACACAACATCCCTCTTATACTATGGATGCTGAAACAGTCTGTGTGGCATGCAGCAGCTAGAGCTAGCAGACCTGCATCATAAAGTAGAGAGCTAGTGGACGTTCTCGCATCTTTCAAGCCCCAGAGACGCGTTACATTTACTGAATGCTGCTCGGGTAGATACAGTAGGAGCCGTACAGTGTTTAAAAAGATAAATCACAAAGAGCAACTCCCGCCTGCCCCTCCCCCATGCAGTCATAGCAGCTCTGCAGCACCCTTTGAGCAGCAAAGCCTCGTTCTGAGCAGGGGACTGGAGCAATGCCAGTTCAGCCAGAGCCAGATCCACAGAGAAACACTGAGCGTCTCTCACACTGCTACACATTGACCTACATAATTTATAGTCAGCTGATTGATTCTTGTTCCCGGGCCACGTGAAAAAGACAGTGTGGCAGGAGGGGGGGTCGAGGCCGCTGGCTGGTCATCTGTATGTGAGCGGAGTATTTTGTTTGGACTCACAACAGAGAGGGAATTGAACCTCGTGCAGGAGCCGCACACAGAGGTTATTGAGTGTGTCTGGTGAGTGTGACAGGTCTGGATTAACAACCTCTCTGTCCCAGCCCTCCTCAACATGCTGAGGATATTTGTGCACACAGTCTCTCATGCAGATGACCAACCTGCAGCTGCTGAACGTCACACAAAGCATCTCCTGGGAAAATGCTGATGTCAGCACTTCAAAAAAACCCTGACATTAACCCTTTCATGTGCCTGCAGCCCCACTGGATGCATCTGGTGTCAAGCAAGCATCCGAAACATGAATGAAAACTGAATCTCTGCTAATCTGGAGTATTAGCTAACCAGCTGATTCTGCGGCAGATTAATCGGTTATTAGCATCAACACGCTGCTCATATTTTATCCTCAGACTCCCAACTGCATGATGAGCTTTAAAAAAACAAACAAATTCTTGTCCGTTACTGTAATTTCTTCATGAAGAAACTCCCTGGAAATCAGCCTGCATCCCACAGTTGTGCAGGATTACGAACCTTTTTTTCTATAACCCCCCCCAACCACCACCATCTAAATCCTGCAAAGCTCAAAGCTTTCATCAGACTTGATTCCATGACAGATGAATTGGTTTTCCAGGCCGAACTAATCCTTAAAATCAAACAGGAGCAGGGCCCCGCTGCTGGAGAAGGCGGCCCCTGTGCTGCTGCAGTGTGAGCAGTTTGTCTGGAAGTGAAATTAACTTTGCATTGCCTGTTTTCAGTCTCTACTCTCGTACCCGCACCAATACTCCCTTAGTTTTCACTGGATTAGTGTGTGTGCACTTGTTGTGTTTGAGGTGCAGAACTCATAGTGTGTGTAGTTTGGACCTTATATTTTGACAGTGGGTCATTTTGCACCACGTGCTTGTGAGGCAGCCACACATTCCCCTACTGATTATTTACACTGACAGCCAAATACGCCTTAGAATAAAGCGAAAACAACCCTAGTTATGGTGGTGTGTTTGCACATCCTTCTCTACAGCTGTGTCTTTACACGACCACAGTATGGTCTTTGTTATGATGACAGCACCAGCATGTCACCGCTCACCTTCCAGCCAGCAGAGCTGTTGCTGTCGCCTTTGTCCTTGAAATATGGCACAGACCTCACCATCCAGTCATAGATTTGGGACAAGGTCAGCCTTTTCTCGGGGGAGCTCTCGATGGCTTGGGTAATGAGGTCTGCATAGGAGTAGTTGCCCCAGGCGTTCCTGCGGGCGGAGGACTTCCTCAGCTGCTGGGAGGCAGAGCCGCCCAGAGCCGCGGTGGGGGTCTGCGCCGAGGAAGGCGAGCCATCGGCGGCCTCCTCCTTGCAGGGGCCGCGCTGGACCTCCACGGGCTGGGAGACGGAGCTGCCGCTGCTGCTCGGCACACGGGATTTAACAATAGCACCGCTGGCTTTCTGAGCATCGCCGCTCTCCGCGCTGCCACCCTCATCATCCTCTTCTTCGGGGATTACGTCAGTGTCATTGGTCCCGGGCTTGTCCGCACCAGACTCCGGACGGGGCAGGGGCCAAGTGCAGGACCGCGGCCGCTTCTGGGGCTCGAAATCCGGATCTATCTCAACGTTTAGGGGGGACTCGTTGCCGTTGCGCGGCGCTTCAGCCATGTTCATCATCGCAATATCTCGGTCGCTGCACAAAGGGTTATAAAATCACTCGGGTCGCATTCCGTCAACGTTGTGTGCAGGCTCCGGGGACACTTTATTTACCATGCACGGGATGCAAATGTCCAGCCCGCAGCCGAGTCCCAGCACGTGTCCGTCTATCCGTCCTGCTGCACGGCGTCTATCCGCAGCACACGGAGCTGATCGGTGATCGGGCTGACCAGCATTAACGAAACATTGGCTTTTCTCGTGCACAGCCCACACCCTGGCCAACGTGCATTTGCAGCTTCGCGAAATGTGGCGTTTACAGATAGGAAGAGTCGGCGGAGGGTCTTCAGAGGAAACGGCGTTCCTTCACAAGCGGCCGCGTCCTGCACCGCGATCCTGCGACGTGCATACCACAGAAAAAGGGCCACAGCTAATGCCACCACATCAGCTTTATCAGTCCGCACACAGCTGCCATCTTGACCATTTCCTTTCCCCAAGTTCTTTATCATCCGTGCAGAGGGCTGCTGTCCAGATACCATCAAGGCGGAGATTGCTTTCTCAAGGCCCTGCAGCTTTTTTTTTTTTTTTTTTTTTTTCAAAAACGGGCTACTGGAGAAATGTGGCGAGGCTCCAATCCGCCCTCTCAAGAGCTAAAAAAAACACACACACCACATAATGATGCATTGTGTGTGTACATCTCAGGGCCAGCACGGTGTCCTCCGGCAGCCTGCAAACACACTTCATTCAATCCGCTGCTGCAAAAGCTCCGAGTCCAGGAGAAGGAAGGAGCTCCCGACCCTGCCCCCTGGACGGCTCTGTAATTAAAGCGACAGTATGGAGATGTCCGCAGACCACTGACATCACTGTGTGCACATCAAACACGACCATAACACCCCGCCACACTACTGTACTCTGCTGTTATTTCATTCAACATCACACAAGGGATGCAGCAGTGCGAGCGCGCACCTGACTTTGTTGGAAATAACCGAGAACAAGATGATTTTGTGCAACATTAGCTTCATGTCTGGAATATTAATGTTGCTCCAAGATGAAAAGATCATAATCTCAGTGTTTTAAATACAGTGAAATCTCTAAAAATATATATTTTCTTTATCAAATGTGTCTCCCACAGACTGTTTCTAAGAAGAGAGAGAAGTATAGTGGTTAAATACTGAATAATATTTTGTATTTATTATTAAAGTATGTGTTTTTTTTTATTGTTGGATGTATACTGTAACTGGATACTATAACCAGGGTGGGAAACCATAACAAATACACAACAGAGCTCAGTGTTTGCAGCCTTGGTTGCAACAAAAATATGTTGCTTTTAAAATAAAAAGAATGGAAATAATAATGACCATAATCTCTAATACTCCACCACACTACTGTACTCTGCTGTTATTTAACCAAACATTACACACATGATGTAACAGTGCGAGCACGCACCTGACTTTGTTGGAAATAATTGAGAACAAGAAGATTTTGTGCAACATTAGCTTCATGTCTGGATTATTAATGTTGCTCCAAGATGAAAGTTGCAACCAAAGATCATAATCTCGATGTTTGAAATACAAGAAAATCTCTAAAAACATCTTTTTTTAATCAAATTTGTCTCCCACACACTACTGTACTCTGCTGTACTTTCATTAAACATTAAAAAATGCTTTAACAATACAAGTGCGCACCTGACTTTGTTGAAAACAAAGATTTTGTGCAACATCAGCTTCATGTCTGGAATATTAATGTCGCTGCAAGATGAAAGTTGCAACCAAACACCATAATCTCGATGTTTTAAATACAATTTTCAGAATCAAATGTCTTAAAAATACTTCTTTTAAAATCAAATTTGTCTCCACAGACTGTTTCAAAGGCGAAAGAAAAGGTATCGTGCATAAATACTGATTTATATTATTAAACATTACACAACAGACCTCAGTGTTAGCAGCCACAGCCTTGGTTGCAACAAAAATAATATTTTGCTTTTAAAATGGAAAGAATGGAAATAGTAACTGTTGTAAACTGCAGATTATATACATTTAATTTTCTTATGTGTCTTTGAATGAACCTGAAGAGGAATTCAAGTACACACATCACAAACGGTGGATTTTAAAGGCATATCTGATGTTTTTTTAGACTCAAAAATCTTTAAATGTGATTGTTTTTCCCCCTGAAAGAAAATAAATTTGAATTTAAAATGACAACACTCAATATTTGGGCTTGATTAATAAAAGACAGCGTACTTTGTGATGTCGCCGTTAACATCACAGACACAGCAGACGGTTTTGTTGTTTCAAAGTTCAAAAACAAACTGATAAAACAACTTGAATGAATGAATGAATGAATGAATTTCTTCATTATTGCTCCGTTAAAATTGTGCTGGATCTCAAATTTTAGACGTGCATTATTTTAATTTGTTCAGGAGCTTTAAGGTCGATCATTAAACAAGTCAGGGTTTGGATTTAGATAGGGCATGATTCTTTTGAGGGGCCATAGCACTTTACACTATTTATATTGTGAATATTAGTTAAAATTTGGTTTTTATCGGACTTTGACAGTTAATTGTTTGTTTTTTTACAAATATGCTAGTTATTTTATGGCACTAGCTTCTCAAATATGAAGATTTTCAGTCGAAAGCCGTTAAATCCTCCATGAAACAGCTTTAAAATGTCTTACGATTTAGTTTCTGCACACACAAAAAAAACACACATCCCACCAGATTAAATGCCACCAACTGTCTGTCGGTCCCAATAACACCTTTTTTTTGTTTGAACAGGAGATTTTTCTCACTTTCACTTCCCACACTGCTGCTTTGTTCGTAAGATATTGTGCGTTAATGAGTGTTTAAATAAAAAAAAGGAAACAGTTCAACCTTAACCAACACTAAGCTGGTTGTTGTTGCATTGATGAAGACAGATGCAGAACAATGTACCCTGGAAATAAGCTACAACACTTCCTGTGATGCATGTTTTGTGTCTCTTTTATCCATTATTGTTCTGTGCATCTGTGAAATGTTCTGAGACGAACATTTCCCGAGCACGTTCACATAAATCATCAGGAATAAACACACACTTTTGCATTTAGTAATGCATTAAAATCATACACAGCTCATTGAGATGCATTATGTTTTCAACAGAGGCGAGATTAAAATATAATAAATCCTCATAAAAGTCCTTTTGGAATGCGTTTCCAAAACTCGTCCCCACAGATTTATAAGATAACACAGCTGGACCACCATGTGATACGGAGTTAAAAGCAATATGACGCCCTGAAGTTCATCTTAAAAATGATACATAAAGTGCAACGTCACGATAAAGTCATTAAAGGCCTTAAGATTTCAATAAATATTCTCTGTACAACATTTGCACACGTTCTGTTGAGCAGTCCCGGCGGGTTTGTGCTGGAGAAGATGAGGAGGAGGAGGAGGAGTTTGTGTTCAGTCTGGGCTGTTTTTGGCAGAGACCAGTACAGTTTAAGGAGTATGGAGGTGGTGAAACGTGTTTTCAGAATGTTACACCTGTGATTTAGTGCTTCTGTCACCTTCCAACCAATATTCTTCTGTCTGCATCTCCGTGAGGCGAGACACCGTCCTCTGGAAGGCAAACATTTCTTCTTCTCCGCTGAAGATGGACAGACTGCTGGCTTCATCCTGTTAATCCACAGCGAGTTAAACACACTCTTATAAATATGAATAACAGGTTACAGTCAAATTACTTTACATTAGCGACAACACCAATCTTTATTTTGTTATGTACGAAAGAGATCTCAGATCATTTATATTTTAAAACCTTAAGTCTTGCAAAGACTTCATTGGTGGTGGAGCACACAACAAAGCGGACTGACTCACTCCGCTCACTGACGGCCGACAGCTTCACACAATTTAATCATCTACGGTACTTCACGAGAGAAAGGACACGCCCAACGTGAAAAACTGGTTTCAAGATTCAAGATTCAAGAAGCTTTATTAATCCCGAGGGAAATTATTGTGCAACAGTTTCAATACAAAGATGGGAAAGGGTCAGAGTAACAATAAGCTAACATAAATCAAATCAAAAGAAAGCTAGCATAAAATAAATCAAACAATAACTAACGTGAAAAGCTGAAACTCACCCTTTTCAGCCCCAGATCGTCCATCAGAATGTGGCTGTCGTCGTGACCGTGTTCCCCGTTGTGTACGAAGATATCATCCAGGGGATAATCGGCGAGAATCACCACTCGTACCTGAAACAAGATGAAGTATTTATGAAACTCCCAAACAAACAGTGAAAGTTTGGTGTTTTAGTGAAGGTCCATGTGCATGCGGATAACGGCGGGGCACCTTGTGGTCGTACAGGGCATCCACGAGGGTGATGAGCCGCCTGGCTTGTGTCTTCTTGTTCAGCGTCAGCAGAGGAATGTGTCGAATAAAGACGGTGTCAAACAGCCTGGATATCTCCAGGTAGTCACTGGCCCCCAAAGGCTGAAACATTTACATCCAAACTCTTGATGTCACAATAATAATAAAGTTTTTTTTAAACCTGAAATCCCTTCTGAGCACTTAGCCATTACACTACACTGGTTTGAGTTTTAATGAAACCACACTGTCCTGTGGTTTGTTGGTCTATTTCTTTGGATTGCTTCGACCCTCTAAGCCTGTGAATGTTCTCATTTGTCCAGATCATCGTTACCCTCAAAGCAATTTCAGTCAAAAGCAACTGGACTTGGTTATTTGTCTAGGAAGACGTTTCACCTCTCATCCAAGAGGCTTCATCACTTCATGTGCGCATCTGAGCAGGCTGGGACTGGACCACGACCAGGGCCAGGCTGGGACTGGTCCAACTAATCCACACCAGTGATCTCCACACCAGTTAGTTGGTCCAGTCCCAGCCTGCTCAGATGCGCACATGAACTGATGAAGCCTCTTGGATGAGAGGTAGACAAATAACTAAGTCCAGTTGCTTTGACTTCAACCTCTACAGAGTCACTCGTGAGTCAATCATTTAAAAACACGTGACACAAACGATAACTGTTCAAACCGGTTTAAGTTTGTTTGAAATTCTGGTCGAGTTCCCGGCATTTAAAAAAAGAATCAGGGGGTCTTACTCTGTCACAGAGCTCCTCAAACGTGCAGTCTGCAACGGTCCCACAAGCTTTGTTCAGACGCACTTTCCTGTTGTTAACATTCAGAACTCTTGGTCGTGTTACTGTGGAGAAACACAGTGTGTGAGTACACCATGTGATATGAAAGACGACCATTTCTGCAGTAACACAGATACAATACAATGTACCACATTACATTTCAGCTGCAGAATCAAGGGAAATGTCCACTTACTGTCGTTTTGCTTAAAAGCCAGCTCATCAAACATCTTGTCTAGCGTCGCTTCCACATCAGGCTCACTGGAGCTGCAGTTCACGTAAAGAGGAAACATTAAAAACACAAAATAAAGCTTCCAATGGCTGATTGTGTAACTATTTGGATTTCTTACAGGAAGTAGAGTTTTCCAGCAGATGGCCTGTTCCTTCTGCGGTAATCTATCCCAGAATCCAGGCGGAGAGTTTGGCAATATTTCTGCATGTGAGAGACAAACGATTAACAACAGGGGCATTTCAGATAAAGAGAAAGAGTCTAATATACGTCTCTTTTCTTACCTGCAACACAGCAATGAATGGCACAAAGTTGACTCTCTGCAGCCCGTTTTTATACAAGTCTGAGGGAAAAATCAGTCTTAGTTGTTTTTTTTATTTACACTTAAAAATGTAAAGTGACTTCGTGTTTGCCAAATGTTGCTGGATTTGCTAAGTTTAAAAAACATATGCACTGAAAATGGTGTAAAGGCATTTTTGAATCCTTCCTCTTGACATGCAGAGTCATCCTCGAAGTCATAATCCGTAAGATTTGAGACACGCGTGCCTGTTCTTTCAGAGCCCTCCATCTTGTCACGGTCACTATGTGTGTTGACATTTTTTTTTTTTTGCTCTTTTGTGAACTTTATTAAAACACATTCACCTCTCTACTTCCAGTCTGTCCTCTATATGTTACCCTCTTTAATCCATACACATATGTTCCTATCACACTTCTGCCCTTACTACAAGCCTGACTCAGAATGTGGAAGTTCCCAATTACAATGAAACACAGCATAATTGTAGTGACGAGCTACCAACCGCTGTATGTTTTTACATTTTAAAACAATAAGGAGTAAACTGAATCCAAAACAAAGTTGAGTTGACGAGCTAAATACATCCAAAGGAATCTGAATGCACATCAAACGTGTGTCTACAAACCAAAACATATCAGACAAGCATCAGAATGTTTTGTATTTACACTTTAAGTGGAGATAGCAGCACACTGCGCTCCGGTTTGTAGCTCCACAGACTCTCCCTTCACTTTTGCCCGGCAGCTGGGAAGTAAAGCACGGAAAATTCTCAGGTATTAAAGTGCTGCCATGTTTATTCGTGGGCAAACTCTAACCTCACTGGACATTCACTGTCACTAGACAACGTCATTGTTAACCTATCCCTCTGATCCGATCACCAACACCTCTGAGCCCTGCTGCAAGACACAACTGGTGTAGATAGTCGCGTCAGTGTCATGTGACGTTTAAAGACTTAAAGTAAGTAAAGTAAGTCAGTCTGATGTACCACAGAAAAGTGGTACCGGTATATTTGGCTATGTTTCGGCTTTTCAGATCGGTAAACAACCAAAAGCCTACAATATATTGTAGGATGTAGATCAAACACATAAAACATCGAGATCAGTTGTGACGAAGTCAAGCAGTTTCTGAAGGAATTAGGATAGACAAAAAAAACATGTTCAGGCTATGACACTTGTGACTTACCTTCAGGGGGACGATTAGAAGTGGCCACGACAACGACACCGTTCAGAAACAGATTCTCAAAGAGCTGCTTGAGAATCATGGCGTCTGCGATATCAGTGACCTGAAATGTGAGTCACAAAGAAATTAACTCTGGGTAAAGCATTACAACAACACTTTTTAAGGTTAAATGATACATTAAGAGAAACATGTATCATCTCCCCCCGGTCAGGTAAGGAACAGTGGAGACATGTGTCCTGAGCAAATGTTACTTTATATCATCACTGCATACCTTTATTTAGTTGTACTGTAACTTAGTTCAGTAAGATGTGCTGCTACACTTTTATCACTGTTTCACTTATCGCTCCTTATCACTTCTTTAGTTTGTACTTATTTTATTCCCACATGCTGCTAAACTGCACGGTGTGTATTGTTGTATATTGTATAAACCTACGTTTAACCACAATGTGCTTTCTGTCACATCTAGTTAATTGTTTGATTTATTTTATGTTAGCTTTATTTTGATTTGATCTATGTTAGCTTATTGTTACTCTGATCCTTTCCCACCTTTGTATTGAAACTGTTGCACAATAATTTCCCTCGGGATAAATAAAGCTTCTTGAATCTTGAATGAATGTACAGACACTGTGAGACTCCTTTAAATGTCTCAGTACTGTGGTTATGGAGAAACATTTAAGGATAATTACCTGAAACTCATCAAAGCACAGAAGACAAGCCTCTTCACTGATCTCCTCAGCAACTGGAGCAATGGGGTCATAGGATTTGGCCATTTTCCCTGCTTTCCTCTTTGGCATGCTCTGTTTCAGCCGGTGGATCCCTGAAGACCAAACAAAAAAGAAGAAAGCAAATTAGTCTTGGCTCTGTTGGATAAGTACAAGGACAAAATAATACACAGGAATACTAGAAACTGCTGAGCTGAAGCTAACGAAAACTGACAAACACAGACACGCACATTAAATAAATGTAACATCTTCACTCTTTAGTTTCTGCAACACCTCGTTTTGGTCAAGTCTGACATCTCTTACCCCAGCATCACAGCATCTAGTGCAAACACCTATAACCATATTTCATATTTTCTGTCTACTTCTCCGTCTTCAATAAAGTATTTCACTCATTTTAAACAGCAAGCTCAGTCCCCTGCGCAGACGACTGGGTACAAGCCTGAGACACCAGCAGCCTGCAACGATCAATAATGCACAGCCGCGCTCTGCAGGTCTGAAGAATTTATTATATATAATAAAATGTTTATTATTGGCACTATTTTTCTTCTCTTTAGATTTGAAACTGTTTTGTAAACAGAACTGTTTGTATGCATGTATGTGTGTGTGTGTGTGTGTGTGTGTGTGTGTGTGTGTATGTATATATACTACTACAACACGTGAGCAGTGCTTTACATGTAAGAAGAACTTCATGTGGTTGCTAAAACAGGAAATATAAGCTCAGTTCAGAAACCACAGCGCTACGTTGTCCTACAGACTTTAAATACAGTCTGTTGAGAAGTGTTCATTTCCCACCAGCACTGAAATGAAAGTATTATACGGAACAATAAAATGCAATACAACAAATTTCACTCGTACTGAAGCATGTTGAGATCCTCTCAGGATATAATGCTGACAGAGCGCAGGACAGCATAGATGGCTGCTGTTCTCACTGGTAGGTTCTATGTGGTCTGCAGGCTGTAGGATACATGTCTTTGACAGGTTGGGGTTGCTGACTTCAAGTCCGACCTTCCAGCATTTCTGGTTTCTGGTACGTTTTGATTTGTTAGGGCGCACTCACACTGTCCATCCCTACTGTACCCAAGCACGTTTAGCGGCTAAAGTCTAGTTCGTTTGACCAGTGTGAGTGCAACCGTACCGTGCCTAGGTGCGGCACGCTTTCCGGCGAGGTGCACGTTTACACATGTACAAGCACGAGCTCTCACACGTGTACGAGCACGAGGCCTACAGTGGTTCTGACGTCATTCTATGTGCGCCCGTAGTGTGAGTACAAATGGGCCTGGGCCGCGGGGGGAGAGGGAGGGGGGGGCAAGTACCCTAAAGCACGGGGCACGGTAGGGACGGACAGTGTGAGTGCGCCCTTAGTCTAGTCTGTTGTCCTCCAGGTGATGGATAACGGTCTCATCACACATGGGACCAGCTGTCTCAGCACATCAAACCCATCCAGCTGTGCAATATTTCATACCAGCAGAGCCAGACATACGGGTTATACATGAAGCTGATGCCTGCTGGAATTACGAAAATACTCTTAACATTTGGCTTCAAACACAAACATTTTAACAAGGATGCACAGTGTCATAGATGCAAACCACCCACAGCACACAGCTGCTGATCCAGTGGGTTGTTTCACCACTTACAGGTAATATAATGAATTCAATTAATGATGAATGAACAGGAATAGTTCACGAGACAGCGTTGCTCTGTTGTGGCAGCAATATGTGGTCAAAAATAATACTATATCTCAGACTACGCTGTGCTACCAACCAGACAAGAATGAAGAAACAGCATAAGCTTCAACATGCTTCCAAAGATACAAGACAAATGTTTAATAAATCTGGTTTAACGGTTTAATGTGGAGAAAATGTGAGTCCTTGTGTGAAACAACTATTATCTGGTTATTGTAGTTTTTCTTCATCCATCACCTGGAGGACAACAGACTAGGAGAGCAGACTAAGGGCGCACTCACACTGTCAGTCCATACCGTGCCCCGTGCTTTAGGGTACTTGTCCCCCCCTCCCTCTCCCCCCGCAGCCCAGGCGCACATAAAATGACGTCAGAACCACCGTAGGCCTCGTGCTCGTACACGTGCGCGAGCTCGTGCTCGTACATGTGCAAACGTGCTTTACAAAAGCCCACCTCTCCCAAATAGTCCGTGGCCGGAAAGAGAGCCGCACCTATGGGCGGTACGGTTGCACTCACACTGGTCAAACGAACTAGACTTTAGCCGCAAAACGTGATTGGGTACAGTATGGACGGACAGTATGAGTGCGCCCTAACAAATCAAAACATACCAGAAACTAGAAATGCTGAGATACTAACATCCACCTTTTGGATGCAGGACACCTCATTCACCTTGAATGTTTTCATTCATACCTTCATTTGTGGCTTTACTCAAAGTTTGAAGACTGATTTGCCCCCTAGTGGCTGCTGGGAGCAAAGAAGGGCAACTTGATTTTCACCTCTGGGCTTTACTGTGAGCCAGGTGACTCAAACTGATCCAGTAAAGGGACCAAGCAAGAACACACCTGACTTGACTTATTCAACCAACTGAATCTCCTTCACACAGTGGCATTTGTTGGATCATGTGTGTTCTTGCTTGGTTGGAATGAAGACCTGCAGCCACAGCGGCCCTTTACTGGATCAGTTTGAGACACCTGCGTGTGAACAGTGCTTCACAACTCTGACAACGTGCATCCTTGGTACAAACATGCAGAGAACTCACTTTTATGCACGTCCAACATGAAGCCGTGGAAGTGAACCCTCTTCTTCTTTTCAGTCTCGACGTATGAATAAAACATGTCCATCACCATCGTTTTTCCTGTGCCTGAAACAATAAAGAGCAGGTGAGTTAACAGACAAAATGTCTGTGAGCTTATATTTAAAGTTGTAACTCTGCAGCCCATCTCTCTTACCAACATCACCGTAGATGTAGTAACCTTTAGGAGCCTTTGGTTTGGTAAAAAACTGAAAGACAAAATCAGCGGACAGGTTCTTGTGTAAATGACACAGAGTTAAATAAAAGTTTACTGCAGAATAGAAAACAGCAGTCAATCATCTAAAATGTTGCTAAATCGATTGCTTACGCAGGTACAGGATTCATACCTAAGTAAGTGAGTTTAGTAAACCAACAAGTTTCAAGTTCATTATTTGTTGTTTGCAACAATTTCGGAGAAGCAGTCGTTCATTCGTATAAAAAGAATCAGGGTTCGTACGCCTTTTCCAAGGTCAAAGCACTTTTAAGGTCCATTTTCAAGCTTTTCCAGCACCTTAAGGCTTTTACAAATTACGTATTTCTACGAATACATTTAAATTAAATGAAATTGACGAACAGAGACAGACAACCATCCTCACACCCAAACAACATAAACTTGAACTGTGCTCAGTTTTGGCCCTTGACATAAGCATTTGCAGCCTGACTCCTGTGAGGGGGTTACACCCAGGGCTGGACATCGACACCCGCCCACCCACCCACCTGCCAAATGCGGGTGAATTTCAGCTGTGGTGGGTAACACAGTTGCACAGTAAATGACTAAAATGCTGTTTTTCCTCTGTACCTTGGAGAGGAAAGACCCCTGTGTGTTGCTGTATCCTCGGAGGGTTTTGTGGAGCTGGTCCAGGGTCTGCAGCACCGCCTTCTGGTGCTCATCCTCCCGCAGGGACCCGTCTCTGATCAGCCCGGTGTAGTGATCCAAAGGGCCGCGGAACCGCTCCTCCACCGCCGGCTGAGCGGTCACCGAGTAACCTTGATTTAAAACCCCATTATAAACATTATTATGATGCTAATGTGTCTTTAAAGTGACATTTATGTTAATGTGACAGCTGATTAAACTAGCAAAACAATAACAAAGTGCGTTAGTACAGGTTTGTTATTAAAATGTTAACTTTAAGAGGTTGAAAACTACAGAAAATGTTCATTTAAAGTGCAGTTTACAGCAGAAACGTGTCTTAGCTCGGCTCACCTCGGCTGCAGACCTCTGTCACAGACTTCAGCAGCTGTCTGGAGGAACATTGGTGTGTCCACAGGCTCCTGAAGCCCAGAGACGCGGAGGGCGACATCTTTACTGTCGTTACAGACAGCGGGATGAGCGCCGCCATCTTGTTTTCAAAAGCCCTCAACGCAACTTTATTAACAAACACAGAACGGACAGGGGTGTGTGTGTGTGTGTGTGTGTGTGTGTGTGTGTGTGTGTGTGTGTGTGTGTGTGTGTGTGTGTGTGTGTGTGTGTGTGTGTGTGTGTGTGTGTGTGTGTGTGTGTGACGTCAGCCAGCAGGGGGCGTTCATTCAGACCGGGGTTTTAATAAGATTTATATAAATACAAGATTTAAGATATAAAATATAAGACTTAAAATATCAGATATAAGATATAAAATAAAAGATATTAATATAAGATATTAGATATAAAATATAAGATATAAAATAAAAGATATTAGATATAAAATATAAGATATAAATATAAGATATAAATATAAGATATTAGATATAAAATAAAAGATATTAGATATAAAATATAAGATATTAGATATAAAATATAAGATATAAAATAAAAGATATTAGATATAAAATATAAGATATTAGATATAAGATATTAGATATAAAATATAAGACATAAAATATAAGATATTAGATATAAAATATAAGATATAAAATATAAGATATTAGATATAAAATATAAGATATAAAATATCCAGATATAAAATATCCAGATATAAGATATAAAATAAAAGATATTAGATATAAAATATAAGATATTAGATATAAAATATAAGATATAAAATAAAATATATTAGATATAAAATATAAGATATTAGATATAAGATATTAGATATAAAATATAAGACATAAAATATAAGATATTAGATATAAAATATAAGATATAAAATATAAGATATTAGATATAAAATATAAGATATAAAATATCCAGATATAAAATATCCAGATATAAGATATAAAATAAAAGATATTAGATATAAAATATAAGATATTAGATATAAAATATAAGATATAAAATATCCAGATATAAAATATCCAGATATAAGATATAAAATATAAGATATTAGATATAAAATATAAGATATAAAATATTATAATATCGATTAACCTGCAGATTATTTTCTTAATTAACTGTTTTGCAGATTTTAAAAAAAGTCAGAAAACAGCTCAAAATTTTCTTGTTTTATTCTGTTTACTAAAATATAATGACTCATAAAAGCCTCAGAGAAGCAAATATTTGGCATTCATGCTTTTTTAAAAAAGATGAAATGATCATTAAATTATCAAAACATTTGCAGATTGTTTATATTTCTAAAGGACTACTCATGGCATCTCTAATATCCCTTAATTTAGGACAGATTTAAACCTATACACAATAACATTTGACAACGTGAAACACGCTGCAGGAATAGAGCAAAAAATGCTTAATACTTTGTGAAGAATATTCTCATTAAAATGAAAGCAGTAGTCTAATTGAACCTCTGCAGCACTGACACACACAAAACAACATGGCAGACAGCTGACTGGGTGTTACAGGGGCTTACAGGCTTGTTGCCATGACAACAGAGGAGCCCTTCTCCCCGTCTCTCTTTAATGCACACAAACAGTCTCTCTCTCTCTCTCTCTCTCTCTCTCTCTCTCTCTCTCTCTCTCTCTCTCTCTCTCTCTCTCTCTCTCTCTCTCTCTCTCTTTCTGTATGTCTGTCTCTGTTGTACACACACACACACACACACACACACACACACACACACACACACACACACACACACACACATTTTCATATAAACAGTATTACAGTGGAATCCGCTTTGCTGTGAGATCCGTGCTCAGGGGGGGAAATAGATAGAAAACACAGCCAGGAGCATATAGGGACACTCCACATCTGTTCTGGATGGTGAGTGCCGGCTGACCGGTTCGTTTGCATGTTTGTTTGTTGGTTAGTTTACACACTACTGTATCCTTTCTGCAAATCTGCTTCAAATATGTCCATTCCTGCCGCTGCATGGGTGATGTGCACCCATGTTTATTTCTCTCGCTGCTGCTTCTTCTTTTTTTTTTTAAAGATTAGGTGGAAGCTGTCAGGGTAATGGTAATTCATAGCTGGGTAGCCATGGTGAAGTCAACCCCCCCTCCCTCTGCCACCGCTGAATGCATTAGTCTAATGAGATGTCTGCAGCCTCTGTGCCGAGCAGCAGCAGCAGCAGCAGCAGCAGCAGCAGCAGCGGCGGCAGCAGCAGTAGTAGTGTGTTAACCAAAAGGGAGACAAGGAAAAAGCAACATACAGCAAGAGAAAGATGGCTTTCCCTTAGCTTTACAGTCACCTTTAAGGTTCCTGGGATTTAAGACAAAAGGGCTTGGCTCTTGGGCTTTCACAATAGAAGACAGCAGGTAATAGATGACCCCCATCCTCCTCCTCTCTCAGGTTTATTAGTGTGCTATCAGTGCAGGATGGAGGTGCTGTTTCCTCCACAGCTCATGCATGGCTGCCTTTTGTGTTGTTTGCTTATTATGGTGCTCTGCTAAACGCTGCCTCCTCTCACCGCATTGCTCAGCTGAGTGTCCTGCAGTCTCTCAGTAATTGGATGTTGCTGTTGTTCACCTCTGCCAAACCTTTCTCTGCTTCCTGTGTCTCTTCTCTAAATTGATGCTAATGCTGCTCTCTGATATGTAGCCGCCGCCGCCGAGGAGGAGGAGGAGGAGGGTTAATGTGCAAGTTAAGTGCATGTTTCCTTTGCATTTCTATATGGCTTCAGCTCAACGGTTGTTTTCCTTTGTCTCCAGCTCCAAATGAGTGTACCTGCAGCAACGGCACAGAAATCAGACGGTGAAATGCAATCAGCTGCAGTGGCTCCCTCCTTCATCCCCAGCCAGTCAGGGAAGATACCGGGCAGGAAGAGAGGGAGACCCCCGCTCCGCAATGTCGCCAAGATGGATTTTCCAAACCGTTACCCAGAGTCGCTCCCTCCACTCAAAGTGCCAAAGAAGAGGGGGAGAAAGCCAGGCTTCAAGGTCAGCCACATGAGCAGGGAAACAGGGGGGGGATGATCTGTGGTGTGTGTGTGTGTGTGTGTGTGTGTGTGTGTGTGTGTGTGTGTGTGTGTGTGTGTGTGTGTGTGTGTGTGTGTGTGTGTGTGTGTGTGTGTGTGTGTGTGTGGATGCAGTGTGTTTAAAAATGCATGTGTATACAGAAAGACACAGACACACCGGCTCCATGTCCTCCACATTTTGTGGGACCCCAGTGAAACGGAGAGATATACTTCACAGCTGAGGCTTTGTTCTGCTGTAGTCAAATGTTATGGAAACATTTTTGTGTCAAAAAATCAGTATTGTAAATGTGTCTGTTTTTTATAAATTCATAAACACACACTCACAGTTCATCACCTGTCTCATAAAAACCACGGTTTCATCCAGATTCGGTAACCTGATTATTCCACCACGCCCCTCCCTGCTCCATTTAGTAAATAAATCATACCGCGTGCCTGAAATAAACACAGGAATGTAAAAACTTCACCCCTCTGCAGCTCAAACCGAGGATGGTGATGACACCGTTGGCTATCTCTCCACCCAGCAGCACCCCTGAGCCCGATATGAGCTCCATTCCTCAGGATGCCGCCACCATCCCCCACTCTGCCACGCCCCAGGTGCTCACAGGTAGGACATACAACTCCCTAAACGCCCACTTGAGGAGCGTTAATGCCATTTTTGTCTATTCCTGATTAAAGTAAGACCGTCTCCACCTGTGTTTCCCCTGCATCAGTCTGTATTTACATCAACAAGCAGGCCAACACTGGCCCCAACCTGGACAGGAAGAAGATCCAGCAGCTCCCCGACCACTTCGGACCCGACAGGCCCTCTGTGGTGCTGCAGCAGGCCGTCCAAGGCTGCATCGACAGCGCCTTCCAGCAGAAAACAGTGTTCACTCTCCTCACACAAGGCTACGGGGGAGAAAAAATATCAGGTGTTGTACAAAGACCTCCCTCAGGTGTTGCTTTCTATTCGTTCAGTATCTTTTTTTTACCACTTTACCTGAAGTGGCACTGAGTAGAAAACATGCATTATATTATAAAGGTTTAATGAACTCATGTGTGCGTCTAAACTGTGATGTCGTTTCAAGTGGTTCCCCCTTGTTTTTGCCTTTTTTTTAGCCACATTTGATGGGAAGCAGCATCTTCTCAGCCTCCCTGTGGTGAACAGCATCGACTATGTGCTCCGTTTTCTGAAAAAGCTGTGCCGCAGCTTGCACTGTGAAAACCTCTTCAGTGATCAGCCCATTAAACAGCACAGCGGTGGCTCCTACCAGTCAGATGGTACTTCTTAATCTGTCTAACAGAAGCTACTGTGCTGATAGAGACAAAGTACCTGAGCTAATTTTGACTCTGATCTTGTCTTTAGCTGAAACGTCCATGGCCGAGGACTACCATTTAGAGCAGTCTGACGGCAAACGCTACCCCGTGGACCCTGGCGATTCGGCTTTCGGCTCCATAAGCTCGTCCTACTCGCCAAAGACCTCCTACGGCTTTCGTTCGTCACAGCAGTTCTCCAACGGCTCGGCCTCCATGAACATGTGCAGGCAATCGTCCACCAGCGCAAACACGTTCCCCGAGAGCAACAGGACAGGTGAGAAGTCATAGAAAGACGAAACACAAGAAGCCCCAATGTTTATTTTCTCCTAGGAACGAAAGTCAAACTCCTTTCTTTCCTTCCTTCTTCCAGGAAGTTATAATGCATCTCCAGAGTCCCAGGAGTCCAAGCCTCCACCCAATAAAGACCCAGCCACTTGGTCTGTGGACAACGTCGTCTGGTTCATCAGGGATGCAGACCCCCAGGCTCTCGGCCCACATGCAGACGTCTTTAGGAAACACGTAAGTTGGTTTTCCGTTGTGTTCTTGACTTGTTTCAATCAACATCCAGTGGAAACCACCTTGTCTGGCCACCTGTTTCCTGCTGATTTGAAACCGACTTCTTCTTCTCTCAGGAGATCGACGGGAACGCTTTGTTACTCCTAAAGAGCGACATGATCATGAAGTACCTCGGACTGAAGCTGGGGCCGGCCTTGAAGCTTTGCTACCACATCGACAAACTAAAGCAGACTAAGTTCTGAAACCCTCCTGTGATACATTTCCCCTCTTCAAATCCACAGATGCATTTCAAAAGGGTCTCCAGGTCTTTGGGCCAGTGGGAAGAGAGTAGGGTCCCCAGGAGTGAGACGCATCACTTCCTTTTCTGCCGTAGAAATATAAAAGCAAATGGGCTGCAGAGGAGAGTCCAACTTAGTCTTGCATTACAGGAACCAAGGTCCAACTTAATGCTTACATTATAGGGTTAACATAAATGATAGCGTATCCAACCTGCAGTTTATGTATCATCAACCAGGTTGTTGTTGTTTTTTCAGGTTATTTCTTTAACACACTGTAAGAAAGATGGTTTAGCTAGTTAGAGCGACATAAACCTGCAATAACGTCCTTTTTTGGCCACACGGGGGCAGCAGAAACCAGCTGTGAACATATTATCACCTTTTAAGTTGATATAACGAACTTTACACATCCAACAGTTATGCAGCGACACTATCATTCATCTGGAGGCGTATGTAAGAATGTAAGTCCGATATTAACTCTCCCTTAGCTCTGTGTCGGTCTCCACAGACTCTTCTGAGAAATATCAGAGGCGTTCCCATTGCACATGAAAGGAACACCCACGTAGATCATTGTTTAAGTAGAACAGGAAGACCCACTAGCTACTGACCGCCTTTTTAACCCTAACGGCACGGTCACACATGCGTGAGATAAACACGTGCCTCCAGTTCACTTCCATTCTGTGCGAGCGAATAGGCGACTAGAACCTTTGTGTGAACTTTGACCAGCAGGAAATTTCACCACGGCGGGCGATGGTCTGTCGCCTGCATTTGCGTGTGTGTGACCGTGCCTTAACCCTAAATAGAGAAGGAAACGTGGGCGATCTTATACCTCACAGGGCAGTCGTAGCTGTGGACATTCAGGTGCTCTAGGAACCAATCCAAGCAGTGAACGCCACACCCCGGTTAGAATCGGACTCTACTGAAATAGGCTCTGTAGCCGCCAAACGCTCCACTGTGTTCACCAATTAGTCGCCAACTGTGTCTGTCTGCTGGTTGGTGCTGGGCAGGTAGCACACGTGTCCAAAACAATGCTATGAGAGCAGTGGGAGTGGACTTAAACAGGTTTCAGCCCCACAACCAAACACTGACCTGAAACTGGCTGTAAAGCTCTGTACAGCTGAGAGGACCTGCAGATTCCACATAATCATAATGCTCTTACATTGTCATTGATACATTATTATTATTATTATTATAATTATTATTAAAAAAACAATTCTAGATAAAGGAAGTGGCTTATCTCATACCTGAAAACCTACTCTGTTCCCATTGGCTCGCAGACGAGGCGTCCCCAGACCTCATGGTTCATTTTCAGGAAGATTTCCATGTCATGTAGTGATTCACCAGGGTCTCTCTCTCTCTCTCTCTCTCTCTCTCTCTCTCTCTCTCTCTCTCTCTCTCTCTCTCTCTCTCTCTCTCTCTCTCTCTCTCTCTCTCTCTCTCTCTCTCTCTCTCTCTCGCTCTCTCTCTCTCTCTCTCTCTCTCTCTCTCTCTCTCTCTCTCTCTCTCTCTCTCTCTCTCTCTCTCTCTCTATCTCTCTTACTCTCTCTCTCTCTCTCTCTCTCTTTATTGGCATGACTGTGGTTCACAATATTGCCAAAGCGTACAGGATTACAGAAAAAAATGTTAATAAAAATAATCTCTCTCCTCTATCCCTCTCTCTCACTCTCCCTCTCTCTCTTTCTCTCTCCCTCTCTATCTCTCTCTGTCGCTCTTTCTCTGTCTGTCTCACTCTCTCTATCTCTCTTACTCTCTCTCAATCCCTCTGTCTCTCTGTCTCTCTCCCTCTCCCTCTCTCTCTCTGTCTCTCCCCCTCTCCCTCTCTCTCCTTCTCTCTCTCTCTCTCTCTCTCTCACTCTCTCTCTCTCTCCCTCTCCCTCTCTCTCTCTTTCTCTCTCTCTCTCTATCTCTCTCTGTTGCTCTCTCTCTGTCTGTCTCACTCTCTCTGTCTCTCTTACTCTCTCTCTCCCTCTCCCTCTGCCTCTCTCCCTCTTTCTCTCTCTCTCCCTCTCTCTGTCTCCCTCTCTCTCTCTGTCTCTCTGTCTCTCTCCCTCTCCCTCTCCCTCCCCCTCTCCCTCTCTCTCCCTCTCCCTCTGCCTCCCTCTCTCTCCCTCTCCCTCTCTCTCCCTCTCCCTCTCTCTCTCTCTCTCTCCCTCTCCCTCTCCCTCCCTCTCCCTCCCTCTCCCTCCCTCTGCCTCTGCCTCTCTCTCCCTCTCCCTCTGCCTCTCTCTCTCTCCCTCTCTCTCTCTCTCCCTCCCTCTCCCTCTCCCTCTCCCTCTTTCTCTCTCTCTCTCTCCCTCTCTCTTCTTCATTACTCACTCCACTCTTGGCACAGGTTTTGAACTGAAACCGTCAGATTATGAAATGTGTCCTTCACACACACGTGAACATGATGTAACCAGTAAAAGAAGGCCGGTGTGCGTCTCCCAAACCTTCGTGAGCAGCACATCTCTCTGCTGCGTGCAGCTTCCATCACATCCTTATATATTTATTCATAACATGACGAGAAATGTACAACAGAAACACTTTATACCTTAAGAGACTCTCACTGAGGGATCTGGTGTCCAGCTCCAAACATATCTATAACTGTAACGACACATTGCTTTTCGATGGAGAGATGTAGAAAAATCATTTTGATACTATTTTTTCACATTACTGTGCAACAAAAAGAGTAATGTCCCCATTGGATTTGTCATTCTTTTTTATTATCATTTTAATATCAAATAATAAAAAAACAACAATATAACGTAAACAAAACATAGCCTCCATAGAAAAGACAGACAGTCGCTCTCTCGTGTTAGTATATATAAAGAAAAGCGAGAGCATTGTGAACGTGCTATATTTATGATTCAATATGCAAGATTGTTACA
Source organism: Echiichthys vipera (assembly GCF_963691815.1). Lineage (NCBI taxonomy): Eukaryota > Metazoa > Chordata > Actinopteri > Perciformes > Trachinidae > Echiichthys > Echiichthys vipera. The sequence goes on from NC_139837.1 coordinate 7,783,813, forward strand.
CGCCAGTTATCTCCGTAGGCTCTTCATGTATACTCACGAGAAGGTTTTTTTAGATTCATACGTTTCTATGTTTTTATCAAGCATCAGTGTTGATACAAAGGCTGTCAGAGCACTTCAATGGCCGTGTAAATGGGTAAATAATATAGTATTGCTTGTGTATACCACTTTTGGTGTACAGTATGCATCCTTTTTTAATCAATTAACCTTTGTAAGTGAATGCTGCTGTAAGGATATTCCATGTAAGCCATGCCTAGTGAGATCAAGCCACGGTGTTTTATTTTGAAAATCACTACGAATAAGAGTTTTAGAGGACGCTGAGTGGGTCAGGTCTCTATGCTGGTGCTAACGTTATCTATGTATTGGACTGTTTGCTTTGTGTTTGTGAGATGTAAAGGAAAGCTTGTGAGTATACTGTGTACTGTATGTGAGCATTAAATTAAGAAACCATGTAATCAGAGATCTGTGTGTGAGGCACGTTATTTATTTCACACATTATAGTCACAGGAGTGACGAGAAAAAGGAGATTAAATGTGGAAATATGAAGAGTTTTAAATAAAAGAATAAACAAGTCAATGAAACAGAGAAATAACACAATTTAAAATAGTAATTATAAGCATTTTTATTTATTTTCACATGTATTTGTTCATTTATTTCTGTATAAACTTTATTATTAAAAAATATGTTTATTTGTTTTTTAAATATACAGTAAATTACACTATTTTAAAATAATACATGTGGAAATATAAAGAGTATTAAATTAAATAATAAAAAGTTAATAAAATGTGGAAACAAAGAGAAATAACAAAATATACAGTCAAATAATAATTATAAGCATTTTCATTTATTTTCAAATGTATTTGTTCATTTATTTCTGTATAAACTTTATAATTTAAAAAATATTTTTATTTGTTTTTAGTCATAGGAGTGCCTTGAAAAAGATTAAATGTGGAAATATAAAGTATAAAGAGTGTTCAATTTAATAATAAAAAGTTAATAAAATGTGGAAACCAAGTGAAATAACAAAATATACAGTAAAATAATAATTATAAGCATTTTCATTTATTTTCACATTTATTTATTCATTTATTTCTGTATAAACTTTACAAGTTTTTTCAAAATATTTATTTGTTTTCTGCATAAACAGTAAATTACCCTATTTTTAAGTCATAGAAGTGCCATGAAAAATAATAAATGTGGAAATATAAAGAGAAAACCAAAATATAAAATAGTAATAATAAGCATTTTCATTTATTTTCACATTTATTTGTTCAATTATTTCTGTATAAACTTTATAATTTAAAAATATTTCTTTATTTATTCTATTTATTTGTTTTTAGTCATTTAGAAATATTAAATAGAAGAGTATTAAATAAAATATTATAAAGTCACTAAAATGTAGAAACTATTTATTTTCCCATTTATTTGTTCATTTATTTCTGTATAAACGTTATAAGTTTTTTTAAAATATGTATTTGTTTTTGCATATACAGTTAATTACCATATTTTTCCCTTTATATTCTTGATTTTCATTATTTCATATACTGTAATTTATTTTTATCTGCCTAATTTTCCTTATTATTGCTCCCTTACTGTCTTACCCTTTTAAGCATGTATTCTTCTTTATGGCGCTCCTAAAGTTTAACGTTCAGACCCAATCGGGCGCAGCTGTGATGGAGGTTGTCTCTTGTTTTTATACCTGACTTTAAAAGGATCCAGATTTGGATGTAGGTCCACACGTCTGAGAGTCATTGTGGCTGCGAGCCTCATCTGTGCTTCGCCACACATGATTTAACAAAGGTGACCTACATCTGTGTCTCTCAGACCGGTGTCCTCCAGGGGTCCCGATAAATCAGGAACAAATACACTTTACTCTTTTACCTTCTGCAGATAAGCAGCGCAGGTTTCATTACAATCAGCTCACGTTGTTATATCATATAATTCTGGTTAAATTCACACCAGCAGCCAACTTTAAGAGCGCTGCGGACCCATACAGATCTATTTAGAGGCCATGTGCATGAAAACATCAGGGGCTTCTGGCTTGTATCATCAGAACTGAGTCATATGAATGGTAAAATATGATTTTAGTCACGTGTGGATCAATGTGCCTGGGAACCACGGAGCTGCTGTGATTGAGCGTCTTTGTGCTTTTGTTTCTGTGCATTATTCCAACGATACAACTTAACCCCAGGTTTGCTGTGTGACATACATTAGTTTAAGAATATGCAACACTTGGCGAAGCGCTGAAACAATCAAGGTTTTGAACGGATAGTTTGACATTATGGGAATATTGACAGACACCACTCTCACGTCCGTAGTAAATATGACGCTCAAACTTGCAGCAGGGGACACATGCTCATTTTCAGGTTCCTGTACTTTGGGTTTCTATTACAACATTTTTAATGATTACTTTTTTCTCATATTGTCTGAATCTACCTGTCTTCACTAAGCCCCCACCACAGCGACTTCCTGGTTGATCCAATAAGGAAGTGCCAAAAATTGCAGTTCTCTGAGTGTCCACTAGGGGCATGTTTCAGAATAGAGCAGTTTCTCATTGACCCCCATGTTAAACAGGCTGTTTTCACAGCATAATTAAACCTATTTTAGGTACAAAAATCCATTTTAGTCTGTATGTTTAGGTCATATCTCCACGACAACACTGAGGGGGGTGAATTTTTTTGTACCAGGCTAGTTTTTATTTTATTGGAGGTTAAAGTTTATGAATAATTAGGGGCGTGGCCTCTTGAGTGACAGCTAGCCTATGGCCCTTACTTCTCTTCGGAGGTAAACGTCAGCCAGACGGACGTATCTCCCTCACCCCAACGTAACATAAATGCCCCTTTGAGAGGAAATGAGGCGGAGTCAAAGTCTGACAAGATGGCGACTCCTGTAGGCGAGTAAGATTGGATCAAGTTGAGAGAACGGACCCCGATGGAGAGGCTACGTCCATTTCTTATACAGTCTGTGGTGTTCCCCCTCTGTCTGAAACGCTCTGTTTAAGCGCCTGTCTCTTTAAGACCCCTCCTGCTCTGATTGGTCAGTGTTTCAGGGTCCTCCACGCCTTGGCGTCTCTGCAATGGATGTATTAAGAGAACTGGATACAACCCTGTTTATTCCTGTGAAAGCTGCTCAGTCGTGCATGAAGCCAAAAAAAACATCTGCGTCTAAAAATGCTCAGATCGGCACATCTTCCACACTAGCGCGCTTTCGGTTTAGCTCTCCGGCTAACTTGAATGGGGATTAATTGATTTAATCATGTGGCTCTTTTGAACTTTCAAGAATTTGTGAGGGTTGTGACACGCGAAAATGTATCAACAGACGTCTCTTTCGCCATGTAAGTCAATGGGGGAAAGCCTTTTTGGATCTAGAGGGCATCACGTGACACATCCAGTAGTTGCAGTGTCACGATTTGGCCACGATGTCAAATTAGCTTCAAGCCCGGAGGACTTCCTGGGGGCCTGGGCTCTGAACTGTCTTTCTAGTCATAGCATTGTAGTGACACGTACTACCTATATATGAGGTAGCAAAATCTTCCTACCAACACCACCAGAGCTCAGTAATTAAAGGTTTAATATGTAGAAACCTATTAAAAGCTTTTATTATTTTTAAATAATACACCGGGGCGGCCAGTTGTAAAAGCAGTCGTCCCATGTCACGAGGCTGAAGGTCCTCGAGGCAGCAGCCGCGGGTTCAACTCTGACCTGCAGCCCCATCTCTCTCACCCCATTTCCTGTCTGTCCTATAAAATAAAGGCTTTAAAAACGGCCAAAAAATAATCTTTAAAAAAAATATTAATAATACATCCACAGGACGTTTGGAGGGGTACAGAATGAAAGTGTTGCTTTTCCATAAAAAAATATAATCAGTCTGAAGTAATATAAAAAACATTTTTTGACAGGTTTGACAATGACTTTCTGTCACGGTCTGTTTACATTGTACCAGCCAATAGCGGCCGGCATTGTGGGTGCCAGGGTTGTCTGTTGTTTGGTGCAGCTACTGTAGGCTGGCACTGGGTGAAATGGAGTTTGCCATCCTGCAGCTGCTTATTTGTCCCAGCAGCTGATTGAGCGGAGACGGGAAAAAAACATAGTCAATATAAGCCAAGCATTTACTCCATGGGCTAAGATAAAAAAGTTAAATGGCATTCAAACACCGAATTGGCTACGTTCCTCCTTGATCGCTAAGCTAACTTTAATGCTTACTTAGCTGTAACGGCTAACGATAACTGTCAGTCAAACTCCTCTATAACTTGTTTTTATGGTGTGATTTCTAGAGGGGACGGGTTCCAACAGGCTCAAACAGACTCCGGTCTCCTGTAGGCTACTGGACCGGGTCTGACCAACCAGGCAACCTGAGTGCTGGAATTATATTTTGTTGTTGCGATTACTATCTTGAGACACTAGCTGCCGGTGTTCTGCTCATTCTCCATATTCAACCTTTAACATATTTCGTTTGTTTAATCTCTACAAAAACAAAGTGTGGGCTAAATTGAGGTTTTACAGGACAGTTGTGTGCTGGACTATTTCTCGGCATGGAGCAGTGACTTCCTGGAGTTTCTGCTGGTTGCCTGGCAACTGCTTCCATCCAAGAGACAGTGGGTTTGTTTGAGATGTAGGTTAGCCTATGCAACAGGAAGTAACCTAACCTAGCATTTAGGATAAATGTTAATCTTTGACCATGCACTGGGGAATTAAATGTATTCTACACATTGTTATACATTTAACTAGAATAAAGCATGGAAATTTAATTTAATAAATTCAAATATTGCACTTTTAGGGGCCCTGATTGGTCATGGTTTCAGTAGGTCTATTTAAATCCCTTCATTCTTCTCAAAAGCCACGTTTAATGACAATAGGAGTAGAATATTCACCCTTTAGGTTTAATTAATCTAATTCTCAATTACAGTGAATTTCCTGTTCACATGTTTACCAGCTGATGATGAGATTTCAGACCTCATCACGATGAAGGATCCGGTTTTAACGTGCAGCCAAAGCGAGAGCAGCGGAGCAGCAGTGAACTCATGAGCAGGCTGTGATGCACACGGGTGACGCCGCGCTCCTGTAGTCGCATAACCACAGACTGGCGTGGGATCGGTCCCTGCTGCGCCTCATCTGGACTAACGTCGGGTAAAAACGGAGATTTCACCAGCGGGTGTTTTAGAAGAAGGCGAGCAAGTGTTGAAAAGAATCCCCTTTGGGCGACCGTTTCCACCAGAAGGGGGTTTCTCTGTACTTTGCAGAAGCCAGAGCAGAATTATTCCGATAGAGATTCTCCAAATATAGGCGGTTAAAAAGGTAAGAAGTGATTGTCTGCACATTTAAATGTCATGTGTGTGATTTTCAGACTGTGGATGCAGCGAGCGGGGGGTGTTTGTGCAATGTGTCGCGCGTTATTTCTCCATATTTTCCGTCTGTTTGTGAATGAATGGGCTCGAGCGAGAGAGAGGGCTGGCACACGGGCACCTGCGCATCCTTTAAAAATAAAGCCGCTGCGTTTTGCCTGGAAACGAGCAGAAAAAGCAGAAATAAGACAGGGAGGGAGCATTTGACGGATTAAGGGGAATGTCACCAAGATTTGCGCAATTAATTGGCCTTTATCATCTGCGCCTGTGATGCGCCTCTGCGGTGGCACCGAGGGGAGCTGTGTCTTGGGTTTTCCAAAATAGGTGTGTTTGGTTATGAAATGTTCACATCGTTTTGGGTTTTTTTCCTCGCGGCGATGCGCACGGAAACATGTCGTAAGGAGCGGGATGGTGGGATCTGATCCGAAAACACTCACTGCGTCGTTTCCATCGGAATGCAGCAGCGTCTCCCTCTCTGCGCTCGCGGGAGGCGGTTAGCTCTAACAGCATTAACTCAGATGTCATTGCCCCCAAAGCGTGAAATAAAACAGCATCTGTTGGCCTCCTTTTTTTGGGGGGGGGGGGGCGCAGAACAAGTCATCCATACCTGTGGCCCGGGCTATATGCGGCTCATGTTTCTCTAAAACGCCGCAGTTACACGATGGCGAGGGGTTTCCTCGGCTCAACGCTCCGTGCAGCAATTTCGGTTTGTCATCTTCCTGCAAAAAAATGCTCAAGGTCATCCACTGCAGCCTCTTTTTACAGGTTAAACCCGAGATCACTTCCTATTATTACCAATCACGCTCGTCGGGATTATATGCACGCAGCGGGTGCACATTAAAAGGCTGTGGTTTGCACTGATTTTGGCTGCAGCGCACATTTCTGCTGTTTGTTGTGGAAGGCCTGAGCCAATGCAGTGCTGTCTGGTGGAGGAGCTCTCCAGCCTGCTGTCATGCTGCTGCTGCTGCTGCTGCAGAGATGTGGACCATATGTTGGTCTCAAGAGGTGCAGGTTCCCACAATGGCATGTGCTCTGCTGTCACAAATTGTCACATTAAAAAATATGATTTAGGCCTATTGAGAATTGACGCATTTTAAGCCACTTTATGTCTTCTGCCACATCATGAGTCAATAATTAATGAATCTGGGGCTTCTGAGTGGTTGCTGAAGTTCTCGTGATTGCCACTGAGGCCCTTCAGTGGATAATCCGGGCTGATTGGACTGTGGATTGCCCACAACTGCACGGCTTAAACACTATATAACATACAGCCCACTCGGTTATAAGCTATATTTCCCACTGATCCAGATTACAGCAGGCCTACTGTGTGCTCCTCCTGCATGCTGTCCTCGCTCAGGTCTCTGCATGTACTGCAGCAGTGCCCCCTCTTACAACCGAGCACAGGCTTTGTTGTCATTGTCGGGATATAGGACAGTGTTTGCAGTGGAAACTTGATAGCAGAGATCGAACATACAATGAACTGGATCTGCTCTGACAGTGATGATCCAGGTCAGGGCTGCCCGTGCCACAGACTGGTACAAACAGACTGAAGGGGGGGACAGAAATAGACAAGAGCACCAGGGACATATTTGCTGCCTACTCTCCTCCCCACTCCTCCCAAAAAACACACATTTCTTCTCAAGTTTGAAGTGGAAATAAAAAATGTAGTTTTCTTTGTGCTGGAGATTCTCATACTGCCATCGCTCGGGCATAAATGAATGCATTATTCACGTGTTCTTGCACCACAGGAACCATGGGAAAGCAGAACAGCAAGCTGACTCCCGAGGTGATGGAGGATCTGGTGAAGAACACAGAGTTTAATGAACACGAGCTGAAGCAGTGGTACAAAGGCTTCCTGAAAGACTGCCCCACCGGCAGGCTGAATCTGGATGAGTTCCAGCAGCTTTATGTCAAGGTTTGTGCAAACCTCTTCTTCATCCTCTGCTTCTTTTTACATCTGAACACTTAATCATGTCCATTGCTATCTTCCATCATCAAACTGGTGATTTTTTTGAAATCCCCCGGTTGAATTATTGAACACATCTCTCCCACGTTTGCAGTTCTTCCCTTATGGCGATGCGTCAAAATTTGCCCAACACGCCTTCAGAACCTTTGATAAAAACGGAGACGGGACCATTGATTTCCGAGAGTTCATCTGCGCCCTGTCCATCACATCTCGTGGCAGCTTTGAGCAGAAACTCAACTGGGCCTTCAACATGTACGACCTGGATGGTGACGGTAAAATCACCAGAGTGGAGATGCTGGAGATAATCGAGGTAAGGGATTATCGAGTCATTAAGCCTTTGCTCATCAGGGGGACTGGCTCTGTCTGGGTTTTTTTTGTTGTTGTCATCAGTCTCCTGCACACCTGCAGTGCCTCGAGTACAGAGGCAGTTTCATAACAACAGAAATGCAGTGGTATTAAATGACATCGTAGCATTTCTGGAAGGAGAGTCGGTATAGTTAACCTGATACGTCTCAGTGATACTGGAGTATACTGACTATTCCTGTAGTGATGAACGTGTGCATCTACATCAGTCCCTCCCTGTTGGATAAACTCTGGTAATCCTTCATTGGCACCATCCGCCATGTTCCAAATATGCTCCCATGCATGGATTAGATGTTATTTAACACTATTTATTATAAAAAAAAGTGGTGAGTTTCATATTTTTTCATAGAATTGAATCGTCCATGTTTAGGTGGTTCATTCACACTTCTGCCACTTTGAGTCTTTTAGCTATTTCAAGTGTTTATTCATTACTTTTAGCTAAAACTTCAGGCTGTTCTTATTTACTGTTGGTACTGACCTACGGAAAGTAATGCACCATTTAATACATATACAACCCGTGTAACCGTGAGGTCAGGGTGGATGGATGGGTCAGAAAACACAGGACTTTGTGTCTATGCAAAAGCAAAAAAGTCAGTTATTTATTTTGTTATGTAACTTACATACTTAACGAACGCCTCCTACGGAAGTTACATAACAAATATAATTATTTAAATCCAAACCTCAATCTTTCACTAAACCTGATCCGGGAGTTTTGATGCCCAAACAGGTTCAGCATATGAGCACTGGTCACTGGTCACTCATGCTGCTGGACATTTGTAGGATAATGCATGAAAAACTTTTTGTATGTTATCATATGTTGTTGTTATCAGCAGAGGATACATTACAGGAGCAATTTCAGCTGTTTATTCATTGCTTTAAACTCACTTTTTCAACGTTTATGCTCACTTGCTAACCAGTTTTCATGCAGTCTCTGTGTTACAACTGACTCACTTTGAGGGGCAGCTTATGCCGATGTAATAATGATAAGCATCACACCACATTGTAATCCTTTTTATCTTAACACGATTAGATTAAAATCTATTTTTTTAATAAATCACAATTTCTATTTCTTAGTTTGGTTTTAGTTTTTGTGGTTCAATAATTAGTGGAGCTTTCCATGTACAGCTCTTCTTTGCCACTGGTGGGGAATCGCTGATCTACATCAAAGTACATGATAGTAATGATAATATAGTAAAGTTTATCTGTACTTATCAAAACCAGAGTTACAAAGTGCTTATTAACAAACACATAAAACACAACTTGAGACCATCTTGTGATGGGATCAAGTGGCCCCCTGGTACTTCCTTCCCCCTTCCTGAACCCTCAACCTTCATTCTGAATCAGAAAGGGTTAAAACATCATCATTCTGTCTCTGTGGTACTTCTCGCTACAGTAGGTGTCCATGATGACACACACACACAGACTCACAAGGTAAAACAAATATAAAATAAGAGACCATTTTGCAAAGGGATCAAACCAGCTGCATCGCTGAATTGTGCCAGGGGCGTAAAGCCCTGGGGCAATGGCCCCTTCCCGACTTGGCCCCCACCCCCGTACTTCCTGCACCCTCCAACCCCACCCGTCGGTGAACTTGATCTTGATTTTGATCTCGACTACACACCTGTAAAGTTCCATGACTGTATCATGCACGGTTATCGGGCCAGGGCCGTAACAAAAGGGGTGTGATCTGAGTAAGGGGGCCTTCTACACACCTGTAAAGTGAGTGCACAGTTGTGGCGCTATCATAGTAATAACCGGGCAAGCATAAGGAATAAAGAGGAGTATACTGAAAAACAACAGCTTATTCAAGTGTGCTTTACTCCGAACTTCATGTACTCAATGACCCACTTTCCGTAAAGGGGAGTCTACAAAAGATTTATAGGAAGACACTGACGTAGCACAAACGCTTATGAACAACACATGTAGGCTTCACTGGATTACATAAACGATCCTCTGCTAATTTCTCCCTGCGCCTCGCCCACAGGCTATCTACAAAATGGTGGGCACTGTGATCATGATGAAGATGAACGAGGACGGTTTGACACCACAGCAGAGGGTGGACAAGATCTTCGGCAAAATGGATAAGAACAACGACGACCAGATCTCCTTGGACGAGTTCAAGGAGGCGGCGAAGAGCGACCCGTCCATCGTGCTCCTGCTGCAGTGTGACATGCAAAAGTGAGCCCTCCCCGCTCGCTCCTCTCCCCGTCTGTAATCACACACTCTGGACAGCAGCACATGTTTTAATGTCTCATTAGGTTCTCTGCCATTTCCACAGGAAAAACACAACAAAACAATGCTTGGACTATTTTTCAATGGACTCGCTTCTTGTGGTTGTATGCATGAGAATGTCAAATGCTGAATAATTTTGAATATAGCTATAAGATAGTCTTTAAGATATCACACATTTCTATTTGCGAACGCGCCGACGTGATTTGTGCACAGTAACCCCACACATTCTCATCCGACCTTAGCTTGTATATCAGTGGAGCACCGCGTTCATTTATGTTCCCGCAGTATTTAGGATCCCGTGTTCACTGCTGCTACTACTGTACGCTTTACATAATAGTAACAAAAACAATAATTCCTATGATAATTGTAACTGTCTCTACTATCCAGACTTGTTGAGCTCTCGGAGAATAGAGAGGCTCCTGTCTGTTCCAGATGTTTTCACACGATGGAGCCAAGAAGAGTAGGTTCTTTGCATGCATATATTACGTGTCAAAAAAAAATATAATCTCTTACCTTTTGCATCTCTAGGTGGTTATAAAAGAGAAACCCTATGGAATTCATTTAGTATTGTTGCATGGGATGTACAGTATGTGACTCATCAGACCATTAGTTCACCTCCAGTAATGTGGGAGCATGCTTCCCTCCATCTGACACACACGTGTATGTGCGACACTTTAGTTTTTTTGTTTTTGTTTCTGAAAGATACTTAGATTGCAGCTGTGTGCTAATCTCAGAGGAAGAGCTTTCACATAAACGTTGTATTATATTTTTGCTTCAGTGACTTCTGGGACGAGCAGAAATATATTTATGGAGCAGCTTTATGATTTTAATGTACTGCCGCTGCTTAATCTAGAGGAAAGGCCAGTATAATAGCTGTCGTTAGGCGCAGTACTCATACATTATCCCCCACAGTGATCCAAAATTGGCTTATTTTTCAGGCTGCTTATTTGATTTGGATTTAAATAGCTTAACTCAGTACATATCAACTTGTTTACAGAAAAGGAAGAGCACTGTAAAATGAGAACAGTCTCAGCTTCTGACCTTACTGCTGGGAGCTCGCTCTCTGGGCCGGGGACCTTGTGACAGGGGCTCCACTTCCAATGCAGCAAAAAGGGGAGGGGGGAAAAAAGCCTCTTATATGTTTACTGGACACACTGCATTCCTTCGTATGAAACTTTTTTGTAAGGAGAAACTTTTTACTGAAAGGTCTCATCTTATCTATTCCGTTTGCAACAATCATTGAAGACGCAGGACCCTCAAAAGAGGCTCTTGATGAAGCTTTTGAAAGAGCGTTTCACCGTGAGACGGCAACCGGGTGACCATGTCGGTTGAAGTTATCACGGAAATCTCTCTTTCAACGGTTTCGCTTCCCCGTTTCTAGGCTATGCAAGCATGGACTGAGTGTCTGCTTGTAGTGAGGTTGCAGAAGCTTTTCACCGATCCGTCTACGACATAACTGAAACCAACCTTCACATTTCTTAAAGTCTATATTATTTATACATTTCAGTCCGGTCACTATGTCAGATTCTTTGTCTCGTAAATGTTTATATCAAATATGGAAAAATCATAATACAAGTGACTGTATTCTTTTATACATGTGGCATGTGTTGCACCCAAAATTAATTCTGTAGTGATTAAAATGAATAAACCATCACCAGGCTTTTTCGAAAGACACGGTCTAGCAGGTGTCATTTATGGAACAGTGAAACCACGGGGCTGGGGAAAGTCATTCTTAGTCTACTAACACTCGTGTGATTTTTTTCGTAAAGCTGAGTTTTTCACACAAAAGCAACACTTTTAATCTTGTGTTTACCAGAGGTGTGCTCATAAGATCTTGGAGATATGGAAAAAAGCGTAATAAAAGACTTAATTGACTGAAGAAATCTTTGTCAACTAACACCGAAACCACATATTAGCTAACGGCTAAGAGGGGGCAGCCCTGGACCACGCTGCTGCAGACTTTAAGAGTGTGTTGATGTGGATGAATGCATGGAACGCATGAATGGGTAACCCAGATTGTATGGGATTATGTACAATACAAAAGTGTTTAGATTATCCTCAATTTATTGTAACAATGGTTGATTCTTCCAAGCCGTTACAGTCAACTACAACTATGGATGAGCGTTTCTAACCGGGGAGAGAACTGGAGCGTGCACGTTTAGAGGAGAGCCCAAATGTGACGGACTAAAACAGTGATTAGGAGCAAACTTCACAAACTGTTGTAGAAATATTAACACTGACAGGTTGAGTAGAGTCTTGGGGTTCACACTCAAACAGTCTTCCTCTCTGGTACCAGACTCCTGAGGTAAAACTACATAAAAATAGCAAAGTAAAACATTTTCAGTGTAACATCTTTGCTATGTTATGCTTACGCTCTGAATGTTGGGCACAACTCCTTTAAAGATACTGTTCAATATATGAAACACTTTACAGGTAAACTCGTATAACCAACCACTACTGTCCAAATATAAGAATTTATTATGTAATAATAATAATAATAATAAGATAGACTGGCGTCCTGTCCAAGGTGTACCCCGCCTCACGCCCAATGTCAGCTGGGATCGGCTCAGGGCCCCCCGCGACCCCAATAGGGACAAGCAGTTGAAGATGAATGAATGAATGATAATAATAATAATAATAAGAATATTCTGAACAGTAATGCCTCTCTTCCACTGCTTGATTCACCATGACTCGACTGGAGCCGTTCTTTTTTGGTTCCCCATTAGCAAAAGTTGCGGATAGTGCCCGGTACTTTTTTCGGTACCACCTCTGTGGAGGTTCCAAGCGAGCTGAGCCGATATTAAAAGGTGGAGTTAAAATACTGCAGACCACTGATTGGTCAGAGAACCGTCACTATGATCGTAAATGGCGCATCACGGGACATCCCGCACAAGTCTGGCATTTTTTTAAATAGCGCCATTTACTAGCTACCATCAAGTTGCAGCTAGCAGTTTAAGGCAAGAACGATCTCTTGACAGGGTCAGTAAATCCTTTATCATGCACTTATTAACTTTAAACATCTATATTTGAAGAGAGAGGGAACGACATGCAGCAAAGAGCTGGAATCGAACCCGGTCCTCTGTGGTGCTCTACCAGGTGAGTTACCGGAGCAACCAATGCAATCATGAACTATATCTGGTCTTTCGTGACATAACGTAACTGTATCACCAGTCGGACGCCGTTTGCCGGTATTGTCCCCAGATGGATCTGCTCTGCCGCAGTTTCCGGTCTTTTCCCGGTGCTTTTACTTTAGGTGATCGCCACCGAAGTGCAAGTAGAATTCATTTACACACTTGAACATGAACATTAACATGTTAAATTAGGAAAGTGACGTTGATGAGAGGAAGCAGTAAGAACGTTTGGGCGACGCTCAGCCTGAGCGGCTCAGGTGGTGTTTTACATTGACCATGGAAATAAAGAAGACTTTACGGTGTATTTTGGTAAATGGTATAAAGAACTTCTGCTAAGAATCATGTCTACGTTGAGGATGAACGGATCTGCACTGCAAAATGAAATCCCCTAGAGGCAGCGCTGCTCTTCACGCCCAAACACGCCAAAAAAAGTTTAGCCTGACAAACTAATCAACACCGCCATCCTTTAGAGTCCCCGCTCTTCTCGACACCAGAGCCTTCAGAGTGAAAAATAACAGGAATAAGTTAACATACCTTCTGTCCTGGACATTTACAATACAATTAGGTTTCACAACACCTCCATGGTTTCATCCCAGCAAACAAACAAATGTGAAATAACATTTACAACTCCCACACATCTTCATCCTCCACTGTTTCACCCCGAACTCTTTCTGGATCCTGAAGCCGGTGGATTTTGACGAGGCTGCTCTTGGGCAGGTCGCTGAAAGACACAAACCACGGGAAACATCTGATCAGTCATCAAACTTTACTGACCCTGACCCCACACCGAACAAAGTCTTTGTTAAAGCAAAGAGGAACAACAGGAAACGGCAAAGTATGCAGAAGAATATGGAGGATGTCAATGTGTTTATTTATTTAAAAACCTTATTTCAATTATTTATTAAAATGGCGCTTCAATTATGCCATTAAATCTATTGGCAAAGGATTAGTTACAAATGTTTAAATTATATGTTTTGCTAGAATTTAAATAACTTAATAAACATAACTTATAATGATAGGAAGACATATTTGTAAACAACAAATGGTAGAAGCCAAACTGGTTAAAAATGCATTCAAAATAAACAATTTGAAGACAGAAAATTGAATTAGAAACTGACTACATTAATAATCAGTTTATTACTTGTATTTGTCCAGTTTTATTTAGATGGGTTTTGCATGTAAACAGTGACAAACATTAAGAAGAGCGCCACCTGGTGGTGAGGGGAGTAACGAAGACAAACTGTCGAAGGTGCTGCCGCTCTGACAGCTCCAGGAGGAGATCCAGAGAGATTCTGCGATTGTGCATATCCTACATTTAAAAAAGAAGAGGGAGGTTAATTCAAAGTGAGAGACAATCAAACTTACTTTAATCCTTTTAAACAGATTTCTGATACTTCGGTGCGCTCACCATGTAGACGTCGAACTCATCCAGGCATCTGAAGGGGGACTCGGTGATCTCCCACAGGGAGAGCATGAAGCAGACGGTGGAGAACGAGCGCTCACCACCAGACAGCGACCTCATGTCACTCGCACCATCGTCCTCCCTGCCCGGAGGCGCCACCTTTACGTGCGCCAGAGGAGGTTAGTGCATTACTTGTATAAGATAAGATAAAAAAAACTTTATTGTCTGTCACAAGTGACAGAAATTCGTCTTTGACAGGGCAGGTTCAATATACAAAAAATAAATAAATACGTACAAAACAGACAGTCCCAAACAATGACAATACATTAATGCCAAAAGATGCTGTGCAGTGCAAAGGGGCGACTGAGTGGAGTGAGATGTGTTGCCTATATGTGACTGTTCAGTGTGGTGATGGCAGTGGGGATTTCGTGCCAACGGGACCTTGTAGCGTCGACCTGATGGCAGTAAGTCAAAGGATTGGTGGAGGGGGTGGGTGGGGTCCTGTGTGATTGTATTGGCTTTCCTGACTGACCGGGCGTACAGTTGTGATAGGGGGGTTTGCGGAGAGCCAATTATTTTGCCGGCCTGATTAACGATACGTGCAAGTTTTGTTTTGTGCTCGATGGTGATGGCGAAGGTGTTGTACCAGGCTGAGATGTTGAAAGTGAGTACGGATTCAATGAGTGAACAATAAACCACATTTTATGGAATGTTTATTCTCATAAATTAAAATAAAAGGTACGCTAGTGCAGGTTAGTTCTATGTGAAAGACCTGTCTCCGTATGTGGACGCTACATGGTCACCAGGATACCTGATCCTACTTCAGATGATGATGTGATTTGCTATAACTGGGATTTTTTAAATTAAAACATACGCACTGAATCTATTTCCATTAATAAACAAAGCACAACAAATGTGCTACACAATAATTGCCGTAAAACAAACTTTCGAAATCATTTGAGGACGGATATTTTAGACGTACCGCGATTGAGAGCGTCTCGTTGTTGTGATCAAAAATCATGGAGCCGCAGCAGTTCATCTTTATCAGAAAGTTATTGAAGTATAACTTGCACCTGACGGAGAGGGACCTTCGGGAAGAAGAAGAAGAAGAAGAAAGACTAAGACTTCCCGCTGCCAGTTCATCTCTATAATCATGTATTTCTGGATTGTTTTAAATGAGTAGACCGTTATTTACCTACGCATTATTTTGTATCTGTTCTGCCTCTCTGACATGATGTTGTCAAGTTGATCGATGAACCTCCGCAGATCTCGCACTTGAATGGTTTTCTCTTTGTAGAGCGTGATGATCTCAGCGTACTCCCTAATGAGACACGCGCACACACACACACACACACACACACACACACACACACACACACACACACACACACACACACACACACACACACACACACACACACACACACACACACACACACACACACACACACACACACACACACACACACACACACACACACACACACACACACACACACACACACACACACACACACACACACACACACACACACACACACACACACACACACACACACACACACACACACACACACACACACACATTTGTACTGTTCATAATTTGATAGAATATCATCTGTGACTACCACTGCTGCACTAGCATGTTTTTTTTTTCTTAGACAAAAACCTTTATTTTGAAAAAGCAATAAGCAAAATTAGAGAACAGTAACCATTGTGTCAGAAGAGACGATTTAAACACTGTATTCTTCGGGGTATAGGATTAAAAAATGAACAGGAAGTGTAGAGGTCCTTGCTGTGATTGACTTCAGCACATCTGCGCCCACAGGACATCACCAGTTTCTCACACTGCTCTGGTTTGATCTTGGTCCGTTCTTCTTCAGTCTCTTCCACAGTTCAGTAACTGCAGTGGGTTTGCGACATTAGGATTTCCCAGAGATTCTCTATGGGATGCCTGATGCCCGCTGAAATCAGTCTGGTAAACGACCACATGAAATTGGGATTTGTTTTGATCTTTTTGTTGTTTTGTGTTGTTGTTTTTATCGTGTTTTATGTTTGATATTTGTTGTTTGTTGCGCCTCTTTTACTGTTGGCTGTACACCAAATTGCCCCTTGAGGATAATAAAGATACCTTGAACCTGGAACCCTGGCTAAATACCGTATTTTCCGCACTATCAGGCGCACCTTCAATGAATGGCTAATTTTGAAACTTTTTTCATATATAAGGCGCACCGCATTATAAGGCGCATAGAATAGACGCTACAGTCGAGGCTGGGGTTACGTTAAGGACTGCCTCTAAATTCATTAATGTTAAGTTTGCGTGCTAGCGCCGTTGCCTTCAGTCGAACAGTGATTGTACGGACACTTCTACTTGCTGCTCTCTGTTCAACAACCCACTGTTCAAGTTTGTCGTCCAGCTGCAGCCGTCTTGCTCTGTTCCCTCTAAACTCTGTTTAGTCTTCTTTACTTGGTGCAGGTCGTCTTGTTGCTTCCTTTCATGTTAAACTCTCTGGCTGCTGCTCTATTCCCGTGTTCTACTGCGGGACTAATGGCTTGAGTTTAAGCTCTGTGTCGTAAGCGTGTCTCTTAATAGGAGCCATTTTGGGGTCTTTACACAAACACACACATAGAAATGAAACGGCACGCTTCGCGCAGTCGTATATCTCAACATGCGCCGCGCATTACTTCTTCTACGGGGGAAAATAGAGTTGGCGGCTGCTCACCGTAGTTGCGAGACCTGTTGTGGCTCAATATTGGTCCATATATAAGGAGCACCGGATTATAAGGCGCACTGTCGGCTCTTGAGAAATTTGAAGGTTTTTAATACGGTAATTCAATTTAAAATTAATTGTATTTATAGTGCCAAATCATAACAAAAGTTATCTCAAGACACTTTAGATATAGAGTAGGTCTTGACAACACTCTATAACTTATTTATGATTTACAGAGACTCAACAATTCCTTGACGCGCAACAGAAAGTTGAGATATCTACTGTATAAATCTAGCAACCTTGCACACAACGAGACGAAAACCTTCCTTTATAACAGGCATAAACAAGAAAGGTTAAATAAAATAAAAATAAAAAATCATTATACGTTAAATCTTAATCTATCAAATGAAAATGATAAAGAAAATAATTCTGTCGCACCAATGTTTCCAGAAAGCTTGTGATCTCTCACCTGACCACCTGCTCCTGCTCCCCGTGGTGGCTCTCGTGCACCTGGATTTTCTTCTTCAGCCGAGTGATTTCGCTGTCGATGCTCTTGGGGCTGCATGTCACCTGCTGCCGCTCAGGACTGATCTCTGTAGCTTTGGCCACATATTCCTGTCATCACATGTGAGGGCTGATGACAGTCTGACAACTATGAATGACTCTGGAGGCCGTGAATGTTCCCTTTGGTTGACTTTACTGATCTGTGTAGCTCAGACGGGGATTAATCTAACAGAACACACTGCAGCTAGAAAAGCCTCGGATACATACATATGAGGTAAACAAAACAGCTAACTTAAGTACAGCTCTTGTTACCTGTAACTCTTCTTCTCCTTTGGAAAGATCACTTTTCATATCTTGGATGGTGTCTTTGTGAGTCTTCAGTTTGTTTTCTAAAATCTTTAGAGTTCGTTCATGTTTCAGACGCTCAGCCTCCAGCTTCAGCTGCTCATCCTTTGGGGCAACAATTAATAGAAATAATCAGTTTCACTGTCACTACTTGTCTGAGACACTTACAATCCCAGAGGAATAATAGTGCTGTGAAATCCAAAGCCTTTACTTTCACACAATCATCAAAACATTTGAAATCAAGAGGAGAGAAGTCACATCAGAACTACAGAAACGAGCCTGCGACAGAAACTATTTTTAGCTTCTAAACAAAGTGATGTAACAATGATTCACTGCACCTTCAGCGGCTCGGCGTCTTCAGAAAGCTGATCAACCCGTTCTCTGACAGAAAAGTACTTGGACTCGATGTCCTCTGCTGTTTTCTGATGCTTGTCGAGCTCCATTTTTGCCTCGTGAACAGTCCGCTGCTCCGCCTCGATCTTCTGCTGGTTCTCTCTGGAAACTTCTTCCTGCAACACATTTGTTAACACCGGACATGTGAATCAAGTCTTTTTTTCTTGGGCAAGTCAAGTAAAGTCACTGACCTGCAGTATCAGGTCTTAATGAAGAGAAAAGACACATTTTTAGTACCTGTCTAATTATATTATTGGCCAATTTATCCAACCTGTTTTTAAAGTATGACAATTATTTTGTATTAGAAATATTAAGTGTCAAGTAAAAGCAATCAACTAAAAATTAAATATATAAATATAACTATAAAAGTCTATTTACTTCCCATTTCTTCTCATTCATCACTAAGTGAGTCTTGACATCTCTGGTTAAGACATTAGTAACATAGTCGGTGGTAAGATTAATGTCTGTTTTCAAAGGGGTACAAATAAAATGATCACCAAGGAGCTGATGTCATCGCTTTGCTCCTCTCCGGCCGTCTCCAGCTCACTTATCGTTGCCTTCAACTGGTTCACAGAGACCTGCATCGAAAACATACAAGAAAACTGAAATTATTTCCAATTAACGCTTCATTAAACTACTGTAATATAACAACAATAATAATGGTGTAAAGGTAAAAACATACATAGTGCAGCATTGGGCAGGTCAATTTAAATAAACTCATATAGTTAAAAGTATAAACATAAAGTTTAGGGTTAAAATGTGATGAATACAATTAAAACAATATTTAAAAAGACAAACTTGGGATACCCAAACATATGAGCCAGAATCCTACGTAGGGGAAGGCAGAGCAGAACAGGTGAGTCTTAAGTTTCCGTGTTTTGTTTTGGTGAGAACCTGTTTCAGATGTGCTGTAACCTAGACGTATTAATCTAGATGAATCACGCACAGATGTTATATAATAATCAATCTTTCACTCACACAGAGCGCAAAAAGTACCAGAGAGAAAGCAACAACAGGAGGGAAACAAATGAAAATGCAAAGAGTGTGAAGATAAGAACGAAAAGTAAAGGGAACAGCAGTGCTGTTAAGTTAAACCAGGCTCTGGTACACATCCTGCAAGAGAGCACTTCACTGACCAGAGTCTTCTTCAGGGTCATGACGGTGCTGTTCAGCTCGCTCTCCATGCTGGCGATGTCCTCGGTCACAGAGGTCACGTGGAGCTGAAACCTGGACAGCTGAGCCTGGTGATTCTCCAGGTCTGACTCCAACATACTGTGACAGGAAAGCATCGATTGGATCCCAGATCACAACTTCACACAGTTGGAAATGAACCACATTTACCACTTTTGAGAACTCAAAAACCTCACAGACTCTGTCGAGCAGAAACAGGACGTGCTCCTCTCTGACATAAGCACGTGTAAGCACCAAACGCCATTAATGCAGAAATTTAGAATATTGTATAACAACATAATGGACAATAATATCATGCAGTGCTTCTTTATTTAAATCAACAGTTTGTCATTTGGGGAAATATGCTTGTTCCCTTTCTTGCAGAGACTTATGTTTCTTAATTTAAATTAAACATCTTCCGTGTCCGTATGAAATATCTCTTTACATGTGTGTGATATTCAACTTGTTACAAGTTCATAAATACAAATACTCGATTGTGCTGTTTTCTTATTATACTATATTTAGGCTTTGGGCAGCTGGGGCAACAAGAAAAAGGAGTATATTGGAAAAACGGTTGTCCATGTGCCCAAAAACTAAATATAATATGAGAAGAAAAACTCACATTTCAGTCAAATGGTTAGCCAGATGTCAGGCTTTTTATCCCAGCACTGAACGTCCATAAAGCCAGACTACTTCTAGACAGAGTCAGGCTAGCAGGGGGACACCCTGTTTCTGGTCTTTATGCTGAGCTAAAATAACCGGATGCCTTGAACAGTCATGAGCGTGGTGTCACACTTCCATTTTAGAAGAACTGGTCCTTTAAATAAACTTTATGTACAGACTTGTTTTCATTTAAAATCCACCTGAAGATCTTTTGTTGTTATCAACTTGTTATATTCTCTGGGTTCAAGGTGGTTTGAGATTAAGTGTTTTTGAATGTATTTAATTTCCTGTCTCATCTGCTTCTTTCTCTTTAGATAATGACAGCTACAAGTAGTAATACAGTACCACACTGTGAAAACAGTCCAGTGCATTTTAATTGCCTGATATCAGACAGAACTGTCAAATATTTACACTACGTTTATATCCGTCAATTCGTTGAAGTTGGCAAATTCAAAGGTCTGGACACAGACTCACTCTAAATATTAATTATAGTGTAATAAGCAAAATATAATCCAAGCTCAGAAGCCAACTATTGGCTCCATCTGACTCCTCCAGTCCACACGTCGAAGTGCTCCTGGAGGCTGTGCCATCAGTGTATGAATGAGTATGGGTTAAAGTGCAAGTCCGGCGAAAAGGACCCCAGGGTCTTTTTTTCGACATTAAAAAAGATACATCAAAGAAGCCATCAAGACTGTTTTTTTGTTGATCAACCATGTATAGAGAACGCCTGGAGAGACGCTAACAGCCCCAAAGGGCTAACACTGATTAGCTCGGGGTGGTGCACTGAACACATCCAGAACGGCATTTTTTTACCACTAATATTTCTCAAAATAACACAAACCTCTGCAGTAGTATGATGTATCACACACATTACACATATAAAAAAAAAAAATCACCAACAACGTAGTTAGAGAACCTGGATTTTATTAAAAAGAATCATCCTTGAACTGAACTCCAGTGCATTTGGTAATTGACTTGTATGTACTACCTGTCAACATGGACCTACTGGAGAGGCACAGACTTGAAAAACAGTCTTGTTTAATTAATTCCAGGTTCACTAACGTGTAAGGACACTTATCATGCTACTGTGGAGGTTAGGTGCTATTTTGATCGGTATTAGTGGTTAAAAAAGCCGCTTTGGATGCATTCAGCGCACCACCTTATCAGTGTTAGCCCTTTGGGTCTGTCAGCGTCTCACCAGGCATTCTCCAAACATGGTTGATCAACAAAAAACACTGTCTCGATGGCTTATTTGATGTATTTTCATGCCAAAAAAGACCATGGGATCCCTTTTCGCCGGACTAACCCTTTATTGTGACAGGTAGCGTAAAGGTGAAGTACAAGTCCATGATGTTTCTGTATTAATATTACTGCTGCATCAATGTGTATGTTGCATTTTACTGCTGTAGATGTTTAAGGTTATGCTAACTTTAACTCCCTTATATACTGTTGGTAAGTCTTATCTATAGCAATGCATCATGTTATATGAGATCCTCATATGTTTGTAGTGTCGCTGTTCTGTGAGAGCTGCGTATCTGGAAGTCAAGATTTCATGGTGTCTGACAAACAGCCCTGTTTTCAGCGATGCATTCTCCAGCTGAGGGTTTTAAATAGTTTATTCAGTTTAAGGAGGCGAATAATTCTCTCTACACATAAAGGAACACGTCATCCTTCAGTTTATCACAAAGATTCAATATCAACACATCCTGACATCCATGTTTTTCTCTGGGCAGGATGAGGATGAACAGAACTGAAGTCTGAGATGTAGTGGAGTAGAAGTATAAAGTTAAGCATAAGATGCAAATACTCAAATAAGGCAGCACAAGTATAGCACTTGAGTAAATGTACTCAACTATATTCCATAACTACCTGCTTGTTTTTGCAGGATGAGGAACTGTGCGTTTACCGCAGCTGGTTGAAATTTGTGTTCCAGGTTAAACCACTAAATATGTATCTGTGGATTTATTTTTCTCATCTCATTTCTCTGGTATGTTTTTCGCAGCTTATGCTTTTTGCATATCATCTGATAAAAATAGCTTAGTTACCTTATTTCAGACTCCAGATCACCGCCTAGATATTTGGCCATGTTGTGGTCGGAGGTGTAATAACGGTTTTGGTACACCTGATCTCCTTCAGAGGTGAAGGCTTCACGGCAGTTTTTAGGAGGCCGGCCTTGCTGCATGACCCTCCGTGCTTTGTCTTTTTCCTGTGATGAAACACAAAACGCACTTCAGATACTTCATCTATCCTTAAACAAGTCCAAGTGCAATAATCAGCACAGACTGGCATTAAAGCCGAACTGACTTTGATTATGAGAACTGATTCAATCCCCCTCATATCAATCAGGCAGTTGATGATGACCGGGCTTTGCGCTGTGATTACGTCCAGCACAGACGGGTATTCTGCATGGTGTGCTTTCCTACAACAACAAAGGAAAGCAGAGAAGAACAAAAAATGTAGCTTTAAAATGTGTCAAAAAAAAAAGTCAATGAATCTGAAATGCTGCTGCTGCTGCTGACCGTCCGTGAATGTGGTAAACTTTTTCAGAGAAAGGGCTGACGATGATCTGCGGCCTGTTGCCATTTGGATAATGGCGACACATCAGCTCCTGGAGGACCGCCTCGTCCTTGTAGTTGTCACAGCAGAAAGCCTTCATGAGGCTCCGCAGACAGCTCTCAACGGCTACAGCCAACATGGGATCCTTCAAACTGATGCACGCCCCTGAGAGCAAACAGACCGTCAACTGCAATATTTTCAGTTTAACTAAACTCTTGTCTGCAAATGCATGAGCTGATAGTAAACCAAATGAGCTAAATTTTTAAAGGGTAGTGGGTCATTTAATGGATTTGGTTAAATTATACTTTTACATACGAAATACAGTTCAAAGTTTGACATTTTGGGAAATACATGTATTCGCTTTCTTGACAGGAGTAAGACGAGAAGATCGACTCTCAGGGGGACGCAGCTAGCATGGCTCTGTCAGGATTAATTATTTAATTACCAGGAGGGCAACCAGACTCAAGGAAGTTCATTCTCTCGGGCAAGAAATAACCCGGCTCATAGGCCGAGCAGGCAACGTCTGTGGACGTACAAATCATGTTGATATCATGTATGTTGGGCCAGGCCACAATCTGGACGAACAGACAGACAGCTGCAGGCTATAATCTGGACATCCAGTGACGAGCGGCTAGTCCAAGACGTCTGTTGAAATAAAAAGTTAGTTGATAATACAACGTCCAGAAAAGACATACAGTATAAAACCTTTCATTCTAGCTCCCCTGAGGATGATTTCTGGATGTCTATATGTATTTTTTATTAAAGATTATTTATTTGATTTATTTATTATACAGGACAGACAGGAATAGGGTGAGAAGTTAAGCCATCCGTGAGGAACTCGGAGTAGAGCCGCTGCTCCTTTGCGTTGAAAGGAGCCAGTTGAGGTGGTTCGGGCATCTAGTAAGGACGCCCCCTGGGCGCCTCCCTAGGGAGGTTTTTCCATGCACGTCCAGCTGGGAGGAGGCCTCAGGGAAGACCCAGGACTAGGTGGAGAACTTATATCTCCACACTGACCTGGGAACGCCTCGGGATGCCCCAGTTAGAGCTGGTTAATGTGGCGGGAAAGGGAAGCTTGGGGTCCCCTGCTAAAGCTGCTGCCCCCGCGACCCGACCCCAGATAAGAGGCTGAAGATGAGATGAGATGAGATTAGACAGGAAATGGGGTGAGAGAGAGAGGGGGAGACATGCAGCAAAGGGCCGCAGGTCAGAGTCAAACCTGCGGCCGCTGCCTGGAGGACCTTCAGCCTCTTTACATAGGGTGACTGCTCTAACCACTCAACCACCGGCCGCCCCAGAAATACGTCTTTTTTTACCTTGTGTCACTTTTATATTACCTTCTCTACTTATTAAACAAACAGGATATGATGTGATCATTTGTTCATCATCAGCTTTAGAGATTCTGCCTGGCATATTTTTGTCACATATGTTGCGTCCAGTCTTCATGCTAAGCTAAGCTAACAGCCTGCTGGCTCCTGCTTCACACTGAACAGACAGACAAGAGAGGGATGTTGATCTTTTCATCTAACGCTCAGCAAGAAAGCAAATAAGCATATTTTCCTTTAAGGGGAGGGTATCCCAGGGTCCCCAGGGTCTTTTGTTTCCCAGCTCAATATCCTCAATAATATGACTCATTAAGGAGTCATTTTAAAGGGTTTTATGTTCTCAGCAATGTTTTTCTCCAGGTCAAATGTTCAAGGTATGATTCCCTGGTTCAATATGTTGAAATCACCCATCTACAGTTTATGGCGTACTGATGTATTACTCCTTGAAACTTTCCACTTACCTCTAACGATGCAGTTTATATTAACAGACATGTGACCCTGGGAACATAGGGATGACTCTTCCTTTAAGTACAAACTAATCTCTTTTATAATGCAAAAAGGAAGTCAAGCCAACCCAACACGAGTAAAGAAAGTCACCTATTGGACCAACAGGCCTCTTGAGAAAGTGTCCTGCGGTGTACGCCTCAGCGATCGAAGCCAGCAGGTCAGGTACTTGATCTCCAAACCGCTTCAGTTTGTTTGATCGACTGGCGAGGGCTTGATTCTTCCTCCTCAGCTTGGACCCGTACAAAACCTGGATGTTTCTTTCCTCCAATCTAGTCAAAACAAACAGGTCGGGAACTTTCACTAGAGTGCATATTCTGGGCTGTCACTCAAATTCTACCACATCTCCTTGACCGGCACGTTTACGTGAAAGCACAATATTGTTTCATGTACCTCAGCTTGTCCCGTTCTTCCTTTCCTTTGAAAAGTGCCTGATGTTTGTTTTGGATCTCTTGATTGAGCTGCGAACACGTTTTCTCAAGCTCTGCGAGCTGCTCCTTTAGACTGCAGATTTTCTTCTGCTGTTTCGTATATTCTGTCTCTGCATCGTCGCTCGGGCTGAAAAATACAGCGAGAAGAAGAATATTTCAACTCAATGTATGCATTCGTATGAAGGTAAAGATGTCATTTGAACCGTTTGACTCCCTTACCTTGTTTTTGCCCTGTTAATTTTCTCCTGAAGGAGGTTTTGCTCCCGCTCTGACTGTTTGAGTTTGTTCAGAGCCCGGAAATAAACAAGCTATGGGAAAAGATGATGCCACTTTAACCTATTATAAATAACATGCACCCAATGTACACTTGATACATAAGGTTTCACGTGTCCCAATCAGTACCTCCTGTTCCTTGTGAGCTTTGCTGATGACCTTCACTTGCTCTTTCAGCTTAAGATTGTCCTCTGACAGAGACTCCTGCTCCTTTGTCAGGCTGTCAACTCTGCTTCTGATGCACCGAAGCTTCTCGTCTACTTGTGCGACCTTCGCCTGAGGAAAAGAACAAATGTATCTCTAAGGACAGCGTCTAAAAATCGAAGAATCGAAAAATAGAAGGTGTTTTATTTCAGTGGAGGACATCTCTTATAAACAAGTAAGTAAGTAAGGACAGCCGGTTTATGTGGTAGTGAAGGTTTGAAGGGCAACAACAGAACAGGAGCACTTATGACTCACCTGACAAAGCCGAAGGTTGTCTCGATGTTTGTGATTATTCGCTTCCATCTCAAAGTCCTCCTTCAGCTTCTGTACAAACTGCTCCTTTTCTTTGACCTGAAAGGGACAAAAGAAACGGATCAGCACGGTTATGTCATTGAAAGTTACGAGCCCATTATAAGTAATGTATTCTCTCACTTCGTTTCTTTTCTTTTCATACTTCTGACTATATGTTATTTTCTAAAACGCAGATGAAACTAATTAGACAGTGATAAACTCTTACCAAACACCACGCCATTACTTTCTTCAGATTCTCCAAACGCACCTTCATCTCGCTGAAGGACGGCATATTTTCATACCTCTCTTTCTTCCGTAGAAAGTCTTGCTTCAGGTCCTTGAGAGACTGAACACAAATGTATGCAAGACCTCCAATGATTAGATTTTCTTTGGGCAAAGGAATATAAAGTACATGTTAAATTATTCAGATAAAAACATGTGAGCAGGCAGGCAAGAAAACACAAAGTTAGGAAGAACAAGATCATCTATAAAAGGAGGAGTGTACAGATAGATTGTAGGGATGGGAAGATTAACCGATACGCATCGATACACGGACACGTGCAGGTGAGATGCGAGTGCATTGGTAGAACAGCTGTGAATAGATGCAATTTTGAGGAAAAAATCGAGATGCATCGATTATTAAAAGTTTGCATCGGTAAAATTCGATATTTTAATCATTGAGTGGTTTCTGCATTTTTTTGTACATGTAACAAACCAAATAAGATGTTATTTTTGGACATTTTTACTCTGACTAAACAGGATCTATGTTACGTTAACGTGCACCGCGGATGTATACTATACTATGCGCCTGGGACGTTTTGATGGACGTGCGCATGCTGTTCAAAACAAACATGACGCAGGCGGAGAAAATCTACTCACCTACTACGGATTTTACAAAGAAAAAGGAGAACTTGTCAAGTCAGACGCAATTTGCAAAATGTGCCCTGCTGCTGTACAGTACACAGGGAGCACCACAAACCTCATTAGTCACCTGAAGCGACGGCACGGTGTGACCGTGGCCTCCGCCAGTAACCCGGCATCCCCCGCCGTGGAGTCAGATGTGGCGACTACGTCCAAGAGCGGTGAGCGACACATTGAAAACTTTTTCCATGCTCCGCTGGCTAACAGCTCCGCTCGTGCAAAGACGATAAATGGCGCTATAGCCATCTTTATTTGTAAAGATATCCAGCCTTACAGTGTGTTTAGCATTGCAGGTGACATTGTTACGGCACAACGCAATTTACTTCACCCTGATCATGTCGATCAGCTCATATTCCTGAAGAAAAATCTGAGCGTAGAACACCTGGCTTAAATGACTGACCGTTGTGCAGTTGTGCACTATTCTGGATGGCCACAAGGTGTTCTGTTGACACCATTTTCTTTTGATTCAATAAATAATTTGCACATGTTTGTTTATTCTCACAACAGATAAGCTAAGTTACTGATACGACTGTTTCAACGTGACACTGGTGTTTGTTTACAACAGCATATGACTGCTGAATCTAGTTTACATGTTTCCTTTTGTAAGAAGCTATGGAAGACCTTTGTTGTGAGAGGGTAATTTATTTTCTTTCTTTTTTCTTTACTTACTTTACTCACTGGTGAGTTGAAAGAGTGCTAAGCACATCTAAGCTGAGCTTCATCTTGCATTTAATTGTTTTTGTTAATAATGAACATGTTGTAATGTTTATACAGAACTTGTTTGTGAGAGATCTTTTATTTGATTAATAAATAATCAAACTCATTGAATTGTGCAGTGCATGATGATTGACTTGTGAATCGTGTCGCATCGAATCGTACTTTGTTGAATCAGATTTTGTTGAATCGCAGTGCATCGTGATTGAGTTGTGAATCGTATCGTATTGCATCGGTAGGTGCTCCATATGTATCATAAATGCATCAGATTTGGGACAGTGTATCGAGATGCGTATCGTATCGGCCTCATGCCAGAGATGCCCAACCCTAATAGATTGAGTGTACAGCTAACAAAATGAATGGTGTAAGACCCAAGACCCTCCAAAGAAAACACGTGTTTTGAGACGCTTTTTAAAGACATGCACTGATATGGTGCTAATATCCAAGCATGGATTGATTGCTGTGCAGGTTTTTTGCTGGTTGGCTTTCACCTGCAAAATGTTACTGGAAGAGACACATACGGACCATGAGGTAATGCAAAATGGCCACAAAGAAATATAAAATTAACACAGAGACACAAAAAGACCATAAGGAGAACCAAAAAGACCACAATGAGACATGAAATCACCACAAAGAGATCAAAAACACTACGAAGAGACACAAGGCCACAAAGAAACACAAAAAGACCACAAACAGACACAAAATAACCATAAAACGACACAAAATTACCACAAAACAACACAAAATGACCAGACACAAAAAGACCATAAGGAGAACCAAAATAACCACAAAGAGACCAAAAAGACTACAAAGAGACACAAACACTACAAAGAAACACAGAAAGACCACAAAGAGACACAAAATAACCATAAAACGACACAAAATTACTACAGAACGACACAAAAAGACTATGAAGAGACACAACAAGACCATAAAATGACACAAAAAGACCACAAAGAAATATAAAACGATAACAAGGAGACACAAAATGACAAGGTGACAGAAAATGAACACAAAAAATTAACACAGAGAGGTAAAAATGACAAGACACAAAAAGACCATAAGGAGAACCAAAATAACCACAATGAGACATGAAATCACCACAAAGAGATCAAAAACACTACAAAGAGACACAAAAATACTACAAAGAGACACAAGGCCACAAAGAAACACAAAATAACCACAGAGATGCAAAATGACCTGACACAAAAAGACCATAAGGAGAACCAAAATAACCACAAAGAGACACAAAATAGCCATAAAATGACACAAAATGACCAGACACAAAAAGACTATGAAGAGACACAAGACCATAAAATGACACAAAATTACAACAAACACAATTTACCACAAAAAGACACCAAAGAAACACAAAAAGACCACAAAGAGACACAAAAAGACCACAAAGAGACAAAATAACCATAAAATGACACAAAATTACCACAGAGACACAAATTACCACAAAACGACACAAAAAAGACCACAAAGAGACACAAAATAACCATAAAACGACACAAAATTACAACAAAACGACACAAAATGACCTGACACAAAAAGACCACAGAGACACAGAACCATACAAAGATGTATGCCATCCATCCATGACCGTGAGAAGATCACTTGAAGCACTTACACTTGAGCTTCCAGTGAGTTTAACTAAAAAGAAAACACCATCCTTCAAGTAAATATTAACATTCTCTCAAGTCTCATTAAAATGTCCTGGTTGCCATCATGTGACACCGACACGTGTAAATCCCTGGAGTGGCGCTGAAAGAGCCGGTGTGATAAATGATGAATACAGTACCTCCTCTTGCCTCTCCACCTGCTGTCGCGTCACGGTCTTAGTGAGCTTGATGTGGTTATAATCTCTCTTCATCTGTTCCAGCAGAGTTGCTTTCATGAAGAACTACAAACCGCAAAAGCAGCAAAGTGGCAGAAGACGTGGAAATATAATATAGAATATAGACGGTAACGTCTCTCAATACACATGTAATCTTAATATTTGAAGCTCAACCATAGACACTGGCTGCGTTGTACCTTATACTTGTCCGATTCACTTTTTGAGTGCAGGAACTGTTTACTCATTTCTTGGCTGAGGATGGACACCGGGTTATCCAACTGGAACACACAAAACAAACGTGCTGCTCAGGCTTTTTAGGCATGATTGTGTCGCTGTTACACCATTTTGAAAAGGTCAGTAAATAAAACGAGTGCATTCACTGGAAGTTTAGCTCAGGTTTTATCTCAAGTAGGTTTTTTCACACACAAGGAACTTGTTTTGGTATTTTGGTGCATTAGGTTCCCAACAAACGTAGTGAGAGAAAGGAAAAAACATACGCGCAAAAGTTAAGAATCCTAAGTGTAAAATAGAAATTTACAATACAAATATGCAAAATACAGCTGTTTTAAAAGTTATAATACATAACATTTCATGTATTTCTAATTGGTTAAGTTCATTTCTTCATTTCATTTGTCCCTGTCGGGGTTGCGGGGGGCTGGAGCCGATCCCAGCTGACATCGGGCGCGAGGCGGGGTACACCCTGGACAGGACGCCAGTCTATCACAGGGCACATAGAGACGAACAGAGACAGACAACCATTCACACCTACGGGTGATTTAGAGTCATCAATGAACCGAACACGTGCATGTCTTTAAAGAGTGAGTTAAAACAATGATCATATGACCCACTAATGAAGTTTGAGTGTCTGTGGCGACATTCCTTCGCTATATTCAAATGTGGCGCCATGTTAGTGACATGTTTACATCAGTCAGCAGTGGAGCTCGTCACTGCCGATTATGCTGCGTTCACTTGTACCCAGAAAATGGGGAACTTTCAACTCGGAGTGGTCAATATGACGATATTAGATGGTGAGGGATTAGTACGTGTTGATGATCTGCCAAAGCATCGTAGCATCATCTATACGGCACATTCTATCAACTGCTGTTCTCTGCTCTGCACAGACGCGTCGGGTTTGTTTTTGTTTTGTTATTAAATGTCAGCCACATGCACCGCCCTAAAGACAAACTCATCAATCATAGGGAACTACAGGCAGTGACGAGGATTTCTCATCCCTTATCCTGTTTAATTCAGAGAGTAGTGGGAAGTGTTGGATGAAAATCTAAATAGAACGGAGGAGTTACACTGTGTCCTATCAGAAAGCGAGCGTCAGACTCTCCTGTCGCATCGACTGTGTGGCACAAGCTGTAAAATATGCGCCTTAAAAGGATTACATATCCCGTGTCCCAGCGGACTCCTAATGTGTTTAACGAGGAGGCAGCGCAGTCACTTCACAGAGGCCGCCTTCTGCCCGAACCTGCCACACACACACACACACACACACACACAGTCACACAAGGTTTGAACATTGAATGGTAACACAACAAACCTTTTCAACCTAAACAGTCTGCTGAGAGGGAAACAGTGAAGAGACCAGCCACACCGCAGCCGACAGAGGCAACAGGTGCTTTAAGCAGCTTTTTGTTACATGTCCATTGTACTCGGCACACGGATTCAAATCTGTTCAGAAAGCTTCTTCGGCCTAAAAGCTCTGTGGTATATTTTCTCTTTTAGGGCTTTGTTTTTACATAGGGAAACACTTTGGTTACACTGTTCAGTAACTTGCCAAATCGCTAAAAATCAATGTAAAAACTGTGATAAAATCGTGATTTTACTGTAAAAAAAAATCATAGAGGAGGATCAACAGACATATGGAGCATGTGAAGGCATCCCACAGCATCGTGGAGGTGAGAGCTGCGGATCTACTGACGTCAAACAGTCGACACCGTACTCTGGGAGATGAGGTCCTGGAGGCTCGCCTGTAGTTACATCTTATCACCAAAGGGGTCGCTAGAAACAACGTAGCTCAATTCTTACGGATTACAACTTTATCCCCAAAGCAATTTCAGTCAAAAGCAACTTTTGACACTTTTGACTGAAATTGCTTTGGGGTTAACGATGACCTGGACAAATGAGAATATTCCCAGGCTCATTACAACTTTAAAGAATTAAAGGGCTGTTAAGTGTTAGTACCTGGATGTTAAAGTGGTCTAAAATGGTGGTCAGCTCCTCCTTTTTGTTTGAGATAAGTTGTCCTGAAATTCAAGATAAGAAAAGGGGTTACCCATCTCGCTGTTAATACAAAAACGCAACACTTCCTGTATCTGTTTCCACTTCAGAACAACAAGAGGTTGAAAATAGCATGAGTTTACTGTTGAATTTATTAAATTAAAGCAATTGGAAACATGAATCAGGATACGTTGGCATTAACATAATGTAAAGGCATGAAACAAGCTATCTGAATACACATCATCTTGAGCATTTTTCCGTTTCCTGACTGAAACAGCAGAAGTGTGAAGCATGACCACAGCTGATACAACCAGATACACACACTTCTCATGAAAACTTCTCCTAACTGGTGCTGGCGAGTGCAACGTCCAACTTTCCTTTATGCACAAAATAACTCAGTGACATTTACAGCACGGGGAAAAACACCAGTCCGAGTGTGAAGGTAAATACGCCTCACACTTACATTTACACTTGGACAGACGGTGCAAAACAGTGAAGCGGTGCCATGCGTGTAACGTAAACGCATGCAGGTTTATAGAGGAACATTCCTGACTGAGAGTGAAGAATGTATACAGGGGGAGTTTATCATCTGTTAACTCAGGAACAGTCACCTGTTATGCTCTTCAGTCTGCAGGTTCGAGATCCATCAGTAGAGATCCGGTGCTCGATGGAGATGCAGTCGCCGTAAACGTGGCCTTTATAAGCATCGGGCCCTCTGTTTCTCAGGTTAACTGTTATATCTGCAGAGCTGGAGAGCACACCATCACTGTTATGGTATTCAAGGACCAGTGGCAAAGAAAATTACTTTTTTTCTTAACAACACAATACAGTCCAAAGACATGCACGTGTTCATTGATGACTCTAAAATTGCCCGTAGGTGTCAATGTGAATGGTTGTCTGTCTCTGTTTTTCTCTTTGTGCCCTGTGATAGACTGGCGTCCTGTCCAGGGTGTACCCCGCCTCACGCCTGATGTCAGCTGCGATCGGCTACACCCCCCACCCCCCGCGACCCCGACAGGGATAAGAAGTTGAAGATGAATGAATGAATGAATAAGGATACTAACTGTGTGTACTCTGACTTACTTTTCGTTGGTCTTCACAAAGTCCTTCAGCGACACTCCTCTGTTAGTGGCTGTGGCCTTTCCACCGAGGCCTACAATCAACGCAGTCAGGATCGCACTTTTCCCACCTGAGAATTAAATTGGGAACGAACGCTGAGGACGAGGGATTAAATCACTGCATGCAAAGTAAAGCACAATCAGGCAGAACTAAAGAAGCAATTAAAAAACAATGACCTGTGCTCAGTAATCACATGGGGAGGATGTTTTTAAACAAACACATTAAGTTACATGATTATTTAACTAAATGTTAAGCTGCTTTCATAGATTAGTTAGTGTTATTTTCACTCTGGAGATTAATTCACTTATACAGAAGCATTCTTAAATATATTATGTCCATTAAACAAAGCATATGTGTGGAAATGACTGCGATGCAACAGACGTGTCCCCTAGAAAGACCATAAAAACATTAGATTGACTAAAAACATCTTATTCAGACACTGATTATTCTATTGCTCTACTACGAGGGGACAGTTCCAGCTTTTCACGTGTGGAGATTCAGATTGGTTCTGGTCATTTGTACAGTAAAGAATAATGATAACTGAAATGATTAGGGTGAGAAGTTCAGCCATCCGTGAGGAACTCGGAGTAGAGCCGCTGCTCCTTTGCGTTGAAAGGAGCCAGTTGAGGTGGTTCAGGATCATCTAGTAAGGATGAACCCTGGGTGCCTCCCTAGGGAGGTGTTCCAGGCACGTCCAGCTGAGAGGAGGCCTCGGGGAAGACCCAGGACCAGGTGGAGAGATTAGATCTCCACACTGGCCTGGGAACGCCTCAGGATCCCCCAGTTAGAGCTGGTTAATGTGGCCCGGTAAAGGGAAGTTTGGGGTCCCCTGCTATAGCTGCTGCCCCCGATACCTGACCCCGGATAAGTGGATGAAGATGAGATGAGATGAGATGAGATGAGATGAGATGAAATTATAACTGTATAATTTACATTCTGTGTGCTTGATTTGCTGAAGATGAGCAGCTAGTTTTACTGCGGTGTGCTAAACTAGAACCAGTTGTGGCTGCAAATCCTGTTTATTAGCATTATCACGTCGCCTTGGTTTAAAGGGAGTACATGCTGTGGATCTGTCAGCCCGACAGGGTTGGGAAGTGTTTAACACAAAAGCCGAAGACAACAGCAGATCAATGCAGACATTAAAGGTTGAATACAGAGAATGAGCAGAACACCGCCATCTAGTGTCTCAAGATTCAGCAGCAACAACAAAAAATAATTCCAGCAGCCGGGTTGCCAGGTTTGTTGCCGAGTGTGTCAAGCGATCGGCCTGCTCCATGTCAAGTGATGACTCACACGGGGTAACGACTAATTTGGACTAACCAATTAATTTTACAACAGTATTTAACGTAAGCCAGTCTTCAACTGGAAGTCTTTCTTTGAGTGGGGTGTATTCGATTAGCTAGTACACACACACACACACACACACACACACACACACACACACACACACACACACACACACACACACACACACACACACACACACACACACACACACACACACACACACACACACACACACACACACACACACACACACACACACACACACACACACACACACACACACACACTTTCTGTAGCAAAAACAGACAACCCTGGCAACACCCAATGCCGGCCGCTATTGGCTGCTACAATTTAAACAGAACGTGACAGAAAGGGAAGTTTGGGGTCCCCTGCTAAAGCTGCTGCCCCCGCGACCCGACCCCGGATAAGCGGTTGAAGATGAGATAAGATGAGATGAGATGAGATGAGTGACAGAAAGTCATTGTCAAACCCGTAAAAAAAGTATTAATTCAGACTAAATATATTTTTATGGAGAAGCAATACTTTCATTCTGTACCCCTCAAAACGCCCCGTGGGTGTATTATCTGTTTTTTTAAATGTAGCTTTTAATAAAGTTTCTACCTATTCAACTTTTAACAAACCCGGTTCTTACTTCCGTTGTTGCCGACAATGAAATTGACATTGGACCCGAACTGGAACGGGCCGAGCAGATGATGGCACATGAAATTCTTCAGAGTGATGCTCTCAATGACGCCGATGTCTCCCTGGAAACACATGAAGCAAACAGCATTCGACCATTAACGAGCCGGAGAGGAGTAAAGGACAAAGGAACTGGTGCTTCATGGAGGGGGACGACTCACTGTGGCAGAGGGAGGGAAGCTGCTGCAGGACGGTCTCTGGTGGTTCGAATCCTCCGGTGCGTCTCGGATACCCACAGCTGTCACTCTGCGGCTCTTGACAGCTGTCGCATCGCTGGTCACTTTGCCTTTCCTCTTACTCATTTTGAAACAAGTCACTGAAAATAGAATGAACAGGAAACTCTGAGAGAGAATGAGACCTTTTAGATCACATGATCGGTTTCAAGAGCGGTTTCACTTGAACAGTACACGTGTAAATGGTAAATGGACTTGTACTTATATAGCGCCTTTCTAGTCTTCTGACTACTCAAGGTGCTTTCACAGTGTTTGTCACATTCACCCGTTCACACAGACATTCACACTGATAACAGTGGACATCTACATACCATCTAATGTAACCATTCACACCACATTCACAAACACATGCACAGCACAGGGAGCGATTCAGGGTTCAGTGTCTTGCCCAAGGACACTTCGACATGCAGACCAGGGGAGCTGGGGATCGAACCGCCGATCACTCAAACAGCCGCCCCTGCATGTGTATGTTTGTACACTTTGTTGTTCGGTTTGTACGTCTGCGATTCATTTTTTTACCTACAATATAAATAATATATAAATATAGTAAATATAAATAAATATACATAGTGATTATTTATATTTATATATTTACTTAAATTTTGTACTTCTGTACAATTTTGAGGTACTTTTACTGTACTTGTATTATTATATTATATATATATTTAGTATTCAATTTTCCATTTTACGCTACTTTGTATTTCAGCTCTACTACCTCAATAATTATTTCATAGCTTTCGTTACTTGAGACACTCAAACTCAAACTCAGAAAAGTATTAATAATACAAAATATTGAACAACAATGTGATATATTTCTAGAGATTAAGCACACAGCAGAACATAAAGTAGCTGAAATTACCTGTGATTAGATTTTATGATTTATTTGCACTTCCTTTTTTAAAAAGGGCAGAAAAGTAAAATACATGTGCGGGTGAGGTAGAAGCCACCACAGCTTAACTACAAACCTCACCTAAAAGAAAGGGAAAAGTTATAATGTATACATATACTCAAATGATATATGTAAAAATGAATAAAAACCATAAAAATAATGATGCAACCCAAAATATCAATTAGCATGCATATCTTTTGTAATGTATTCAGATTTTGAATAATTATAATCCAGTGAAAGTTTTCTGAAATGAGCCATTTTGCATAATTATCGTTATTTTATGTATCTTCTTCCAGAGAGTCCTGGTCCAAACAGTGAGTAAAAATAGTTCTCACGTTTGAGCACATACAATACATAAAGGCAGCACAAGGGAAATGAATAAGAGGTGCATGCATACATTAGATAGCTATCACACATTCCTCCAGAGTCAAAGATTACGTGACACATGAGCTTTAAACGTGTTCAAAGAAGGGAGCACTTCAGAGGTAATGGTGTTTGGAAACTCAGGGCGAACAAACTTTACGTTTAACCAAGTTAAATCAAGTTATAAAACTTTAGTCTTGGACCTTTAAGTACATTTTAATGTAATATGTTTTTATTTTTTACTTAACTAAGCTTCTGAATGGAGGAGTTTTACTATTTTGTATTTCTTTTTACACTGTTTTACACTTTTCTTCTTTTACTCAAATTAAAAACCACAGCAAACAATCATGTTTTGTGATCAACAGAGGACAATGACTGGACGAGACTTCCAGTTCCTCCTTTTGTGAAACTATATTCAGAAATGTACAAATGTACTTTAACTGCAGGGCAATAAGGGAAGATAATGAATATCGTACAATGCAATTACAGAAACTGGTTTTACAATATGTGGAGGTGTTGTCTCCGAGCCAGGGTGCAACCTGCCTGAAACCGTCTGTATCAACAAAGACACATTTATTGCAGGTTTTTTGTTTCCAAATGTGTTCTAACCGGTTCATACTGGTAAAATAAGTTGTGTTAGGCCTAAATTAACCTATTTAAATGAGTTTATATGGACACGATGTAGCTTTTAAATCCCTATTCTGTGTCAAATCAGTTCTGAGATACAGTATATATTATTCAAAGTCATGTGGACATGGTGCACACTCACCACTCTGCAGTATTCACACACTGGAGTCAGTGAGGAAAGCACCAACACACCAAAGAGCAGCCCCCACCCCCCACAGAGCAACAGGTGAACCGTCCAAACACCCCAAACTTCGGGTAAACAAATATGACAAGCTCGTCATAAACTTCTCCTACCATGGTGCGAGTGTGTGCAGCCTGCAGAGACACGGGGACACAGCGCAGCGTTGGTGTGAGCACTTCCTGGTGTGGTGTTGTGAAGTGTAGTGACAGACGTGGGTGTCGCTTCACCTCCAAACACGGAACCGGAACCGAAAGCGTAAAGCGCGATTGGCTCCCTGCAGCTGCCGACGTGCGCGCGCTACGTCTGGACTTTAAATCTTAAAAGTTTTTTTTTTTTTTTTTTAATGAAAAGTACAAGAATATGGTTTTTAACCAATTCAGACTACTACACAAAAGTCTGCTTGATGTTTCGCATGTTTATGTTTCGATGCATTATTAATCCCTTGTGACATTAATGCACGTGAAGCCTTTAAAACCCCAGGGGTGCCCCCCCCCCCCACCCCACCCCCGCCGCCTCTTCACCCTGGACCATAACGATGATGGGTCGCCTGCAACAAACACGCAGGTGAGGAAAGCCACTCATGTGTGATAATGTATCGTGACAACTATGAGTAAGTCAAAGGAAATGCGCGTGCAGTAGGCCTGTGACAATGTGGCGCGCGCGTGTGTGCGCGTGTTTCAATCATTACCACCATTACCTTTGCACGAGGAGCTGGACTTGCAGTAAAGGACACAAACAAACAAATGAAAGTGATGACAACGCATTTTAAACGCGGTCAAAGGCTTTTTTTTAATTGGTTATTTTGTTTTTTTTTACAACAAAGTTTGATGGAAAAACTCTTTATGCAAACAGTAATTTGATTTAAATTATATTCAAATTGCAACAAAGACGTAACTTGCAAATTCATACTAATATATTACCTCAAAACCGACACCTGCTGAACCAACGGGTAAGCATTTAACCTTATTTTATCTCCTGGTGCAGGGCCAGAACCACACTGGTACCGATTACAGGGGCAAAGGTAAAACTTGTGAGTTGGAACAGAAATGGACCTTTTGTGTGGTTTTAAAATGCAAAGCTACTCCGAAGGCTGTTTCCCTAAACAATTAGATTTTATTTACAGTGCCAAATCATAACAAAAGTTATCTCAAGACACTTTACATATAGAGTAGGTAAAGACCACACTCAACATAGACCCAGCAATTTCCCCATAAGCAGCAACAAATCGTACTATCTTTAATTATAATTATTATTATTGTAATTTATAATATACAGCATTAATCCAGCAATCGTGTGCACACAGTGGTGACGAAAACTTTCCCTATAACAGGCAGGAACATAAGACAGACCCAGCTCTGTGGAGGACGTACATCTGTCTGCACCGGTTGGGATCATTATTAAATATTCTTTAATGAATATTTAACATCATTATACAATACGACACAATGACAATCAACTCTAAATTAACACTGAGAAAATAAAGATGAATTAAAATAGA
Organism: Echiichthys vipera; assembly: GCF_963691815.1. Classification (NCBI taxonomy): domain Eukaryota; kingdom Metazoa; phylum Chordata; class Actinopteri; order Perciformes; family Trachinidae; genus Echiichthys; species Echiichthys vipera. Next base: position 7,822,206 of record NC_139837.1, read on the forward strand.
TGAATAAACATTTTATAGTAATTACTGACCATTTAAAAAAAGAATAAATAAAAAATGAAATGAATAGCTAAATTCTACTGTATGTTAAGTATCAGTTTCTTATCATTAAAATACATTTAAAAATAGCTGCACGGCACCATTTCATTATCACCGTAAGCCTCGTTTTCTGCACTATATGAGATGTAAAGTTTTCATATCAGTGTAAACGTTTACACAGATATCAATATGTCCCTGATAGGCTGATTAAAAAATGAAATTGCTAATTACTCACTTAAGTTATTATACCGTCAAAATGTATTTTATTGCAATGAAATATATTCAATGATTACCTAAACTTACAATTGATTGAAATATAAGGTTTTGTGTCTTGAATTGTCATGAACTCCCCTCTGGTGAACATGCAGCCTGCAGCTCTTGGCATAATAGATAGATAGATAGATAGATAGATAGATAGATAGATAGATAGATAGATAGATAGATAGATAGATAGATAGATAACTTTATTTCTCCCAGAGGGGAAATTAGGTAATTTTAGCAGCGGTACAAAATCAGAAATACAAAAAAATAAAATACAATATAAAATACAAAATAAGAACTACAATAAGAGTACAGTATCGCAGATTTAAAACACTATATTACAATAAACTATGTGGATTTTAAGGTGCATGAGAGAGAAATGTGCATTTTTAATTACAGTGGTAGGATTAGGTTTAATAGATTAAGATTAATGAGGGCATGAAAACCAACCTTTGAATGTCGGATGTCACTCGAGGCTCAGATTGTTCATCCACAGCTTCATGAGACTTCTTGCTCCTAAATGAAGTTAAAATTCTTGTTCATACCTGTAAAAAAAATGTTGTCAAGTTCATCAGATGGACAGTGGATGGCACCAAATGCCAGTTTAGTGAATCTCAATGTTTGGTTAAGTGGGGCTGGGTATGAAGGAGCCAGATGGATTCACACTGCATTAAAGGAAGTGCAACCACAACTACACACTTACCCACCCTTCCTGATTCAGCTTCAGTTTCCTGGGATTTGGACATTTGTGCATCTCTAGTGACATTATCCTGCATTGAGTGGCAGCCATATTGACATGAAGCAGTTAACCGACCATTCAAGCAAATTAAGTGCCCAGATGGCAACTAAAGATGTTTCAATACAACAATTCGCCACAACAATATATACGTTCTTCCGGGTGGTAAAAGCCGAAGCGCTCTCCGATGGCACCAGTGGTAAACAAACCCTCCGAACGAGCAAACAGAGTAAATGGCTGGAAATTCTGAGTGATCTGCGCCGAATTGGAAGTACAATTTATTTACACACCTCTAAGAATCTACAAGTGAACTTTTGTATTTGTGCATTTACATGTCAAATTACAAGTGACCTTGATGAGAGAAAGCAGTAAGAACGAAGAATGTTTAATGTGGACGACCAGCAGCTCCCAGTGTTTAAGGCGAGGAGATCTGGGTGTCCGACTAGGGCCGAGAGGAGCACACGGCTAATTCACCGGTGTTGGCGTCCTTCTGACCACTGTTGTTAACACAAAGCTAAATTAGGCCGTTCAAACGATATTTGGTTGCAAAGATAAGAAGTTAGACTTTAGTTAAACACCATTAAATTAACTCAAGACAAGACAACTCAAAACCTTCCCACTGGTGACACAGATCTGTTATCTGTGAGAAAATGTCTCAACAAACACGATGATGGAGGTTTGGTTCCCTGTTAGAAGTGGCTCCTCCTCCTCCAGGCAGTCTGTCAGTCTTCTCTGTAGCACTCGTACTTTTGACAACGTCCACTCGCTTGAACCTCCTTACCCGCAGGTTCCGGTTGATAAATTTAGTGTTTTTTGAAGGAAATTGATAAAAACCCTACACCTTTCGCTCTATATCATGCGGCGCAATCCCAAACACAACACGTTTTCATTTTTAACATATAGCACTGTTTACAGTAGCAGCTGGATCGCTTCAGGTCAGTAGAAGCTGCTCGCGTTCTGCCACCTGGAAGTATCTCGACGCCTGTTGTTTACAAACATTCTGAAATGCCGTTTACTGCTTCTAACTCCTTAACTTGCACATCACATGATACCAATCTGATACACAGGATTCCTTTCTTTACAGCTGTATAGCCTACTATTAACCCTGTATGAATGTGATGTGATTGCTGTCATTGTTGTATGGCCTGGGAAAGGTTAAACTTGTTGTAAAACATGAACAAATGCAAAATATGAAAACTCTTTTCGAAGCGAAGAAGCACTGATTTCGAGTTTAGTCTGCTAGCGGAGAGTGTTCAAAGCTAGCGTTTGTAAAATGTCAACAAACTGCATTCATTCAAGGGGTGGCACTAGTGTTGCCAATTTCAGTTAGACTACTGTTTTATACTGTCACTCTACTATTTTAATAAGTGAATATTTTATTTGACTAAATTGTGTATGTATTTTACTGTTTTTTTTATTTTAAATTCCACCAGTAAAATAACCATGTGTACAATATGCAAAGCTTCAGTTTTTAGGCAGTTATGTGGGGTTTTTGTAAGTATTTTGTTCAGGACAAAAGTTTATGGCATTGAATATTTGTATATACTCGCTGATGCCAGATCAAGTATTTTAGGAAGTATGTGAGGCAATGATGGTATCAAAACAACTCTAATCATAAGCAAACTGTCCTGGAAGTTCTTACAGTTGGTGGCAACAGTATGATAAAAGCCTGTCTTTCTTCAGTGTTGGTACATTTGTTTCTTTCTATTTTGCAGGTGTATTTGACCTCCGGACTCCACAATGTGTTCAATTCCTGGCCTTCCAACGCCAGGATCATTAGTACCTGTTGTCATCACAAGGGTGAACCTTAACTCCACTTGTGGTCTTGTGGAATTATGGGTTAACCTAGATGATGGAAGGAAGCCTCTTTATGAGCGGATGAGAGAGGAAATTCAGACTCCGGATAGGACGTTTTATGGATCAGAAGGAAAACCAGGGGATCTCTGTCTGGTTCGCATTAGTGACACCTGGCACCGAGCTCGGATTGTATCGATTCAAAGTGAAGCATACAAAGTTTTTCTAATCGACCAGGGACAGCCCCACGTCACCACAAATGAAGCTTTGGCGTGGGGCCAGAGCAACAGTTTTCTCCTTCCTCCTGAAACTGAATCATGCGTACTCTCAAATGTCCTCTACCTTGAGAGTAACTGGTCTGAAAATGCCACAAAGTTTTTGATGTCTCTTCCTGGCAAGACGTTTAAGGGACTTGTTCAACATGTGCTGATGCCAGACAGGACCATTCTCCTCGACATACCAGTTGTTTCCAAGCTCATATGTATGATTGAAGCCGGACAGAAGATTCCAGTAGACGAGTTTAAAAGCCTTGTACAGAAATGTCTTGAGGCCGACCACACAACGCCGCAACAGAATCTGAATGTTAGTTGCCAACTTGAAAAACGTGACCAATACTTTTACCCAGAACTGTTAACTGATACTTTTGAAATTGTGAATGTGACACAGGTAACTAATCCAGGTAACATTTTTTGCAAATTACTAGTTTTTTCCAAGGCAATGACAAAATTATCAGAAGAGATCCAGCAGCACTATGAAGAGAGCTCAGATTTAGGAGAGACACAACATTTGACCTGTGGAGATCCATGTGCTGCTAGAGGGATAGACGGCAGATGGCATCGCTCCATGCTAAAGCAAATCATGACTAGCGATGGTGCTGTAGATGTCTTGCATGTGGATGAAGGAAAAACTGAATTAGTCCCAATGGGAAACCTCAGACCTCTGCATGGAGCATTTCGGAGAATGCCAGTCTTCACATATCTCTGTTCACTTGAAGGTGTGAAAGATAATGGCAAAGGGTGGACTGCGCCCCAGACTGATTACGTGAAATCACTGCTCCTGAACCAGACAGTTGTGGCAAAATTTACCCACCACAATACACCTCAAGATATCTATCATGTCATTCTCTATGCAGATAATGCTCAATGCATAAACAACCAAATTAAAGAGAGGGCAGGCCCTTTTTCACCCTCCAAGATGGAGCCAAATGTCCAAAATGAACCCATTAATTCGTTATTTCTCAGTTCACTTGGAAAGGAGCACTGCATGGATCTTCAAAATGGCAGGACAGATGATGTACCCACTTCTGGTGCTAATGATACTCATATCAAAGAGAGCTCAGATTATTCAGACCCTCCAGTACAGATTAATGGGCAAATTTCAACAAGTTTTCCTTCAGAGGTGCAAAATGCATGTCACGATAAAGTGATGGAAAATGTTAATCGACTAAATGCCCAGTGCACAGATTACCCACTTGTGGAGAATGGCCAAGCCCTTGCAGTGAATGAATCTATTTGCTCCTTCCCCACTGAAGCAAGTATGGCCGAGTCTGTTCCTGTGAAGGCTGTTTCACTTGGGTTGTTTGAAGTTCCTGCAGAAGCGCCACAGGAAGTCTATCAGTGGTTTGAAGATCATGCTGTTGGCCAACATTTTACCATTTCAGTGGTGGCAAAGGAGGAAAGGGAAGGGAAGCTATTTGTTGAACTGTTTTATGGACCTCTGAACGTGGATGTGAAAGTCAGAGAGATTATTTCAAAGATGATACAACAAAAGATGACTGATTTCATTCAGCAGAGCGGCCAGCAGCTCACAAACGAATCTGAACATCTCAGTATACCAAATGAGGAGTGCTTAACGCAAGAGGTCATGAATGTATCAGTAACAAAAATGACTGAACAAAATCAAGTCAACAGCAGCAATGGAACATGTGAGAGAGATGAACTGAATTCACAGTCCACAGTCTCCTCACCAGAGATTGGACATGAAAAGACTGTAGATGAAGGAAGAAAACCAACTTCAGATGTCTTTCTCATAGACAGAATAACAGATGGTGGTGACTCAGAAATGACAAAACCTTCCCCTACTTCTTGCCCAGAGGGGAATGGGAACATCTCCATGTGGTTAAACATTTCTCCAAACAAGACAGAGGAGGTATATGCATCCTGCATTGTTGGACCACATTACTTCTGGTGTCAGTACACCGACACTGAAGACTTGAACATAGTGTCAAGGCTTGCTCAACAAGCAGGACAGGCTCAACAGGATGCAATGTTCCCCAAGACCCTTGGTCCTGGCAGTCCATGCCTTGCTCTGTTTTCCGAAGACAACCAGTGGTATCGAGCTAAAGTCATTCGCAGAGTGGGTGATGCATTCAATGTTGTGTTTATCGACTATGGAAATGAGTCTGACGTTAACATCAATAATGTGAGATCACTTCCTCAAAGTCTGCTGGAGAAGGCTCCTCTGGCTTTTTTGTGCTCTTTGAATGGATTTGATAAGACCCAGGGTTCCTGGGATGACAAAGTTTACGATGACATCTACAATCTTCTGGTTGATAAACTACTCAGCGTGACAGTAATTAACATGGATGAGCATTCAGAGGCTGCAGTTCCTCAGTTTGCAGTGGAAATTGAATGTGAGGGAGCTTTTGTAAATGCAGCAATGCAGAAATATTGGAAACCAGCTGCCAAACAATGTGTTTTGACAGAACATCCTCAAACAGAAACTGTCCTCCAAGATGGTCAAACTGAGTCCAACATGACACAACTCAGTGTTTCCAAAGTAAACGTGAATACTTGCATGTACAAGAAGCCCAGCCTCACCAAAAACAAAAAGGAGGAAGTGTATGCTTCTAGTATTTTGGATCCACACTACTTCTGGTGTCAGTATGCCAACAAAGACGAGCTCAGCAAAGTGTCAAGGCTTGCTCAGGAAGCAGGACAAAAGCAACAGGACAGGATGTTCCTTAAGACTCTTGGTCGTGGTGGTCCATGCCTTGCTCTGTTTTCCAATGACAACCAGTGGCATCGAGCTCAAGTCATCCGCAGAGTTGACAATGTATTCCGTGTTGTGTTTATCGACTATGGAAATGAGTCTGACGTTGACATCAAGAATGTGAGATCACTGCCTCAGAGTCTGCTGGAGAAGGCTCCTCTGGCTTTTTTGTGCTCTTTGAATGGATTTGATAAGTCCAGGGGCTCCTGGGATGATAAAGTTTACGACACCTTCTACAATCTTCTGGTTGATAAACCACTCAGAGTGACTGTGTTTAATATAGAAGACCATTCAGAGATGGTGGTTCCTCAATACGCAGTGAAAATTGAATGTGATAATGTGGTTATAAATACCGTGATGCAGAAACACTGGAAACCATTTCGACCAGAACATGTCAAGATTGAAACGGCTCAAGCAGAAACTTTACACCAAGATATTCAAACTGAGTCCAACATGACACAACTTAATGTCTACCAAGTAAATGCAAATACTGATAACATTACAAACGACTCCAAAAACAAAAAGGAGGAGGTATATGCATCTTGTATTGTGGATCCACACTACTTCTGGTGTCAGTTCGCCAACACAGAGGAGCTCAGCAAAATGTCCAGGCTTGCTCAGAAAGCAGGGCAAAAACAACAGGACAGGATGTTTCCCGAGACTCTTGGTCCTGGCAGTCCATGCCTTGCTCTGTTTTCCAGTGACAACCAGTGGTATCGAGCTCAAGTTATTAGCAGAGTTAGCAATGTATTCAATGTTGTGTTTATCGACTATGGAAATGAGTCAGACATTGACATCAATAATGTGAGATCACTGCCTCAGAGTCTGCTGGAGAAGGCTCCTCTGGCTTTTTTGTGCTCTTTGAATGGATTTGATAAGTCCAGGGGCTCCTGGGATGACAAAGTTTATGATGACTTCTACAATCTTCTGGTTGATAAACCACTCTGCGTGACGGTGTTTAACATAGATGACACTTCAGAGGCTGCAGTTCCTCAGTTTCCAGTTGAAATTGAGTGTGAGGGGGCTATTGTAAATGTAGCAATGCAGAAATACTGGAAACCAGTTGCCAAAGAACGCATATCAATAGACCATCTTCAAACAGAAACTGTCCTCCAAGATGGTCAAACTGAGTCCAACATGACGCACCTCAGTGCTTCCGAAGTAAACGTGAATACTTACATGTACAAGAAGCCCGACCTCACCAAAAACAAAAAGGAGGAAGTGTATGCTTCTAGTATTGTGGATCCACACTACTTCTGGTGTCAGTACGCCAACACAGAGGAGCTCAGCAAAGTGTCAAGACTTGCTCAGGAAGCAGGACAGGCTCAACAGGACATGATGTTCCTCAAGACTCTTGGTCCTGGCAGTCCATGCCTTGCTCTGTTTTCCAATGACAACCAGTGGTATCGAGCTCAAGTCATCCGCAGAGTTGAATCTGCTTTCGATGTTGTGTTTGTCGACTATGGAAATGAGTCTGACATTGACATCAATAATTTGAGATCACTGCCTCAGAGTCTGCTGGAGAAGGCTCCTCTGGCTTTTTTGTGCTCTTTGAATGGATTTGATAAGTCCAGGGGCTCCTGGGATGACAAAGTTTACGACACCTTCTACAATCTTCTGGTTGATAAACCACTCAGAGTGACTGTGTTCAACACAGAAGATCATCCAGAGATGGCAGTTCCTCAGTATGCAGTGGAAATAGAGTGCGAGGGAGTGCTTGTGAATACATTGATGGATGAATATTGGAAAGGACTGGACACAGACAATTTCAGGTTAGTAGACATTTCATCAGTTTTTGAAATCTTGGAATGGTTATTTACATTTATAAAGTTGTTAATGAATGTCATATTCACTAGTTTATTTAATGCCATTTGATTTCTCATCTTTAGTGGACCAGGATGAGCAGTGTCTTCGAAAGCCTGTTAAATTAATGGTAGGACTTGTTTTTCTCACCAACTGGTGGTGACATACTGATATTTAGACATGATAGCTATTTTAAATGTAATGTTTTCAATACGTGATCTAATGTTTGTTTGTTTGTTTTTGTTTCAGCTCTGTACCCAGATGAATTCCCATGTTGTCAACTCAGCCGACATAGCAAACTTGATATTTTGTGAATTGAAAATACACGTTTGTCTTAAAATATTCGCTAGTTACATTTCTAACTAAGTGAAATGAAGCTAATGTGGTTAATTTGTGTCAATAAACATACAGTATGTGCATGGATGAATAAGGGGGTGATTTTTTTTAATGGATTTCTATACATTTGAACAGGCTGTCTCTTGAATTAATAATTCTTTAGTTATATCCAAGACTTCTTTTTATTTTTAATGGGTGAGTAGTTGGACTTCATATTCTTGTTAAATACTGGCAATGCTTAACGCTATTCATAAAAACTTTTATACGTACATAAATATTATAATAATTAACTTAATATATTTATTTGTTGGAAAGGTCAATATCTACTTGAGCTGTTTGAAAGACGTGATGGATTCATTGTAGCAGTTTTCCCGATATTGCATTACTGTATGATGCCAATGTCAGAACTGTAGCATATACATCAATTCAGAATCATAGTTAGCCATACCTACGAGTTGATTTTGACCGGCAAAAAGGGGTTTACAACTATTTAAACAGTCTATGGTATTATCCTTTCATTTTAAGTACGCTAACTCAAATTAAGTTTAAGGTCGAATATGTAGAAGAGCAGAACACCGCCATCTAGTGTCTCAAGATCGTAGTCGCAACAACAGAAAATAATTCCACAACTCAGGTTGCCAGGTTTGTTAGACCCGATCCGGTAGCCTACAGGAGACCGGAGTCTGTTTGAGCCGGTTTGAACCCGTCCCCTCCAGCAAATCACACCATAAAAACAAGTATTGTAGAGGAGTTTGACTGACAGTTACTGTTAGCCGTTACTGTTAGCAGTTACAGCTAAGTAAACATGAAAGTTAGCTTACCGATCAAGGCGAAACGTAGCCATTTCGTGTGCTTTAATGCCGTTGAACTCCTTTATCTTAGCCCATGGAATAAATGCTTAGTCTTTACTGACTCTTTTGCCCGTCTCTGGTCACTAAGCTGCCGGGACAAATAACGCAGCTGCAGGATTGGCAAACTCCATTTTACTCAGTGCCAGCCTATAGTAGCTGCACCGAACAACAGGCAACCCTGCATTCCCAGCCGCTATTGGCTGGTACAATGTAAACAGAATGTGACAGAAAGTAAAAAATATAAATATATTAATTCAGGCTAAATATATATTTTGTTATGGAAATGCTATACTTTCATTCTGTACCCCTCAAAACAACCCGTGGGCTAGCGTTCGGTAAGTCCTGTCACACTCCGGCGGTGATTCCAAGAAGCCTTTGCCGAAAACCTCCATGAGAAGCTCCGCAAAGAGGGCTGTCGCCCGCGCCCCTTACACTGATTTAGATATTCCAGTCACACAGAGATTATGGTGCTGTTTGCAGGAATCCAGGTCGCTGACTTTAGCCAGTAGGTTAGCGTTGCTCTCTTGTTAGTGTGACACAGGCCTCGGGTTTTAGCAGACGCTCGTCTCGTAGATTTGCATTTACCTCGAGGGAGCCTATCTTCTGAGCGTAGTCGGACACTGTGGCGTGGACGGGGTCCAGCTTTGCTTCGAGCTTTGAAATTCAGGCTTTGAGATCGATGAAGAGGGCTTTGAACTCTGCAGATAGGGCTGTACGGTGCTCTGCCCAGAGGTTAGCAATAGCTGCCAATGCTAATCTCACCGCCTTCCTCGTCTGCGGTGCTAGCCTTCGCCCCCTGGTCTTTTACAGTCTGTCTGGTCGCATACATTGACATATTTCGGTGGTGTATCCATCAAACGAGACAAATATTAATATTTGTTGTGACTTTCGGGGTCCTTTTAAATGAGAAATTATAAGAAGTTGCGGGAGCAAGACTTGGCTTGCGTCTACTCCATCTCAGCCAAACCAGAAGTCGTGGGTGTATTATTTAAAAAATATATATAATCGAAGATTCTACAATTTCAACCTTTAATGTAGAAACATATCATGAATGAAAATATAGGTTACAAAGACAGTAAAACATAAAAAGGAATAAAGAATAACAAAGACATATGGGGTCAGCTAAACTAAGGGAGTACATTTGAAATGCCTAAAAATATTATTATAGTTTTTGAGTTTAAAGTTTTCCATAGTGGTCAGATGTGATTTCAAACGTATCTAGAGCAGGCGGCAGCACCGTTTACAGCAGGGGTGTCAAACTTAGGCCCGTGGGCCAAATCTGGCCCGCGGTGTAATTATATTTGGCCCGCAATATCATATCATGGTTCTCTGAGAACTGACCCGCGAGTATAAAGCTCATACACGTCTACTTTTCTGTTGACAAACATGAGCATCCATGCTACCAGTCTCTACAGACAAACTTAATCCACCCCTCCCCAAAAACGACCCAAAGAAAGATGGAGAACAGGAGCTTTCAGCAGCAGTGGGAGGAAGATGATCTGTGTCTGAAGGTAAAGAGCTGTTTGTCTCGTCTGCAGAGCCACCGTGGCTGTAACCAAAGAATCAAACATAAGAAACACCACGACAAGAACAAGGACCTGCACACAAAAGGTCCAACGTTACACATCTAGAGAGAAGGGAAAACATGCACATTTGCAGACTTTTTTTTTTTTTTAGATATTGAGTTTGGCCCCAACTTTGTCCCAGTTTTTAAATTTGGCCCACTGTGAATTAGAGTTTGACACCCCTGGTTTACAGGCTCATGTTAGCACTAGGCGCCATCTTGTGTTGTCCCGCTGTCGCTTAGCAACCGTAGCTACGCCATGACGGAGCTGCACCAGGCCGCCGCAGCGGGGCACTTCGACCAAGTGGAGGAGATCCTGAGGAAACACGAGTGCGACCCCAACCACAGAGACATCGACTGGAGCCGCAAGACTGCGCTTCACTGGGCGGCAGATAAAGGTCCTTTCTCCTAGCGTTAAGTCTCTCATACCATTAGTTTGACTGCCCACTGTAACGTTAGCTGTTTACCCGTCAAATGACACTGCCCGCTGTGCTGTAACGTTAAAGTTTAACTAGGCAGCCACGTTTAAAGACCCAGTAGTTTATTTGTTTTAAAGCTAAGCTACTCACCCACATGTTGGTGTTGAAATATGTGCTTCTCAAATGTACAGAGTTGAACACATTGAGCTGTTTTGACTCCACTAAATACTCCACTTTACTGTGTCCTGTCGACCAAACTAAAGGTTTTTGCTTAAGTAACTACAGACACTATATAATTGGTATTCATCTGTTAAGTAAAATACCTGTCAATCAATGTGGGAGGTAATAGTGTTTTGAATTGATAAGTAATTTAACTTAACTTTAACTAATGTTCATCAGACCAAAACCCAAATATGGGCCTTTTTAATTTGCATTAACTTAAAACAACGACCAGCGGGCATTTGCCACATTTAAGAGGCTGGGCAAAGATGTTTTTAAATGATATATGATAAATGACAATCATCACATTTATCACAATTTATTTCTAACCTAATAAATAGATTATTTGTTCCACCAAATATCATCTTGTTTAGTGCCCTTTTTGGTTGCATTACTGATTTAATTGTTTGTTTTGTTGTTGTTTTCTTGCTTATTGTCATAGGAGGGATTTTCCTTTACCACAGTAGAATTAGTTTTTAGCCAATTTCATTTAAAACAGCATCTGGTTCTTAAATGCAAGTGTCATATGCCTTTTCAACAGGACATACAGAGACGGTCAGGGTCCTTATTGAGCATGGAGCCAGGCCGTGTCTGAGGACGGAGCATGGATGGACTCCTGCCCACTGCGCTGCAGAGTCCGGCCGGCTGGCTGTGCTGCGGCTGCTGCACTCCCTCCATGCCCCAATAGACAAGGAGGACTGCTGTGGAGACAAACCAGTGCGGATAGCCGAAATATACGGACACCGTGACTGCGTTCGATTCCTTCAAAAGTATAAAATAAAGCCCAGTTTTTCAATTCTTTCACCTGGTCTCTGAATCGCCTTTTTGTGTAATACTTTAATAAATGAACATTTCTTTTAAATACAAAGCTTTCTTAAATTGTAAATTGCTCTGTTCTTGTACGTTGCAGAGCAGAAATTGAGTGCCAGGCCTACCGCAAGATGGCAGCCCAGAAAGGGGTTTCACTGGATGACACAGATGAGGAGTGGGCACAACAAGGCGAAGAAAACAGGATATCTGGCAATATTCAGACGAAGCCTTAACTTATCTTTATACAACAAAGTTTGTACAAAAGTTGACAGTGTTTCAGTGCTTAAGTACTAAGGAAAACATGTTATTTACAGTATTGCTCAAACCTCATTTCACATTAATATGTAGTTTAATTTAAAGCCACAAACAAAGCTTACCTCTTAAAACACACAGCTACTGTATCTACTAAACAAACTCCCAGTTAATAAACCAAAAATAAACAACAGAAATCATCAAATGTGTGTAAATGTAGTCTGTTAAGCTGTTATCTGGTGTTTATGCATTTGTTTTGATTAACAAAAGGGTGCACATTGTACAATTTTCACTTCTTACGGGTTGAGTCTAACTTTGTGGAGCTGATGGTAATCGATCCTGGAGCCTGGAGGGCAAAAGAGAGGAAAGGGAAGTGTAAATGAACAGTTATGCTTTTTTACATTTGTAAACTCAGGCGTAGCACACTTACATTTTGCTTCAGACGAGTCAGAAGTGCATCACGGGTCTGTCAAAATTGGATTAAAGGAATTTTAATGATGCTGTACTCACTTATTTGTGGTTTATAGGATTTCTAATAACACTTTTAACTTCTGTAAAAAGTCTAATTTCTGAGCCCCATTTGTAAACAGAAACACTGTTTTTCCTGGATTAAATTCATAAAGTTATCCAGAGATGATTCCCAAGGCATTTTAAGCTTTTTGCACCATATAACAAAATCATAGTGTAGACATGCTTCAATTAATAGTTTGACATTGAGAAATAGACTTATTCATGTTTTCATCAAGAGTCGGATGAGAAGACGGATGCCACTTTAATATGTGATTGTTAAATATGAAGATGAAGCCAGCAGCCTAGGAGCTTTGCTTAGCTTAGCATAAAGATCATCAGTGATGCGCTGCATGGTCAGGAGTACGACTGGACAATACACCAAATGTATTTGATCGCTGGCATTGTGAATTACGGAAGCCCGAAAGGGTCAAATATACAAACATTTTATTTCCTCCGGTTTACTGTGATAACAAGAGAAAAAATATAAAATTAGAAAAATTTAAAAATGATCTTGTGATCCCGGGAATACAGAAGAAAATCACCTCATTATCATGGGAAAACGGAGCAAAAATATCACAGCTACCTCTATATTTTCACAGCGAAATGGAGGAAAATGATCTTGTTATCATGGGAAAACAGAGATAAAAAATATCACAGGAAAACGGAGGAAAAATCACGGGAAAATGAAGGAAAAGGAATCTCGTTATCACAAAAAAAAACAGAAAAAATATCAAATTTTCACAGAAAAACAGTGGAAAATGATCTCATCATGGGAAAATGGAGAAAAAAAAAGTCTAATTTTCACAGGAAAACAGGAAAACGATCTCTATCACGGGAATAAAAAGAAAAATTATCTTGTTATCACAGGAAAACCGAGGAAAATTATCTGGTTTTCCCAGGAAAACAAAGGAAATAAAATGCATGTATGTGTGACCCTTTAGGGCTTCCGTAGTGAAAGCCTTACCTGACTAAATTTAATCTCATACCAATTTCAAATAAGTAAAGTGACTGATGTAGAATCCATAAAACTAAACTCAACTAGTTAGGATGTAACTTACCAGTTTGTCCCCCAGGCACGTGCTTAACAAGATGAACAAACCCTGCACATGAGAAGACAAGAGGTTACTGAGCGAGAAGAAATACGTTTTACTGGTTACGATGGCTTGAAGATCATAGTGAGCGCACTGTACCTGGAATGCGTTCAGCAGGGTAAAGGCATAATTGACCACGATGGCCACGGGTCCATGCGTGAGGTCAAGAAGCAACACGGCGAACCCAAAAATCCAAGTCACACCGAAGATTGGAGTTAGAAGAATAACTGACCTCATGACAGTCACGCACGCCTTTTTTTCTTTTTCATTCGATTTTTCCGCATTCATGGGGTTATCCAAAAGCTTTATGATCACCACTGCCATGGAGAACACATTGAAGAAGACAATTATACCGACTGGTATGATAAATGCATAGATGGAGCCTTTCATGAGTCCAATGTAAAGCAGCCAACAGGTCTGACGGGAGAAATACGAGTCCTCAGCGCCACCATCATAGATAAGAAACGTCATGACAACGATCAGCAAAGGACACACGTAGCCCAGGAACAGGGAGAAGCGCAGGTAGATTTTCTTGCTCACAGTATGAAACAGAAAAACCGCTTGGTGAAGAAGTATGCTGCTCAGACACAACATCCAAAAGAACATGGCAAGGAAACAAAAATGCTTCAGCACCACAAAGATCCGACACCACATTACATCGCTTGGATTAGAAGATGCTAAAAAACAGCAATCTGCAATCAGCAAACACAGGGAAATGTTGCAATGGGCGGTGTGGCGTAAATACAAAGTGTTTGTCTTAACAACGGCGCTCCAGACGGTCAGTTCGATCACAAGACTGATGATGAGAGACACGAGTGAGATAGACAGCCCCACTTGGGTCACCTCAGTGAGCCCATCGATTGTAATTGGATGCTTTGACATTAAAATGGCAAATGAAGACAAATGGATGCAAGTGCAAAGTCCCTCTTCGTAAGGACCCTTCCATTCGCATCCTACTGATGACCATTCTCCGGTGCTGTTGTCCCACCAGACACACTTTATTGCAACGTTGGGACGCCTCGGCCTGAGTAACGCAAAGTTGATTTTAATCTTGAATGAATCCAGCTGTTTAAGCTCAGTAGTTGTCGACACAACAATGCTGTTAGGGTCAAACTCAGCATCCGTATTGGGCAAATAGTTCTCCAGTTCTTTAAATCCCGCTGTTTTCACACTGCCAAGGTCTTTGCCGACAAGAGCGACAGTGACATCAAACACCTTGTTTTCACATTGGGACCTCTGTGTGCAATTGTTTGTGGCGACCTCTATATTTTTCGTTTTAGGGGTACGTGTGAGGTTTGTGATCTCAATCAGGTGCTCAACAGAACTCAGGTATCTCCCAGCCAGTGAAGCGTTGCCTTCCTCACTCGCCCACGATGCCTGAAGAGACCTTTCCAGCAAATTGCTGGATGACACCACAAAGTCCTGAAAACAAAGAAGCTTGTTTTAATTGCAGTGGAAGTACACCGTGTCTGCTCAAAGTTAGAAAAGGCCTTTCTCCGGCTTGGGTTCCTTGGATACATGTGCTTAGATGTGCTTGTTCCTACTATTCTGCTGTATTAACTGCCATAACATTTGAGTCATATTCACATTACTATAGATATTTTTATAATTACTGTCTTTGGTTGCTTGCATCTCTGGAAGTGTGTCTGTCTCTCTGTCTTTGTGTCTGTCTATGTCTTTCTCTCTTTCTCTCTCCTTTTCTTCCTCCCCAACCGGTGCAGACAGATGTCCGTCCTCCCCAGAGCTGGGTCTGTCTGACGTTCCTGTCTGTTATAGGGAAGGTCTTCAACGCCACCGTACTCTACGGGGGAATTGTTGGGTCTATGTTAATCATAAATAAGTCATAGAGTGTGGTCTTTACCTACTCTGTAAAGTGTCCTGAGACAACTTTTGTTATGATTTCTCACTATAAATCAAATTGAATTGAAAATACATCTATTTGATTAATATTACTACTAAATGATTGGTTGATTTGACAACGCCTGGGATTGTTGGTAGCAGTAAGTAAGGTTTAAGGTTTACTTGTTGAGCAGCTTCTTTGTCAGAAACACACGGCAAACAAGAGGGGAAAACTGTTCTCATGTTGTTCTAACAAAAAAGTCCAATAATCTGCTTTTTCCATCGTGTCTTTAACAACCAGACGGAGGATGATGGTAAGAGTTTAATGTCTACCCCTTAATGAACCACATCGTGTAAACTTTTGTAAGCTGAAATCCAAGTAACACAGGATTTACACAGCGCAGGGCCATAAGGGGCGACACTAGCCCTCTAATAATGAATGAATGAATGAATGAATGAATGATTTATTTCAAACATGTAAAAAATGAATTACACTTGAAGCACGAGTCATTAAAAACCCTTTGTATGTTTGAAAAGGAGCAGGAAGAAGCATTATCTTATTAATTCCTACCCCTTCTCCACTTAGCACCTAGTACTATAGGTTTTCTTACTTCCTGTGTGTCCTGTTTTCTTTAATACGCTCAACAAAAACAGACAATAACCAACAAACATCACAATAACCGCTTGTGTAAAAATAATTAAATGACAAGTACGGCAAGATGTGAGAACCCTAGTGTTGTCATCCCCCTCTTCTTCCCTGTACCTTGTAAACACCATCTGTTTGTACTATATTTAAATATGGTCAAATTGTCCCCCCAAATAAACTGAAATGTAAACTGTCCGATGGATAATAATAATAATAACTGTTTCGCTACGATGAGAGGCAACCTATCATAGCCACCAATCATAATCCAAAACATAAACTTCAAACGAATAAGGAATTACGGTGTGGTGCAGCGCAGCGGGAAATGTTATGTTGTGAAAAATGACATGCACGGATTACACGCATGCCTCGTTTACTGAGAATACCTCGAGTGTGTGAAGGCAATTGAATCCAGCACAGGAATGTCTGATACTGAACGAAAATACATTGATTAGCTATTGCAGAAAACAAAAAATCCAACCATAAACGATACCAAAAATGGGGTTTGATGCCATGAAAATCTTAAGCGTTAGACCTTTAAATGAAACATGTAAGTAATGCTCTTTTTAAAACCCAGTAATAACTTTCAACAGCTCAACAAGATCATGCGATACTCACATCCACTGCTGACTCGTTATTTATGCTCTTCAGCTTTTCACTCAAACTCGAGAGCACTTGAACCGATGCGTTTATGTTGGCGAAAGTGTTGATTTCCCGTGAGTTATTAGTAACTTTCTCAAAGCTGGAGAAGACGTGCTCAGCGTTTGTATCTGTAGCGCCAAGTCCAGTGTCAACGGTCTGTAACAACAGTGAGGATTCATGGGTGAGGAATAAGCTTTTGTACGTTCACATCTGCCCACAGGGGGAATATGGCTTTTGAATATCAGGCTATTTTAATTGGCTGCTTTATATTCTGCTGATATGTTTGGTACAAGTCTTTTTATAAATCAAGTGACGGAGACTCTTATCTTTAGTTATGAAGATTAGGCTTACGATCGCTTTCTGCAGCACACTCTCCACCCTTTGGTTCACACACCCTGACACCTCTGGTCTCCATTCCCCCCGCGTGGAGCTGAAAGGATGAACATAAAATCGTCAACAAATATGATTATCAACTAATCATAGAAGTAATGTTTTAAATGCCATTTAATTGCCTTAAATTAGTTTGATTCACATCCTCAAATTGAGTATACAAGGTGCCTTCTGTGATAGTCAACTAAATGTGTTTCGTGCACAGAACAAGCAACTGCGACGGGCATTTTTCAAGATTTTTTGACAATGTAAGAACCAAACAATCAATGGATTAATCAGAACAAAATCGTCCGAATGTTATCTGCTGATAATTAGTTGCAGCCTTACTTTATGCAGTCCCTTCGTCTTTGTCCGGCTGTGTCCTTGCATTTTAACACAGCAGTGAATCCAGCTTTGGTTTCTTCCCAATCGCCGTCGGCTGCACAGAATCTATCGCCTTGATCGTCTGTTTTGAGGCAGAAAAGTTAAGGCTTAAAGTGTAGTATCGGCGCAAAATCATCCCATGGTCTTTTTCAGCACTTACATACATCAAATTAACAGAGAAATCCTGGAGAGTCGCTAACAGCCGGACGTGGCTAACACTGATTAGCTTGGGGCAGTACGGTGAAGGCATCCAAACCTCTTTTTTTAACCACTAATGCTGCTGAAAATAACACTAAACCTCTCCAGTAGCATGAGAAGAGTCCCTACACATAAAACGAAGCACCAACAACATAGTTAGTGAACCCAGCGTTTATTAAAAGAGTGTTTTAAAGACTTACCTACTGGCCCCTGTACCAGCTCCTCTCATAGTAAAGTCCATTTAAGTCGATTACCAAAGTCAATCCAAAAGGAAGGAGCCCATTGGTGCTTTGTTTTATGTGTAGGGACTCTTCTCATGCTGCTGTAGAGGTTTGGTGTTATTTTGAGCAGTATAAGTGGTTAAAAAAGACGTTTTAATGTCTATAGCGTACTGCCCCGAGCTAATCAGTGTTAGCCACGTCAGGCTGTTAACGACTCTCCAAGATTTCTCCGCTTATAGTTCATATACAAAATAAAGGTCTCGATGGTTTATTTGATGTGTGTAAGTGTCAAAAAAAGACCATTGGATGACTTTGTGCCAGAAGTACACAAGTAGTGTTGAAATGTAATCTATTGTAAGCAAATATGGATTTGATGTAAGACAAAGTGTTTTTCTGACAATATTTGAACGTATACTAAAACATACCATATATGATATTGACATCAGTTGAAGCAGTTCTTGTTTCATTGCACCTGTTCTTAAATTTGCATTTTAAGTTTGGCCTTTTCGAGGGTTCATCACACGGAACAATTGCATCACCTTCATAAACGTTACTTTCAGGAGGACCTGCAAGGATCACAAAAGCCCGTCATGTATTTTCAGTTTACACAAAGATTCGTTGAAATGAATGGGTGAAGAAGACGGACACAAGAAAATGTACTTACCTGCGGATTGTATGTCTGTGAAGGTGTTAACGCTTTCCCATGTGACATCATAATCTTCATTGCCGCTCCCTATGTCACACTTGACTCTAACACTCATTAAATCCGATTTCTTTCTGCAGCGCGGAAATGATGGCACCGTGGTGATGACAATGTTCGGCAGGAGGGATATGTCTATTACAGCGCTGGCTTTGTGAGTTATGGAAATTGAGCCTGACGTTTGATGATAGAGACATGTGTACTCTCCTTAGACAGGAAAAAAGACAAACAAGCTGTGAGAACACAATGTTGCCACCTTTTCGATCATCTCCATAGCAACGCCTCTCTGTACTTCCGTTCTAACCTCTGACTTTTCAGGCTTTTTTACGTAGCTGGTTATAATTTGTAGCATTATAAAATATAAATGAGCACAGAGAGAGTGAGATACTTGCTACAGCTGCATTATCTATCTATCTATCTATTCACTGCTTTGTTCTCGATAACGGCGCTCACTCTCCTTGTTCATTGTATTGCCTCTCTCTCTCTCTCTCTCTCTTGATATGAGCTAATTGGCTGTTGTAACAGGTGACGTGTTACGTTCTAAAACCAGCTGCTGGCGATTTGACCAGCTGAATCGCAGGCGACAACATCAGCCGGTTTGAGTCCAGACGAGACGGCTCAGTTCACACCGCTGCAACAGTTTTGTCCCGTTGTGAATCGTTGGTCTGAACTGGGCTTTAGCAACAGTAAGCAGAGCTGTCTTTCACCAAAGGGACATGCAGACACATGTGCATTTGTACAACAGCCAATAGAAACGCTCTCTCTCTCTCTCTGAAATGACCTGTGATTGGCCAAACTCCCCCGTCACGGTCTGGAGGAGGCGCAGAAGTCTAGTTGTCTCTCAGAACACTTGAATTACAACATGATAAAACATTACTACGGTGGTTTGACCAAAAAATAATCTGCCTCCTCCAGCTTTCAATACAGTACTTGAGTAGATTACACCTCTGATTCCTCATTTAGACATTCACTGAAAGCCAGCTCGCGGGCTAATTAAGTCAAACGTAAATACAGTGGCTGAAAAAAATATACCTGTCCAGCGTTGTGATACGACTGTAAGTTTGACACTTGTCTCCAGTGCTGTCGATGTCACAGTTGACTCTGTGCCGGAAAATATCTGAAATACTTTGCCCTCATGTTTCAGCTGCCACACTGGCGAGGCGTTCAGTTTCTCCGTTAATGTGCAGGTGAGAGTGGGCTGCTGCTTGTTGCACACGGTGCCAGATGGCATCTTTAAATGGACAACACCTGCGGAAAATAAGCGTTACATCAGCGTAAAATCAGCTGCCTCGTGTTGTTTATTCAATCCAGGTTTTAAAACGGAGAACGGTTTCTTCCCACCCTGCGTTAGACATAATTACCTGTGACATCCATATTAAAGGACGCTGACAGATTGCTGCTCAGGCGTCCAGATGTTTCGATCAAATCTTGTTGTTTGATGTTGTCAGAAAACATCATTTCAAAATCTGCGATGATGCTGCCGACCCTTCGGTGAAGACAAGGAGCAGATTTCAGTCACATATCATATAAAACAGAAGAATAACAGAAATAGTTTAATGTGGTAAACAAGGCATGTACCTGTATTTGGTAATTGTTAAGATGTCAAATCCCCTCAAAGTGCTGTAGACTTTTTTCATCTGAAAGGCAACAACTCAGTCACACGTTGGTAAACTAACGGCACACGACGATACCTGAATTAAAGACATCCCTCCTGATCTGGCAAAACTCATAAAGGTCCCATATAATGCTTAATTAATTAATTTGGGCGGCAGTAGCTCAGTCCATAGGTGACTTGGCTGGGAACCATAGGGTCGCTGGTTCAAGTCCTTGTGTGGACCATGTATGGAGCGTGGACTGGTGGCTGGAGAGGTGCCAGTTCATCTCCTGGGCACTGCCGAGGTGCTGTTGAGCAAGGCACCGAACCCCCAACTGCTTGGGGCGCTGGTCACTGGCAGCCCCCTCGCTCTAACATCTCTCCTTAATTGCATGTATAGGTCCTGGTTGTGCATGTGTGTGTATTTCGGCCTGTGTTTGTAACAAGATTAATAATAAGAGTGAAAAAATTCAATTTCCGGTGCGGGATAAATAAAGTAATTCTTCTTCTTTATTAGCCTCATACTTCTACTAGAATATGTGTTAAAGAAATGTATAAAATATTATCAGAAATGTTCTTTTCATGCATATAATACAAAGTGTTTTTCTTCAGAGTGTTTGTTGCAAAGTATGTGCCTGCATGTCTGAACCAATTTTATTTGACCCATCTGGGGAAAGTCTGATAACGATTTCCCTCCCAAAGAGAACTGTGGAAGTAACAGCAGCTGTGACCTTGTAGAAACTCTTGTGTGGAAAATAGTATCTGTATGTAACTGGTTAATGATTATTCATGTACTCTTTAATAAAAAGACACGGAAGGAGAATGGAAGGCGGAGAGAATTTGCAGTGGGACAAGCCAAGCAGTGCTCGTTGACCTCCTCTCTCCCCGTGTCAGATACGTAAAAAGTGTCTCTTGTCTCTGATTTGATGAAAACTGTTTATTCTTGTAAAAGAGTATCAGGAAGTCTCCATGTGTTGTTTCTGTCAAGGCAACTGAAAGATTTTGACAATATGTTTACAAGCTTTAATGTTTAAAAGTACTGTCCGTCTCATACTGAATATATCTGTATTCACATTGAAATCTCATTATTTACAGTATAGGACCTTTAAGTGCTGTGTTGTTTATACATAAGGATGAGTTTTTACCTCTTGTAACAGCTGGTTGTGACACTTCTGAAACTCCTGAGATGAATTTTCTTTCAGACAATTGTGATGCTCCGGTCCACTCAACGTAACCGATCCTTCGATAGTGACTGAAAAGGAAGAAGACACATGTTCACACGCACACGCATGCGTACGCACGCACGCACGCACACACACACACACACACACACACGCACGCACAAGCACACAAGCACACACGCACACACGCACACGCACGGTACTTTTTCCAGGCGTTATGGGATTCTGGGATTCTTGATGGAGTGTTTTGCTTCACGACACTGCTGATGTTTTAGCCCTGAGTTGTGGATGTTACCGACCATCCAGTCCCATTAAAGGGAGCATTATTATTAACAGATGAACGCACTGGGAAGATTCGAAGAGCTGGGACATTTTGTTGACTAATTAATAAACCTGTTTATTGCTTAAACTTTTGTTTTAAGTTCATGTTTAAGCGAAAACACAAATTTTTTAACCATTGTAAATTGAATATTGGACCGTTGGTTTAGCAAATCAAGCAATATGAAGACACACGACCCTTTTCACTACTTCCTGACATTTTATTGACCAAATAAAGAACATTGTGGATTAATGGAATTACTGTTAATTGCGGCTCTGAGACTTTGTCATCATGGGCCTAACATAGCAGTAGGCCAATTAGTTCAATCAGATCAAATCACTTTCCTCTGTATCATGTTTCCCTCATCAATTCATCTTATTCTAATTATGGTTAAAGGCATATGTCTAACCACTGATTATGAAAATATGTTCGAAAATGTGCTACTAAAAATGCAGAGTTATTTATTTTATCGCCCCTGCACAACCAGGGATATAAAAACAGCACATGAGACACACATGAAACACGGACACACACACACGCACGCACACACACACACACACAGACACACATACACACACACACACACACACACACACACACATGCACACAAAGACACACACGGACACACACACACACACACACACACACGGACACACAGACACACACACACACAGACACACACGGACACACACACACACACACACACGCACACAAAGACACACACAGACACACACACACACACACACACGCACACAGACACACACGGACACACACGGACACACAGACACACACACACACACACACACACACACACACACACACAGACACACACACACACATGCACACAAAGACACACACAGACACACACATACACACACACACAGACACACACAGACACACACACACACGCACACAAAGACACACACGGACACACACGGACACACAGACACAAACACACACACACTTGCATATGCAAACACAGTAGTAAAAAAAAATAAAAGAGTCAAGACCAAATACCTGTTTTGGTTGAAACACACATGGGAGCAGGTTTGCCGCTGAAGGTGCATTCGGTGCCACAACATTTCGGACTAGATTTACAAACTTTATCGCTCCATCTGAAGTTTTGCTTGCAGCTGCACTCTGTACCGGTCTGGACACTCCGACACTCTTAGGAATAAAAAGTGTAACATTTTAAATTGGTGATTTCATTCTTATTCTTTCTTATTTTAAATATTAATCAGAAGGCACAGTATGTTTACCTGTTGTCATTTGAAGGTTGTCAACATTCAGGGAGGTGTTTCTCACAAACGGTTTCCTAATCATCTCGGATAAGTTTGCGATTGCGCTCTTCTCTATTGTCACTTTGACGTAATACATTTGTGTTGAATTGTCTGAAACGTCCAAAAGAAACGTCAACCTGAATGCAATACATTTCAAAACACCATACACACCATATCTGTTTGGAACACTGTTCATTTGAAGGTCAAAATGAAAAAGCGTTTACCTCCTCCGACAGCCTGGAAGTCAAAAGAAAATCATTCAATTAAATGTAATTTAATGTTGCTCCTTTGATTTTGAAGATCTAATGTATTGTGATAGTGAAATACCTGGCAGATGTTCTGTCCCAGGACGTAAAGGACTAGAAGGGCCCACATCGTGTTCCTGCAAATAATCAGTAACATTAGAAGAAATTTATAGTTGCGTCAGGTTAACAGAAGTCTGGTGATTGACTGATGATGTAATACCTACAGTCCTGTATTTTATTATAGTTTAACACTGTAACTCAGACATGTCTCCTTAACATAAAGACCAATGAAGCGGTGCTTCGTAAAATGGCCCTAAACCGACTAAAATACCCCGCAAGCAAGTAGCATGGGTCGGCCAAAAAGTACAACAAAGACTGAGGTTTGATGCTAAAAGGCACACGTGTGGTTGCTGCGACTGCTGGAGCTGGTGCCCACTTCACTGACAACATGCTGCGGCATCCTACTGAACCTCCTTTATCCCTGGGGTCAAGTGGCTTTTTCCCCCTGGGTTGACTTGTTTTAAAACTATGTAAATGCTGTTAACTCATGTGTAGCTATTTTCTGTGATACACATTTGTTAGCGAGTCTAGTTTTCTACATACGCAAAGTCACTTTCAGAAGGCAAGGTACTTGGGGAAGACTGTGTTTTGGCTTTCATTGAGGTTAACTTTTAAATTCTGGTTTTAGTCTGATCACTGATGTGTCTGACTGGATTGTAGGCATTGATTACGCTTTAGAGAATATATTACTGTGGTGCAGTGCCTTTGGGGGGTATTTAGAACAATACATTTCTCACATTTTATATTTTTGAAAATGATAAATGAATGAAAAATGAATGAGCCCCAGTTCATGTTAATATGTGTTGGTTTGTGTGTTTAAAAAAGCTAAACCTAAAGTGTGTTTATGTCAGATGGAGGGAGAAGATCAAACTGTGGCCTTCATCGTAAAGATGTTAATAGAGTTGTTGTCTGTTCGTCTCTATGTGCCCTGTGATAGACTGGCGTCCTGTCCAGGGTGTACCCCGCCTCACGCCCGATGTCAGCTGGGACCGGCTCCAGCCCCCCCGCGACCCCGACAGGGATAAGCGGTTGAAGATGAATGAATGCATGAATGTTTCAACACCAGATCAGGAAATACATCAATACAGCCTCGAATGATGGTGTCACCGAGTACGCAGGTCTATGTACTGATCCGATACCGTGTAATTCAGCACCTCATAAAACCACTTTAAAGTAGATTATTTGTATTATTTTTAATAAAAGAGAGTTTTCATTCTCTGTATGAACAAATCCTAGCACATCCATGCATAATATGTAGCATACAGCGGTTACAAAAATAGTTATACACATGTTTTTTATTTAAATGAAGTGTCACAATCTTTTATCTATTAATTTTGACTGTGAGCGTGTTAGCTTTTGTTTTGGGTTTTGTTTTTTTACGCACTGGTATTGGATCAGTAATCGGTATCGTCAGATATCAGAATCAGTATCAGGAAGAAAATATGATGTTGTAACAACTCTGCATTTTATCTTAAACATTTCACAGACTCATTTTCTTACAGGACAGTGGAAAAACTCCTGCAGCCGGGTTTACTATTAAAGAATCTTTTACCAAAGAATAAAATTGAAGGCATAACTCCACACCAAAACATTTGATTTAAGTTTTATGTTGAGCATGTTCTCCAAAAACACAACACAACACAACACACACATTTACCTTCATTTGCTTTACAGTGTGGACAGTTCAGGATGCCCTCCATCATTAAACCCTTGATGTGGATCAAGGAAAACGTATTCAAACTAAGTGTTACCATCTTTTATCTATTGATTTTGACTGCGAGCATGTTAGAAGAAGTTATAAGTTAGCTACAATTATTTTGTTTCAAGATTGTTCTGAGAATGTAACATGTAATGTTATAGTAATGTTTTCCGTGGGAGGTTTTTGGATTTGGTTCCCAGGATGTTCTTTTTAAAGGTAGGATGGCGTTCTCCTCCTTTGTGATCATGTAACATTGTTTACACAGTGTCTTAAAGGACATTGTATAATCTTTTACCTCAATAATGCAATGGACTTGTATTCTAGTCTTTGGACTACTCAAGGCGCTTTCACACTACTTGTCACATTCACAGACATTCAAACTGATGGCAGTGGACATCTACATACCATCTAATCTGATCTAACCATTCACACCACATTTACACACCCATGCGCAGCACGGGGAGCAATTCGGGGTTCAGTGTCTTGCCCAAGGACACTTCGACATGTGGACCGGGGGAGCTGGCGATCAAACCGCTGATCTCTCAAATTGAGGACGACCCACTCTACCAGTGAGCCACAGCCGCCCCACAAAAGCTTCTCCAGCTTCTGTAGTTAAAATGTGGCACATTTACCCTTCTAGGAACATTATTTGAAATGTTAAACTTCCTTAAAATGTTCTTTGAACATTAAAACAGTTTCTTCTTTAGTAGTTAACGTTCCCTGGGACCTTAAAAAATGCTGTTACTACACTGTATTTTTTCATTTAATGATTAACAATAATATTACAGTTGAACAGCTAAATGATCCTTTAATTTCTCAAAGTGGGTTCGTCGGTTTATGATGAGCAATTTGATGTGGTTTACTTCTATCCCATTAACAGCGTTTCTTATCGGACTTAATGTTAGATAATAGTGATATGACTGCACTGAATCCCTGAGATGAAAAACAACAACAAATGGCATTCAGAGAAATTCAGAGTATATTACAAAAAGCTCAAAAAGACAATGCAACACTTAACTTTAAGTATGTGCATATTATGTTTAATTGTAACAGCGTGTATGACATATAATTCCTGTGTTTTATAGAAAAACAATAAAAGATCAGCTGACCTGTTCTCCTTGGTTTGCATCAGTGAACCGTCACGGCAGCGTCTGTCGCCGACAGAGCTGATGCAGGTATAAGGAAACTTAAAACAAGAGTTTACTGTTGGGCGACATGCAAAGTAAAAGAGGCTATTAGGTTGAAGTCATTTGACTTTCAAAAAGGCAAACATGCTGGTTATTTAATTTCCAATAACAATAGTGATACAGAGCACTGATCCAAGGCCAGGGTTGAATTAATAGGCTGTAAGCTTCCCTTTGTGGAAGTCACTGTGGTCATTCTTGCGTGAGGAAACATCAGGTTTGACAAACACACAACAAACAAATAAATAGATATAAATGCACCGAATTATTATTTATGGTTAAAATAATAAACCGTGCACAAATTTAACAGGAATTCAAGTGTAAACCTTTCAAATGCAGCAACAAACTGGTCGAACCTTTAAGATGAATTGAAGTGCGTCCTTATACATTATTTTGATTGATTGGAGTTTTTTTGGGTAAAACATATTTGTGACACTTCTGAATGTTAAAGTATGTGTAAAGATGTTTGTGTAGGTGCAGAGTGAAGCCGACGTTTCACAGGATCTCATGGCACATTCAAAACCACATGCAGCAGAGGCGCAGAGACGTAAGGAAACATCAGGTTTGACTTTCACACAACAAACAAATAAATAGATATAAGTGCACCGAATTATTATTTATGGTTAAAATAATAAACCATGCACAAGCAACTTGGAAAGAAAATCTTCAAATTTAACAGGAATTCAAGTGTAAACCTTTCAAATGCAGCAACAAACTGGTCAAACTTTTAACATGAATGATATCATATATATCAGTGATGTTTAATCCAGCTATTAAGTCAGTATCAGTGCGACATCTAACATCAGTATTGGATTGGTGCGTCCTTATACATTATTTTGATTGATTGGAGTTTTTTTGGGGTAAAACATAGTTGTGACATTTCTAATTGTTAAAGTATCTGTAATCTGCTGACCTCCAGCAGAAGCACATTCAGCCATAGACTCATTCTCCCCCGGTGTCACACTGAACGCCGGAGGAAGTCTTTTCTTCCGGTGGCCATCAAACTCTATAATTCATCTCCCCTCAGTCAGGTAAGGAACAGTGGAGACACTGTATCCTGAAAATGTCACTTTGTCACTTTATACCATCACTGCACCACTTTATTCAGTTGTACTTTATTCAGTTGTACTGTCACTTACTTCAGTAAGTAATGCTGCTATACGACACTGTCACTTTATATCACCACTACATCACTTTATTTATTTATTAATGGTTTACTGTAACTATCTGCTGATACACTTATTGTGCTTTAGGACATGCTGCTACATTTCACTGTGGTTACTGTAACTGACTGAAGTACGAAATGCTGCTACACTCCACTGTGCCATACTGTCACTTAGTTCTGTAGGACATGCTGCTATATTTTTAACATTTTTAACACTTATAACTTATCGCTCCTTCTCACTTATCTAGTTTGTACTTATTTTATTTCAATCTGCTGCTAAACTGCACGCTGCGTATTGTTGTATATTGTATATACCTACGCTTAACCACGATGTCTGTTGCACTCTGTCACACTTGGATCATTGCTTGATTTATCTGACATTAGCTTTATTTTGATTTGATTTATGTTTATGCTTATTGTTACTCTGATCCTTTTCCTCCTTTGTATTGAAACTGTTGCAAAATAATTTCCCTCGGGATAAATAAAGCTTCTTGAATCTTGAATCTTGAATCTTAAAGATGTTTGTGTAGGTGCAGAGTGAAGCTGACATTTCACAGAATCTCATGGCACATTCAAAACCACATGCAGCAGAGGCGAAAAAACAGTGTGCAGAGAGGTCTATGGCCTGCAATTGCAGCCTTTTACAGCCTGTTCGGTTTACAGACCAGTTAGAAGGATTATACAACCCTTGTGTTTAGGACTCAGCGGAGCACAGATAGTCTTTGTGAGGCAGGACGACTCGTTTTTAATCCCATTTGGATATTTAACTCTGAGCTCACGACAAAGGTGTCATTTGTTGCAAAGACGCTATGAATGCGAATGTTCAGTAAAACAGGTCTCATGAGATACAGATCTATGGATTCATCACGTAGCAGGTAAAAGTCCAAAATGACGCTATATTACATGAGACGTCATCAAATGTTGATGAGATGCTCAGATACGTTTCCGGTTCATTAAAGCATTCTGATAAAGACTCACATTTTATTTATAAAACATGAGTATACTTTACTTTTTGGCCCAATCAAATCCAAACATCGGTATAACAGCACTATCACAATATGTAAAACATTGTATCTGATGTTGTTCTCAGGTGATATGATATAAATATTATAATACATAAACAATGTGGGTGGGACCATATTAAATATGGATCAGATGTTCAGTCAGCTGCGGTCTGATGGAGGCTCCCCACTGATCACAGCTTTCATTCATTGCGATGCAACCTGAACTCATTATTCTTTTAAATCAGCATTTGTATTTTGTCATGTTGTGCTACTGTCGCCTCACAGCGAGAAGGTTACAGTTTCGCATCCCGGCCTGGGCCTTTCTGTGTGGAGTTTGCATGTTCTCCCCGTGTCTGCGTGGGTTTTCTCTGGGTTCTCCGGTTTCCTCCCACAGTCCAAAGACGTGCACGTGTTCGGTTCATTGCTGACTAAAAATCACCCGTAGGTGTGAATGGTTGTATGTCTCTGTTTGTCTCTATGTGCCCTGTGATAGACTGGCGTCCTGTCCAGGGTGTACCCCGCCTCACGCCCGATGTCAGCTGGGATCGGCTCCAACCCCCCCCGTGACCCCGACCCCGGGATAAGCGGTTGAAGATGAATGAATGAATGAATGTTACTGTGCTATTCAATTCAATTAAATGTTATTTATAGTGCCAAATCCTAACAAAAGTTATCTCAGGACACTTTACAGAGTAGGTACAGACCACACTCTATGACTTATTTATGATTTACATGGACCCAATAATTCCCCCGTAGAGTACGGTGGCAACGAAAACCTTCCCTATAACAGACAGGAACGTCAGACAGACCCAGCTCTGTGGAGGACGGACATCTGTCTGCACCTATATGTACACTGGAGATGAAATTAGAGAACAAATTGGCAGAGGGCGTGGCTATTACCATATCAATTCTGTATCATCAATAAGACTAAGGATGTACACATCAAAATTTTACACATTTATCCTACAAATCTATATTTTCCAGATTCCTAGATAATGAGAATAAATGTAATTTTTGCAACAATGATCCTGAATCGTTGACACGTCTGTAATTGTTTACATTCTGCTTCCTTTTGGGCTTGAATGTTCAAAGTATGTATTTGTTAAAATGAACTGTAACATCAGAATTGAATGTAGAAAAGTCATTCTGTATTATTGAACATGAGATATATAATATTGAGTTCATTGTTAACTTGTTGATTTTATATGGAAACAAAGACGATCCCCTACGTCATCACTTTCCAAAATGAAATTTCAGAATCATCCAAAATCTCAGAATGTATCGACCCTAAAATAAGTATTAAAAGTCTTAATATTTAAAACTAATTTCAATTAAAAGTGTTTATTTTAAATATGCAGTGTCAGCAGTTTTAGGCCACTCCCCCTTTAGAATGTTGTTCTGGCTGATCAGTTGAAAGAATGTAATGATGTCATCAGATTTAGGCCACACCCCCTTTTAGAATGGAACTCTCGTGAGAAGAATCCACTCAGGATAAAAACTCCACTTGGATCGTTTTTTGGAGACATTCGACAGCAACGATGTCTTCCCCTGAACCATTTCCGATAAAACCATGCGACATAATCTCCAACAAGAAGATAAACTACCTGGTGTTGGACTTTAACGGCGAAGGCGGTTTTGGTAAAGTGACTAAGTGCCTCAATTTAAAAACATCTGAGGTAACGGCGATCAAGATCCTCAAAGACACTGAAGATGAGTTCATTCAAAGAGAAGTGCACATGCTGAATATGATCAGGACACTTGACCCAGAGGAGAAGAACTTGGTGCGATTCATCGACAACTTCACGTTCCAGGACATGTCCTGTCTCGCCTTCGAGATGCTGGACCGAAGCCTTTGGGACCTGATTATTCAGAGACAGGAACCATTGTCTCCCAACGAAATCCGCCCCATCACACATCAGCTACTTGTAGCATTTGAAGCCCTGAAGAGCATCGGCATAATACACACAGATTTGAAGCCTGACAACGTCATGCTCGTCAATCACCAGGATGAGCCCTTCAGGGTGAAATTAATTGACTTTGGTTTGGCCCTTCCAGCCTCTGAAGTAGAAGAGGGAAGGCTCATGCAAGCCTTGGGGTACAGGGCTCCAGAGGTGGACTTGGGCCTCCCCATAACTGAAGCCGTCGACATGTGGGGTCTAGGATGTGTCATGGCCTTCCTTTATTTTGGCAGACACCTCTTCCCTATACAATCAACATACCACACAATGGGAGCCCTCTGCCATCTGCTCGGTCAGCCAGGAGACCACCTGCTGAATGCTGCACAAAACGCCTCCCAGTATTTCCGCAGGATAAAGTCCATGAAAAATCCAGGATGGAAATTTAAGACAGCAAAGCAGTACATGAAGTCAACTGGAGTCAAGCCCAAACATATAAACTGGTCTTTTAGCTCTGCTATCAGTTTGGAAGATGCAGTAGAGAGCCACTATGAGGTGCAGGACGATGTTGAGAATGTGGACAGGAAAGGATTTATACACCTCTTGAAAAGTTTGCTTGATCCAGATGGCGAGACAAGAATCACACCGGAGCAGGTCCTGCATCATTGTTTTGTTGGCATGCATAACCTGAGAGAGGACAGAGATACCAGCTCTTATGCCAAAGAGGCGTTTGGGTTGATGACCGTTTGCCGCCTGGATGATTCAAATGAGTCTTTGGATTTTCATAAAGACAAACAGTCAACCCACTCACACATCAACAGCTCCAATTATGATGAAGACGACCTGCAAGCAGCAACAGTGTCTTCCTCTGTACCATTTCCGATAGGAAAACATGACATCCTCTCCAACGGGTCTTCACACTACCTTGTATTGGACTTCAATGGAGAGGGCAGTTTTGGCAAAGTGGCAAAGTGTGTCAACATAGAAACATCTGAGACAACCGCGGTCAAGATCCACAAAGAAAGTGACGATGAGTTCATTCAAAAAGAAGTGAACATGCTGAAGGAACACAGGACCTTAGACTCAGAAAAAAAGAACTTGGTGCCATTCATCGACAACGTCACGTTCCAGGATACGTCCTGTCTCGCCTTCGAGATGCTGGACCAAAGCCTTTGGGACCTGATTATTCAGAGGCAGGAACCTTTGTCTCTCAACGAAATCCGCCCCATCACACATCAGCTACTTGTAGCATTTGAAGCCCTGAAGAGCATCGGCATAATTCACACAGATTTGAAGCCTGACAACATAATGCTCGTCAATCACCAGGATGAGCCTCTCAGGGTGAAATTAATTGACTTAGGTTTGGCCCTTCCAGCCTATGAAGCAGAAGAGGGAATGATCATGCAAGCCTTGGGATACAGGGCTCCAGAGGTGGACTTGGCCCTCCCCATAACTGAAGCCGTCGACATGTGGGGACTAGGATGTGTCATGGCCTTCCTTTATTTTGGCAGACACCTCTTCCCTATACAATCAACATACCACGCAATGGGAGCCCTCTGCCGTCTGCTCGGTCAGCCAGGAGACCACCTGCTGAATGCTGCACAAAACGCCTCCCAGTATTTCCGCAGGATAAAGTCCATTAAAAATCCAGGATGGAAGTTTAAGACCACAAAGCAGTACATGAAGTCAACTGGAGTCAAGCCCAAACATATAAACTGGACTTTTAGCTCTGCTATCAGTTTGGAAGATGCAGTAGAGAGCCACTATGAGGTGCAGGACGATGTTGAGAATGTGGACAGGAAAGGATTTATACACCTCTTGAAAAGTTTGCTTGATCCAGATGGCGAGACAAGAATCACACCGGAGCAGGCCCTGCATCATTGTTTTGTTGGCATGCATAACCTGAGAGAGGACAGAAATACCAGCTCTTATGCCAAAGAAGCGTTTGGGTTGATGACCGTTTGCCGCCTGGATGATTCAAAGGAGTCATTGGATTTTCATAAAGACAAACAGTCAACCCACTCACACATCAACAGCTCCAATTATGATGAAGACGACCTGCAAGCAGCAACAGTGTCTTCCTCTGCACCATTTCCGATAGGAAAACATGACATCCTCTCCAACGGGTCTTCACACTACCTTGTATTGGACTTCAATGGAGAGGGCAGTTTTGGCAAAGTGGCAAAGTGTGTCAACATAGAAACATCTGAGACAATCGCGGTCAAGATCCACAAAGAGAATGACGATGAGTTCATTCAAAAAGAAGTGAACATGCTGAAGGAACACAGGACCTTAGACTCAGAAAAAAAGAACTTGGTGCCATTCATCGACAACGTCACGTTCCAGGACATGTCCTGTCTCGACTTGGAGATGCTGGACCAAAGCCTTTGGGACCTGATTATTCAGAGACAGGAACCATTGTCTCCCAACGAAATCCGCCCCATCACACATCAGCTACTTGTAGCATTTGAAGCCCTGAAGAGCATCGGCATAATTCACACAGATTTGAAGCCTGACAACGTCATGCTCGTCAATCACCAGGATGAGCCCTTCAGGGTGAAATTAATTGACTTAGGTGTGGCCCTTCCAGCCTATGAAGCAGAAGAGGGAATGATCATGCAAGCCTTGGGGTACAGGGCTCCAGAGGTGGACTTGGGCCTCCCCATAACTGAAGCCGTCGACATGTGGGGACTAGGATGTGTCATGGCCTTCCTTTATTTTGGCAAAGACCTCTTCCCTATAAAATCAACATACCACGCAATGGGAGCCCTCTGCCATCTGCTCGGTCAGCCAGGAGACCACCTGCTGAATGCTGCACAAAACGCCTCCCAGTATTTCTGCAGGATAAAGTCCATTAAAAATCCAGGATGGAAGTTTAAGACCCCAAAGCAGTACATGAAGTCAACTGGAGTCAAGCCCAAACATATAAACTGGACTTTTAGCTCTGCTATCAGTTTGGAAGATGCAGTAGAGAGCCACTATGAGGTGCAGGACGATGTTGAGAATGTGGACAGGAAAGGATTTATACACCTCTTGAAAAGTTTGCTTGATCCAGATGGCGAGACAAGAATCACACCCGAGCAGGCCCTGCATCATTGTTTTGTTGGCATGCATAACCTGAGAGAGGACAGAGATACCAGCTCTTATGCCAAAGAGGCGTTTGGGTTGATGACCGTTTGCCGCCTGGATGATTCAAATAAGTCTTTGGATTTTCATAAAGACAAACAGTCAACCCACTCACACATCAACAGCTCCAATTATGATGAAGACGACCTGCAAGCAACAGTGTCTTCCTCTGCACCATTTCCAATAGGAAAACATGACATCCTATCCAACGGGTCTTCACACTACCTTGTATTGGACTTCAATGGAGAGGGCAGTTTTGGCAAAGTGGCAAAGTGTGTCAACATAGAAACATCTGAGACAATCGCGGTCAAGATCCACAAAGAGAGTGACAATGAGTTCATTCAAAAAGAAGTGAACATGCTGAAGGAACACAGGACCTTAGACTCAGAAAAAAAGAACTTGGTGCCATTCATCGACAACGTCACGTTCCAGGATACGTCCTGTCTCACCTTTGAGATGCTGGACCAAAGCCTTTGGGACCTGATTATTCAGAGGCAGGAACCATTGTCTCCCAACGAAATCCGCCCCATCACACATCAGCTACTTGTAGCATTTGAAGCCCTGAAGAGCATCGGCATAATTCACACAGATTTGAAGCCTGACAACGTCATGCTCGTCAATCACCAGGATGAGCCCTTCAGGGTGAAATTAATTGACTTAGGTGTGGCCCTTCCAGCCTATGAAGCAGAAGAGGGAATGATCATGCAAGCCTTGGGGTACAGGGCTCCAGAGGTGGACTTGGGCCTCCCCATAACTGAAGCCGTCGACATGTGGGGACTAGGATGTGTCATGGCCTTCCTTTATTTTGGCAAAGACCTCTTCCCTATAAAATCAACATACCACGCAATGGGAGCCCTCTGCCATCTGCTCGGTCAGCCAGGAGACCACCTGCTGAATGCTGCACAAAACGCCTCCCAGTATTTCCGCAGGGTGAAGTCCATGAAAAATCCAGGATGGAAGTTTAAGACCCCAAAGCAGTACATGAAGTCAACTGGAGTCAAGCCCAAACATATAAACTGGACTTTTAGCTCTGCTATCAGTTTGGAAGATGCAGTAGAGAGCCACTATGAGGTGCAGGACGATGTTGAGAATGTGGACAGGAAAGGATTTATACACCTCTTGAAAAGTTTGCTTGATCCAGATGGCGGGACAAGAATCACACCGGAGCAGGCCCTGCATCATTGTTTTGTTGGCATGCATAACCTGAGAGAGGACAGAAATACCAGCTCTTATGCCAAAGAAGCGTTTGGGTTGATGACCGTTTGCCGCCTGGATGATTCAAATAAGTCTTTGGATTTTCATAAAGACAAACAGTCAACCCACTCACACATCAACAGCTCCAATTATGATGAAGA
Organism: Echiichthys vipera; assembly: GCF_963691815.1. Taxonomy (NCBI): domain Eukaryota; kingdom Metazoa; phylum Chordata; class Actinopteri; order Perciformes; family Trachinidae; genus Echiichthys; species Echiichthys vipera. Next base: position 7,856,982 of record NC_139837.1, read on the forward strand.
CGACCTGCAATCAGCAACAATGTCTTCCTCTGCACCATTTCCGATAGGAAAACATGACATCCTCTCCAACGGGTCTTCACACTACCTTGTGTTGGACTTCAATGGAGAGGGCAGTTTTGGCAAAGTGGCAAAGTGTGTCAACATAGAAACATCTGAGACAATCGCGGTCAAGATCCACAAAGAGAATGACGATGAGTATATTCAAAAAGAAGTGAACATGTTGAAGGAACTCAGGACCTTAGACTCAGAAAAAAAGAACTTGGTGCGATTCATCGACAACTTCACGTTCCAGGATACGTCCTGTCTCGCCTTCGAGATGCTGGACCGAAGCCTTTGGGACCTGATTATTCAGAGACAGGAACCATTGTCTCCAAACGAAATCCGCCCCATCACACATCAGCTACTTGTAGCATTTGAAGCCCTGAAGAGCATCGGCATAATTCACACAGATTTGAAGCCTGACAACGTCATGCTCGTCAATCACCAGGATGAGCCCTTCAGGGTGAAATTAATTGACTTTGGTTTGGCCCTTCCAGCCTCTGAAGCAGAAGAGGGAATGATCATGCAAGTCTTGGGGTACAGGGCTCCAGAGGTGGACTTGGGCCTCCCCATAACTGATGCCGTCGACATGTGGGGACTAGGATGTGTCATGGCCTTCCTTTATTTTGGCAGACACCTCTTCCCTATACAATCAACGTACCACGCAATGGGAGCCCTCTGCCAACTGCTCGGTCAGCCAGGAGACCACCTGCTGAATGCTGCACAAAACGCCTCCCAGTATTTCCGCAGGATAAAGTCCATGAAAAATCCAGGATGGAAATTTAAGACAGCAAAGCAGTACATGAAGTCAACTGGAGTCAAGCCCAAACATATAAACTGGTCTTTTAGCTCTGCTATCAGTTTGGAAGATGCAGTAGAGAGCCACTATGAGGTGCATGACGATGTTGAGAATGTGGACAGGAAAAGATATATACACCTCTTAAAACAATTGCTCAACCCCGATGGCGGGACAAGAATCACACCGAAGCAGGCCCTGCATCATCGTTTTGTCACAATGCAACACCTGGATGAAGACACAGATAGCAACTCTTATGCAAAAGCGGCATTTGACTTGATGAGCGTTTGCCCCCCGGCTGATTCAAATGAATCACTGAACTTTCTCGGAGACATACAGCCAACCCCCTCACACATCAGAAGCTCTTGGTCCGAAGACGACGACGACCACCAAGCATGCAACGATGACCAATGGAAAGACATGACAGCAAAGATGTCTCCCCCTGAGCCAATTGCCAACGAAACCTACGGTGACAGAGCTTCGACTGCTGCTGATTCATCAGAGGATTTCAATGAGAGTGTGACTTCCACTCATGAAGAGTCTGGAGCTGCTTCTACCTCCGATTCAGACGATTATGACGATTCCGACGCTGCTGGTTTACAAATTGATGACAGAGCTTCAACAGCTGCTGATTCACCAGAGGATGTCAGAGAGAGTCTAACTTCTACTCATGAAGAGTCTGGAGCTGCTTCTACCTCCGATTCAGACGATTATGACGATTTAGACGCTGCTGGTTTACAAATTGATGACAGAGCTTCAACAGTTGCTGATTCACCAGAGGATGTCAGAGAGAGTGTTACTTCCACTCATGAAGAGTCTGGAGCTGCTTCTACCTCCGATTCAGACGATTTAGATGATTCAGACGATTCCGACGCTGCTGGTTTACAAATTGACGACAGAGCCTCAGCCACTGCTGGGTCCAGCGATGGAGCTCCAGCCGACGATGGTGCTGACTCAGCGGACAGGGCTGCAATCACCGCTGATCCGAATGATGGCCCGAGCGCTGCTACTGCACCTGGATTACCCGATCGTGACGACGTCAACACTGGACGCTGCAGAGCCGGCAGGAGAGTGGTCAAATTCTTCAGCCGAATGAAGAAGGGAGTGATTTCCTTGTTCAGACGTCGAGGGGGCTAACAACTTTTCGCCCTTGAGTAGGCTGTGTGGGTTTTTCTCTGGGTGCTCCAGTTTCCCACAGTCCAAAATTATCATGATTATGATGATTATGATAATTTTTATGATTGTCATTTGAGATGTCAAAAATACGTCTCAGTGTGAAACTGTAACTATGTGTGAACCCTGTGATAGGGGTTCATCTGACCTTACAGTTGTCTTTGTGAAAAACGTTTACTGTAATAAATGAAATAAAAAAGAAAGAAAAAATAAGAAGGCTCGTCTGCACATTAGTGAAGTTGTTCATCCGGACTTTCTGCCATAAAGTGTTTATTTTAATCCAAGCCATGATCTTTTCTAAACTTGACTCAGTTGTTCGTGAAGCATTCCTTATTTTGGGGCGGCAGTAGCTAAGTCCATAGGTGACTGGCTCGACTCCCTGTGTGGACTCAACATCTCGCTTTAACTTCCCTCCATTAATTGCATGTATACAGGTCCTGTCTGTGCATGTGTGTGTATTTAGGGCCTGTGTGTGTGTAACACGGATAACAATAATAGAGTGAAAAAATTGAATTTCCCTGTTGCGGGACTAATAAAGGAATTCTTCTTCTTGTTACTAAAAAAATGTTTGATCTAAAAAGTAACTGGTAGCCTCACTGAAGCGTCCAAATACATGCAAAAGTCGTAAAAATTGACCATGTTATCTTCTGAAATGCAAGAGTGCAGACATTTAAAATAGCATATTATGAAGACACTCAAGTAAAGCACAAATACCTCAGTTACCCAATTTCATGTGTGAATGTACTCACCACTGCTTAAACTTCCTGCAATGCAACTCGATAACACCATGCATTAGGCCAGCGGTGTCAAACTCCTATTCACAGTGGGCCAAATTTAAAAACCGGGACAAAGTGTCGGCCCAAACTCAATATTTACGATAAAAAAAAGAAAGACTGCAAATGTGCATGTTTTCCCTTCTCTCCAGATGTGTAACGTTGACCCTTTCCAGTGCAGGTCCTTGTTCTTGTCGTGGTGTTTCTCATGTTTGATTCTTTGGTTACAGCCACGGTGGCTCTGCAGACGAGACCAACAGCTCTTTACCTTCATAAACAGATCATCTTCCTCCCACTGCTGCTGAAAGATCCTGTCCTCCATCTTTCTTTGGGTCGTTTTTGTGGAGGGGTGGATTAAGTTTGTCTGCAGAGACTGGTAGCATGGATGCTCATGTTTGTCAACAGAAAAGTAGACGTGGATGTGCTTTATACTCGTGGGCCAGCTCTCATAGAACCATGATATGATCTTGCGGGCCAAATATAATTACACCGTAGGCCAGATTTGGCCCATGGGCCGGAGTTTGACGACCCTCCATTATACCCTCCCTGTGGTATCTTTTTAACTCCACACCATGCTGGAAATGCAAGGTTCGTTATACATTTCCCAGCGTGAGTGCAGCGGTAAATCCAAGGGGTGCCGCTTTAAAATGGGATATTTACCAAAAAAGAAAAACCATTTATATGAATGAAGTAATTTTTCAGTTGCAGAAAATTTAACGAAGGCAAAACCATGGTGAGAAGAATATCTACATCTTTAATCCTTTTTAGAAAAAGGGTTTTCTCCGTTAGAGTTTCAGCTGCAGCACAAACTTCAGTCACACAATCTTAAAAAGTGACGCACAATCATCACGGGACCATTCACACAGCTGCGGTTGTGCTGAACAACAGCATTACAGTCGGTACAAAATATTCTTTTGATGGCTCATCAGTTCGCATGACCTCAAATAATTCTCATAAAAAACATATAGTGCAGTTTTCTTTTTCTTCTTTTCACACGTGGACACACTGAATGTGAATCGGTGATCGCACACCTGAAGTTGACCGATGTAAATCAAACTCGTGTCGACTGAACACGGATAAGCAAATTCAAATGACTTATCTCATAACAATGCAAATGAGTCAAAATACATGTGAATTCTTCAAGGGCGCTGTGTAAAGAGTGTTTAACCAGCCAGACACGACTGTGACCTGTGAAATCACACGGTTGTCTCGCGCTCCATAAGAGGTGTGTGAGCCTCAAGGAGACATCTGTCCGTCTCTTCCAGTGACACTCCGTCCTCTCGCGTGAAGGCCAGTCCGTTGATTTCTTTGTGTTGTGGAGGCTTTTGTTGAGCTGAAAGCTATGGGAAGAATTCAAAAGATCATTAAAAAGGTAAATATGAAAGGACAGATTAAATGGCTCAAAGCTCTGTGAACTTTACACAGAAGCATGCGATGATAACAACAAGCAGTGACGATAATGCGGACGTGCTAGCAGCTCTGCGAGGCTGTACCTAGAGCTAAACGTAACGCTTCTAGAGTATAATTATTATTATTATTATGGCTTTGATTTATATAGTGCCTTTCTCAGTTGGTGCTTTACAGAGTCCAGGTTCCATTCATTCACAGACATACATGGTGGAGGTAAACTACGTAGTAGTCACAGACTGGGGCAGACTGACAGAAGCGCGGCAGCTAATCGGCCCCAATGACCACCTCATACACATTCAAACGAGGCAAGGTTGGTGAAGTGTCTTTCCCAAAGACACAACGACCATGACACAAGTAGGGCAGGGCAGGGAACGAACCGTCAACCCTTCTGACATGGGCTGAGTCGCTCTACCAACTGAGCCACAGTCCCCACCAAAATAAATATAGGTTGGGAAAAAACTTGATCATTACCCAGAATTAAAAAAAGAAACTGAATTAAGGTGCGAGAAGTGTCTCTGAAATGATTGCACCCATGGTATCCTGTTATCGTAAGGTACTATATGTTAAATGTTGATTCTCTCTGCTCCTTTTGTCACATCACAGATAAAACAACACATCTTTTTTTGGGAATGTTTTTTTAGTCAAACACTGAGGCATGAAATTACCCTGAACAGAAAATCAGTTTTGGTATTTTTGGAACTATATTTCCTGTCAAAAAGTTGTATATGTTAAAGTTTTTAGTCATTAAACACCTCAAACTACAGGATTATGGTCAGAACTGCCGGGGTTCTACTTCTATATCTCTGAGGCTATATCTTTTTACCTCAATCAGGATTTAGATAATAGTCATTATGCCGTTTTGTTCTTCTGAATAATAAAGAACAAATCTCAACTTTCCCTCATAACATTAAGTCAATAATCAGTTTAATTTCATGACAGGAATCAATGTAACGTAATCAAACTTCATCATTTCACTCACGCAGCAGAGCTTCTGTTTGAGCCGTTCAGGTAGAAGACAAAGCAGTTTCTCTGACAAGGGATAGATCGTGCCTGGTGTCACGTTTTCTTTTTTCATAGGACCTAAACAGACAACATATACAAATTTAAACACTCTTTACATTGACTGTAAATCATAGAGAGCACGAGTACATGTGAGAAGTCGCCCACCTGTGAGGAAGCTGACGACCAGGCCTATGAGAATGACCGTGGAGCAGTTGAACCCACTGTACCACATGTAGGACAATGAATAAAATCTCTTCAGTCCGGAGGGTTGGCTGCAGAACAGAGAGGGATGGTTAACTCGTGAAGAGGCCACGGCGGTAAAGCCCACACCCTGTGCCGCGTGTGTACCTCAGAGTGACATTGCTGAGTGCGGTGTGAATGGCAGTCGTCGTGTTGTCCGACAGCAGGACGGCTCTGCAGTCGGGCGGCAGCGCTCTCGTGCTGGAGCTTCGGGTGACGATGCTCCCGATGCCGACCCAGAAAGCCAAAGCCAGACCGGCCCCCAGACCTGCCAGGGCCCCCTGGTGACAACGGGAAAACTCAAACTTTAACACAGATACAGGTGGGATTGTGGTGATGTTATTGTTATTGTGCTGGTATTGTGAGGATATCGGTTTTAATCAAAACACCCTGCTGTATGTTAGGGCGCACTCACACTGTCCATCTGTACCGTGCCCAAGCACGTTTCACGGCTAAAGTCTAGTTCGTTCCTAGGCGCGGTACGGTTGCCGGCCACAGCCCGGTTGGGGAGAGGTGGGCTTTTGTAAAGCATGTACGAGCACGAGCGTGCGCACGTGTACGAGCACGAGGCCTACGGCGGCTCTGTCGCATTTTATGTGCGCCTGTTCGGACATAGAAAAAAAAGGACAGACCATGCGTGGACATTTAAAACAATGGCGGTGAAAGGTTCACATTGGTGTGATGCGGAGGTGGAGTGTTTACTGCAGATTTGGTCGATGAAAATATTCAAAGACAGTCGACAAGACGCACAAAAACTCCGACGTCTATGGAAAGATTTGTAAACAAAGCGACGCATCGCGATGAAGTCATCAACGCGTGTGATGTGTTACGGCGTGATGACGTATGGACAGGCATTCGCTGAGGCCCAGGTAGTGTGAGTACAAAGGGCCTGGGCCGCGGGGGAGAGGGAGGGGGGGTAAGTACCCTAAAGCACGGGGCACGGTACCGATGGACAGTGTGACTAAAGCTGCCTCATGACTGAATACACAACTGATGTCATTGATGAAGTTCAACTTACAGTGGAGTTGGCACACGGGAAGAACATCCCGAGACAAAACAGGCCGAGGATCGGACCGCCAACCATCCCGAAGATTTTCAAAGCCACCTGGAGTCCAAACATAACAAGAGTCAGGGCCCATTTAGGGAGAATTGTTTGTTATTATATGATCGGACACCCGTGAGCTTACCAGCAGAACTGAATCCCCCATTAGGTGAGCGAGATAAGCCATGGCCAGACACAGCAGCCCGTAGGACATAGCTTACAGAGGAGACAGAGTTCAAACTTTAGAACAAACATTATCATGCAGCTCTGCATCGTGCGGTGTGGTGATCGTCAAGGAGCGAACCTAAAGCTTTGGACAGCAGGGTCGCCCTCTCCTCCGTCATGGTGGGGAAATGTGGTTTGATGAGGTCTTCCATTGTCACAGTGGCCAAAGAGTTAAAAGCAGAAGAGATGGTGCTGCACAGGGGGAAAACGAATGAAGGATCAATCAAATGTAAATGTATTATTAATGTGTTTATTTCTGGGCAAACAGTAACCTGCACTGCTCCTCCTTACTGACAATTTCCCTGCTGCAAATACAAATGTGCCGCACATTTTGTTTCAGGATAACTGAGATCACTTTTGTCATGATTTGGCACTTTAAATTAAATTGAATGAAACATTTGAACATCTGCATTTGAGATTTGTAATGGATTATACACTCAGTTGCCAGTTTATTAGGTACACCTAGCTGAAGCGAATGCAGTGTAATGCAACTGTCCACCTTCATGAATGTTCATTTCTTATAGAAACTGTTTCAGAAAGTTAATGATTAAACTGCACCATCGTTGGGAGGCGGAGGTCAGTGCGGCTGTTGTATTGGACTGTTTTTCCCCGAGCTTGGTGTGTACACAAGAACTAAGGGTTAGCCTACAAACAGTCTATGATAAAATGCATTTTATATAAAAATCTGATACGATTTTATATGAAATCTGAAGGTATCAAATATGATTGCACCCTGCACGACAATATCAAGTGACAGTGACGTCACAGAGACAGCGTCCATATATTATATGTTATTATACAGTCTGTGTCACTGACCACTATTATTTAATCTGGGTCAAAATGTGAAAAGTTCACTGATCCACTAAAATGTTGCCTGTGTTATTAAAAGCAAACTTCGATGTTCACATGTTGTAACAACACGCAACAAGTGTGAAAGTGGATTTTACTTCACAGCTTTCGATGTTGACTGACAGTTAGCTACAACGATCGGTTCATGTGCGAGCTTCACTTGTTGTCGTGGGGGCGTTTGGCTGCGACTGACAGGGTTAATATTAAGTTTTAAAAGACTGCGAGAAGTCCCGTACCTGAGAGCTGCACTGAACAAACATGCAACAAACAGTCCAGGTAGTCCAGGCAGACCCTGCAGCATGTCCATCACAAAGTAGATCACCATCTGTGGGAAACACATTTTTAATCCAACACAAAACAAATTCCTGAAGCCTTCAGTTTGGTTTGAGTAACTTTATTAGTCGAATACAAACGTGAGAACGCTGAGGTCCCGATGACAGCACATTTACATAATACACAGAAGGACTTACTATAAAATATGCAAATACTCATGCTGCTGTAGTTCTGATCAATGTGGCCTGGAGGGGGTTTTTACATAAATCTGCATCAACTTAACTTTCGTCCACTAATCTGTTGAGATCAAGGAAGCAGAAAAAGAGAAATCCTATCCCCGCTTACGGAAACACAGAGCAGATAATTTGGTTAATAACCAAATAAAAAGGAAAATAAATGGAAATTATAGCTGCTTCGCATCCAGGGAAGGGGGACAAGTATGTTTAGGAGGTAAAGGGGCATTTTCAGGCTAATGGATGGCAAAGAAAAGGGCAAAACACACACATTTGAGACACTGAAACACTGACTGACACTGACATTTTTCACCATTTTCTGTACTTTTAGAGACCAAACGACAGCCGTTAGTTACTGCCTCTACTTCACGTACTTGCATGGACCATGGCCAAGTATTTTAGGAGGTAAAGGTGCATTTTCAGGCTAATGGAGGGCAAAGAAAAGTGCAAAACACTAAAATAGTAAAGTGAAAACAGTAGCAAGATGCCTGACAGGGATAAGACAATCATCCTGCAACACTATGGAGTGGAACTCACAACCCTTAATCCAAGAGGCAAGGGCTGATCTCAGAGAGCCATTAGCTGAATGATGACACAACTGGCCATAAGGGGACAGTGGGCAGGATTGCATTTACAGGCTGAATTTTAAACTTTTTAAACTAAAATTAATTTATATAGGGATGGTTAGCACTATCGCCTCACAGCAAGAGGGTTCCGGTTCGAATCCTGGCTGGGGCCCTTCTGTGTGGAGTTTGCATGTTCTCCCTGTGTCTGCGTGGGTACTCCGGGTTCTCCGGTTTCCTCCCACAGACATGCAGGTGTTAGGTTAATTGATGACTCTAAAATTGCCCGTAGGTGTGAATGGTTGTCTCTATGTGCCCTGTAATAGACTGCCGTCCTGTCCAGGGTGTACCCCGCCTCAAGCCCAATGTCAGCTGGGATCGTCTCCAGCCGCCCGCGACCCCGACAGGGACAAGAGGTTGAAGATGGATAGATGAACTTATATGCTAGAAAATTCTTAGATTTCGTGTATTTTGTCAGTCATTTATGTTCACAGAGACTGACTGCTCCATAACTGACACACTGAAGCTTAAAGATGCTCTATTTTCTGTCGACAGTCCTTGTTTAGATGAAATGCACTTTTTGAGATAAACTTCTGAAATGTTGCGCACTAAATCTACAGTGACGTCAAAACTTGCTTGGGCAGTGTGTGTGCGCCCTTAGCTGTGTGTTACCCTATGTTCGGGGTCGGCCCTCTGAACCGTGCCCATGGTGGAGGAGCTATGACCCAGCTGTGAAATAACTCTGTTGCACTCTGTATTCTGTTTGTCTTTTGTAATTAAACCAAACTTCTTAAAGTATACAAGTTAATTTATTCACTCATTCCCCAAGGCAACTAGAATTTACCCAACAGCTTATACTACCGTATACAGTAAGATGTTTTAATGCACAGTGGGCTCATTTATTGGTCAATCAAAAATCTTGACGGCTTGTTTGCGGAGAAACGTCAGGAAATGAGGCTCTGCAGGTTTGGTGTCAAATGGAAAAAGGATGTGGGAAGAGAATTAAGATGTTTTGCTTCTTTGCTTTGTTTTGAAAAAAAAAAGATTGATGGACCTTCAAATTGCTGCCAAATCAAAGCATAGGAAAGCTTCTGCTCTACTGGGGCAAAAGTTTGACATAAGTCACAACATGTATGGTTGATTTGTTATGAATTTTAAAAGGTTTGAGTTTAAGATGGCTGCTGTAGCGCCACCATCAGGACTATTGGCATCCAGAGCAGACCGCTGATGTCTGGCACAGGTTTGAACTTATCGCAAAGGTTGGTGATTTTTCATGCATGAGAACTTTGATATGTTAGGAAGAAGAAGAATAAGTACACAACAGCATGTTGAACCCAGGACACAGGGTAATGAGCAGATCCTTTCAGTCAGTGTGTTGATGCAGAGACTAAAAGATGCAGGGCAGAGGTCGACAGCACAATGCCTGATTAGGTATAAGAGAGTCATCTTTCAACACCGTGGGCTGGAACTCACAAACTTTGACTCCAAAGGCAAGTGCTGATCTCAGTGGGAACACGGATTTCTCAGGAAGAAGAAGAGGAAGAAGAATAGTGGCAAGAACAAATAATAACCCACTGAAACTCACCGCGTCGCTCGAAGAGGTGCCCAGCTTGTCGGAGGGATCCTCTCCGCAGTAACGTGCAAACATGACCAGCCCCATCACGCAGCTCAGAGCCAGAGCCAGCTGCAGGGAGGGAAACACCATGTAGCAGGACCTGCAGGGAGGGAGGACTTTATTTTAATGAGACACTGATTACTGTGCAGGTTTGCATTCAACTTCTCAGAGACAGCTTATCGATTGATATCCGAGATTTAGTAAAAAGTTGAATAATAAATAAATAAATGCAACAAACAAATATTTCCATTGTCTAATCTGTTGATCGGTGACGTCCTTGAATGTCAAATGTTTTGTCCACAACTCTTTATTTTCTTTCCCATTTAAAAACAAAATGGCATTTTCAGTGAAAGATCAAATTAAAAATCCAAACTATGAAAATTGACAGTCTGCGTACCTGATAGCAGCTTTCTCTGTGCGCGCGCTGAGATATCTCTGGACCTGAGCCTGGTTCACTCCGTACAGGGACAACATGAGGAAGACCCCGCCGACCCCCAGAGTCCAGAAGGTGTGTCTCTCTGTAGGATCTGGGTTTAGGCTGAACACAAGAGAGAATACGGTAAAGAAATTTGAGATGCTTCAGTGGTTTAGAACTAACAATCACTTTCATGGTAATTATTAATAAATAAATTCTAAATAACAGGACGGTGTGCAGACAGGATTTTTAGTTGAATGATCGTAGATAAAAGAATCGTCATTTACATTTTTTGTGTCATATTTAAGTCAGTAAACTATATTACGAACTGCAGCTGCTTAAGAGCGAGGTGCTTAGTGTAATAAGCAACAATACTTTGCAAAATCATTCTTAAAACTGCAGAAAACTGAGTTTGTTTACAGTCAGTGTTGACAAGTTATGTGTTCAGGACAAGTTCAAACTCAGAAAACCACAGCAAACAGAGGTTTCCACACGACACCTAAAGGACCATAATCTACAAGAAACTAAAAACAACTGCTTTTCTGTGAGTTTGGTCAGGATTGATATTAGCATTTGCAGAACTCAATAAAAATTAAAAACATAAATAAATCACGATGCATTCATGGACCAATGTCAGCGTCCATTCCAAACTACGGCGTGGACTCACTCCAGAGCAGAGATGCGGTTTCCTTCCCGGACTTTCCTCCAGACTTCAGACACTCCTCCGGTCCGCTGCACTCCCACCACGATGACAGCCAGCTGCCCTGCAAACATCACAACGGTCTGAAACACGTCGGTCCAGATGACAGCCTTCAGACCGCCCTGTCAGGAGCAGACAAGACACATGGGAAATTAATCAGATACACGCCAATATATTCTTTATTCAGGGACCAGATATGCATCTCTGTAATCCTTTATATCAAAGCGATTCTTACCTTTCTGGCATGTCACACAGTACTTAGTAGAAAAATTTGAACATGAACTCCTCCTCCCTCCAAAGTCCCACCCTCTTCCCCCTACCTGACCTCTGACGCTCCATCCTGCCCCGACGTGCGGTGAGAAAATGAGCAGCGCGAGCGAAACAGCTGGTATGTCGACACTGCCGGTGACAGTAGCACTAGCGATTTCCAAATGAAGCTTCATGAACCATTTTATTTATTATCTGAGTCCACTAGATGGAGCTCTCTCTTCAAGAAAGGGGTAAAAACACACTGAATTACAGTTCATAGAGCCCTTTTTTTAAACCAAGTGGACTCAACAAATACAACTAATGCTTCATGAAGCTTAATTTGGACAACGCACGCAAACGCTAATCTCCCTTGCACAAATAACGTTGGACTACTGATAAGTGATAGCATCTTGATTCTGCGTTATCACATGTAATACTGCGTTCTAGGATTAGGCAAACGAAAAGTACCGTTCCTTGCTTTCTCTCACAGGACGCTCTGTCGCTCTTCAGAGAGGCGCGCTGCTCACAAGCGGTAACAGCGGTAGACGACTGGAACGGACGCTGCGACGGATGACAGGCAGGAAGCTCGGCAAATTGTTTTGTTCGGACCGAATAAAATGATATTTCAGATTTTTATCAGAAATGTAGGAGAACTGAATATTGATGAGTTTCAACACCTGGTGGATTTCTCATCAGGAGCATTTTAAGTTTACAAAATAAAAGTGTAAAAATGCCAGAAAGGTAAAAATTGCTTTAACGCAGGATATCTCTCAAATCTAGACTTTTCTAAAAGGGGATTCATGAGCGATGATGTCGCTCCTCAGCTGTCAGGAGAGACATGACACCTCACTGTTAAGATACTGTAACCAAAACACAAAAGGGAAAGTTTATTTAACATTTAAATGCTAGTTAAGTATGGAGGCAGAATTGTCTCAAAAAGATTAATACATATCGAAATTACATGCATTAATATTTTTGAGACAAAACGCGTTTATTTATACGAATAAGTTTATTTATTTGTACATCACGCTTTTATATGTTTATTTATAAATCTATGCATACTTATACATATTTCGATATGAATTAATCTTCGGGACAATTCTGCCTCCATTAAGCTCTATGAAGTTACCTTTAATAACTCACCATTGTTGTGTACAATGTGCACACTAGTCCAGTGGCCAGCACTGCTCCCCACAATTCAAATCCAGTAACTGAAAGAAAGCACAACGCCACATTGACCACAGAGCTCATCTGTTCAAAATGACTGAGTAACAAACATGAACGGATCCTACCTTCATTTAGTGCAAAGGCAGGAGTGTACACACAGAGTCCCATATAGATAACCTGCCGAGTCACAGACAAATCAGAGAATCTCCAGTTAATAACAGGTGCAGAAAAAAGTAGATCTTTTAGGCTTTGTTATGGGCATGCACCAATCGTATCCACTGGATTGCTATCAGGGCGGTAATGACCTTATTTAAGAAACTGTTTCATGTTTTGGGACAAACACATTCACTTTCTTGCAGAGAGTGAAATGAGAAGATAACTCTCATGTCTGGGGTGGCACGGTGGTGTGGTGGTTAGCACTGTCGCCTCACAGCAAGAGGGTTCATGGTTTGAACATGCAAACTCCAAGGTTGGAGTTTGCATGTTCTCGCCGTGTCTGTGTGGGTTTTCTCCGGGTTCTCCGGCTTCCTCCCACAGTCAACACATGTTAATTGGTTACTCTAAATTGCCCGTAGCTGTGAATGGTTGTTTGTCTCTGTACGTCTCTATGTGCCCTTCAATAGACTGGCGTCCTGGCCACGGTGTACCCCGCCTCACGCCCCATGTCAGCTTTGATCGGCTCCAGCCCCCCACGATAGGGACAAGCAGTTGAAGAAGGATGGATATCTGTTAGGAAAACTCCTAACACAAGGACTATGTCTGAATCAACTCCAAGTTATAATAAAATGACATTTATTCTTGTAGTAGAGAACACAGAACACTTCAACATCAGTGTTTCACATGCTCCTGAGGGCAGTTCTCCCGAGCCATGCCTTTTAAATGCTGGTGACCAGTAACCGTTGTCATGGTGCTATATTGAGAAAACACAAGTAGTTATCTCCAGGTTTTCCCGAAACAATCCGCAGTCTGGCCTGCTCAACATGCACTGTGAGAAATGTCTCTCCTCTCACAGTGGAACAAAAAACAATGAATGCAGTCAGAGTTCACACATTACAGCGGTAAAGTGTTGTGTAGTCCTGCATTAAAACCACAACTTGTGATTCTTACACGTTTGTTTTTATACGGATTAAACAAACAAGATGTAACATGTTAATTAGTGAACTCCAAAAAGGTGCTTGTCAGTGAATTATGTTACCTTACCTTTCACCTGTTTCCACTCTTTACGTTTTAGCTGCATATTAATAAAAATGTGAGAGTCTCAATTTCCATTTTGTAATAATGTCAAAATGTTCCTTTACACAGGGATATTGGTCCGATTTGACTGATCCACGTTAAATAAAGTTTCTATGTCGATGTCAAAAGTCTGTTTTTGGTATAGGTTACATTAAGAGAGACATGAATCTAGGTCTGTGCAATGTCAACATGGACACTGTGTCCCGGAGCATCACGCGCTGCGGAAATCTGTTCTGAGGGGACCTTCACCGCGGAGACAAGGAAACCACTGTAATGACAACAGACTAAAATCAGCGAAATATCTCCAGCTTTAAGCACCGCGCCAATCCCTGGCCTTGTGTTACCTTATGTACAAATTACCTTAATTAAAACCATGCAGGGAAAAACACAGATTTTAAAGCACTGGTTTGACATCAGTGCTCTGTATCTGCAGATAGCCTGAGTCCGAACGCTGGAATTGTTATTACGAGAGAAAAAGCTGGATTGTGTTTTGTTATGTTATGTGTCGCACTCACTGTCTGAAAGATGAAGGTCAAAGTTCCACAGATACGCACGGCTTTGCTGAAGCGCAGCTCGAGATACTGTGAAACAAAACAACGTGAGAACTGTTAGTCATGAAAGACGCACACCATAAATATGAACTTTAAATCCAATAAAACGGCCCTCTCATACCTGGTAGGCGCTGGAGAGCCGCAGTCTGTACAACACGGGAATGAAAACATGAGCAGGAATGAGGAGGCCCAGGATGTACGCGCAGCCGATGAACCAGTACTGAGTGCCGTGAGTGTAGATCTCTGCCGGTACGCCTATGATCGCCACGGCCGACTGGAATGAGGCGATGAGTGACAGCGAAACCGGAAGACAGCTCATGCTCCTGTCTGCCATCAGAAACTCCTGCGTGGTGCGCTGACGCCCGCCTGAAAGAGCGTAGTACAGGCCGATGCCCAAAGAGGCGGCAAGCAAGACCCCGAATACCACGTAATCTACAACCGAGAAGTGCTTCTGGACGGACGGGTCCATGTCGTATCGTCTTCAAGTCTCGGCTGCAGCCGGAGAAGGTTTGGCTCTCCTGCAGATGCACAGTCAGACGGCTGGGAAGTGTCTTTGTCCGCACCCATCAGTCAGGAGAGACCGAGAGCCTTGAAAGTGAAAGCACTGATTAAATAATGTGTGTGAGAGAGTAGGCTTCACTGGCATGTCGCAGCCTGCTGCGTAACTCTTTCCAAACCTTTTTAAATAAACATACCACATGCCCTGGATGACCCTGAGCTCTTTTTGTTCTTTTACAGATTTCTGATCTTCCCAAATAGAGAAGAGCTGAAGAGTCGTCAGCTTTTAAATGAATCATAATTTTGGTAACGGATTAATTGGGTTGAGGAATTTTCAGAGAAAAAAAAAATCTAAATTTTCTCAGTTCAGCTTCTTAAAGTGTAATTACGACACAAAATCACTCCATGATCTTTTTCGGCACTTACATACATCAAATAAGCCATCGAGACAGTTTTTTTTTCATGTAACAACTATTAACGGAGGAATCCGGAGAGTCGCTTACAGTCGGACGTGGCTAACACTGATTAGCTCGGGGCAGCACGGTGAAGGCATTCAAACGTCTTTTTTAACCACTAATACTGCTGAAAATAACACCAAACCTCAGCAGTAGCATGAGAAGAGTCCCTACACATAAAACAAAGCACCAATGGGCTCCTTCCTTTTGGATTGACTTTGGTAATCCACTTGAATGGACTTTACTATGAGAGGAGCTGGTACAGGGGCCAGTAGGTAAGTCTTTAAAACACTCTTTTAATAAACTCTGGGTTCACTAACTACGTTGTTGGTGCTTCGTTTTATGTGTAAGGACTCTAAATCCTTTGGTGGTATTATCAGCAGTATTAGTGGTTAAAAAAGACCTTTGAATGCCTTCACAGTACTGCCCCGAGCTAATCACTGTTCGCCACCTCCTGCTGTTAGCGACTCTCCCGGATGTCTCGATTATTTGATGTATGAAAAACACCATGGGAGGATTTTGCGCCGGAATTACACTTTAAATGTGAATATTTTCTGGTTTCTTTGCTCCTCTGATAGAAAACTGAACATCTTTGAGTTGTGGGAAGAACAAGACATTTGTGGACGTCATCTTGGGCTTTGGGAAACACTGATCGATATTTGTATCTGTTTTCTGACATTGTTTAAACCAAACAACAGCATATGAATCCAGAAAATAACCAATAGATGAACTGACAATGAAAACAAACGTAAATTGCAGGCTGAAGAGACAGGAGGAGGTGAAAATCACATGAAGTTAGTTAAACTGAACTCTATGCAGCAGAAGAGCATTGTAACATGAGACAACCCTTCAGTCTGTACACAAACCGAGGTCACACAAGTCCTGTGTCAACCCCCCCTGCTGTGTCAGCCAAAAATACTGACTTCTGTTTGGAAACGGTTCAGAGACCCATCTGCTCTGCCACCTGCTGCCCTTGAGTGTGTACTGCACCACAAAGACAAACAGAAGCAAAGTATCTCGAGTTTTGAAGGTCAAAAGTGACAAACAGGCTCAAAACTTTTCACTGTTACTGAGAGACGTGTCAGACACAGGAAACAATCATTTGAAATAGTTTTACTCAAAATATGCAGTTAATGTTCTTTGTCTTTGTGAATAATCCAGTGACACACACATAATAAGTATCTTGATAATTGCATTACTTGAATTTTGACAAATTTTTCATGCAAAACTACAAAATATTTGCGGTTTGCAGCTTCTTGAATGTGAGGATTTGCTGCTTTTCTTTGTCTTAAGTCATAATAAAGTGAATATATCATACTTTTAGACCTTTAACTGGACAAAATAAGCAATTTTAAGACCTCACATGTTGTATTAACTATTTCCTAACATTTTAAATACACACGGATTAAGAAAATAATGGTCATATTTATCATCACATTTGCTAAAAATAGCTGCAACTAATGATTATTTTCAATTTCAGTTAATCTGACTATTATTTCCTCAATGAATACATCACTTGTGGTCTTGAATTGTCAGGAAATAGTGAAGTCCTGAGCCCAATTTTGACATCTTCAGATGTCTCTGTCCATCACAGTCATACAAAACAATTAAATTCTCTGATTTAACAACTAGAGAACAATTTGCATTTTTACCTGGGAAAATAACTCAAACAATAAAATCAAGTATCAAAAATAATTGCTGATCAACTAATCCACTAACTGTTCATCTCAAACCCAAACCCAATAGGAGGAAACACACAGTGCAATAAGAGATCTAATATGAAATAACTGATCGATACAACAGGTGGTCATAATGCAGGTATATTAATAACTCTCACCTCCCCTGATGACACTGCTGCTGTAACTCTGGCTGTATGAGCTATAAATAACTAGTGGTGTGATTCAAATGTGGGCTGAGGAATAAAAATAAAGACAGTGATCCTCAAGTGTCTGCCAACAGCTGCTTAACTGGACTAGAACAATACTCATGTCTACAAACACATACATGACACTCACCTTTACACAGCAGCCCTGTTGTAGCTGTCACTGGCACCATGCTGTTTCTACGGTAAACACAACCTGTTAATGGCTTTAAAACACGAACTACGGGTTTAATCGATAGATGAACTCCGCTTCTCTTCTGTCGTGCTCATAAACCGTTAAATTAACCTGACCACATGGTTAATCTCTCGCCCCATAACTCCATGTGATCCCAAACTTGTTTTGAATTCGCTTCCGGGGTTGAGGCTAGGGGGCGGGGCTACGGGTGATGACGCGTAAACCGCCAAACTCAAATAAAACGACAACTTATCGTGAACGTTTTCCTCTTTACGGCGACTTTATTCAACAAAATACACAGAGGATATGGAGGGGGCGTCTGCGAAAGGTAAGTCTCACCGTGGAGAGGTAGTTTACCGCGACATATATATAAAAACTAAGACTAAACTAAACTAACGTCGAGCAGTTTGTTGTGATGCTATGCTAGCTTATTGCTAACTGAAGCAAACAGCCCCGACACGTTATGAGCCTCGTTAACTGCTTTAATGTCTGCTGTGTGAGAGTTTACTACTCTAACAGGAGCGTGTCTTCCTTTCCTAGATGTTTTCAGTCAACTGAGTCTGCTGGAGGCTCAGGCGAGGAGCCGTAAAGCTGAACCTCCGCAGCCGAGTCGAGTGAAGCAGCTGCAGGCTAAAGTTGCAGCTCTGACGAGCCAGAGGGACCAGCTAAAGGCAGAGATCAAGCTGCACAAGGTGACTGATGCTGCTCACGACACCTGACAGGTGCACTACAGCGGCGATCAGAATTGGAGAACACCTAATAAATACTGCATTTATTCTGAAATAGTTATTTTTAATTGTTCAGGATTTGATAGAGTAGCACCTGTGACTATACCACTGCTTTTTTTTTTTTTTAAATAACCAAGGCACTTCAACAAAAACCTTATTTTGTGAAAAAGCAATGAGCAAATTTTAAGAACAGTGACCATTATATCAAGTAAAAAATGTTTTCTTCAGGCTATAGGATTCAAACATGAATAGGAAGTGTAGAGGTACTTGCTGGGAACGACTTCAGCACATCTGCGCCCACAGACATTTCTCACGCTGCTCTGGTTCAATCTTGGTCCGATTCTTCTTCAGTCTCTTCCACAGTTCAGTAACTGTAGTGGGTTTCTTAGACATTACTTTGTTACCAAATATTTCCCAGAGATTCTCTACGGGGTTTAGATCTGGACTCTGGACTGGACATTTCATTGTTTCAATATTCTTAGCTTCAAGGAATTGCATGACAGGAGTCATTGTCTAGCATGAAAATTGCAGCTGATTGGGAGTAACTTGCAGTGAAGGTGTTGCGTATCACTCACTCTACTTATACTTATAATGCTGCACTTCTTGTGTTTTCTTGTCGACTGATTTGTTGGTGCTGGTTACATCCTCCTGCCACAGACCCTCGAGAACCTGAGGGCATCTATGGACAAACAGAGCAAACGCGGTGGGGGTGAAGAAGAAGTAGAAGAAGAAGAAAGAGGACGAGAAGGAGAAGAGGAGGAAATGGATGTAGACCCGGAGAACTTAGATCTGCTGCAGCTGATGGCCCGACATACACAACTGAGAGACCTCCTGCATGCCTATGAGATCATTGGTACTCTTGTCATGTCATTCACACCTTTTTATTTGATAGTGAGATGTTTTCATTAATACCATCCAATAACATATGTATATATATACATACCGTGTTTCATCGGATAAGTCAAAATAAAAGGCGGGTTTTGAATTGTGTTGGAAAACAAACACATAAAGACGGGGGGAAAACACGGGGAAGATACTCCTCTGGGCTGTCACATTATGTGTAAATGCCAACTAAACATAATTTACACTTCTATTGCCTTTGATTTAATAAATTCAACAATATAATCATGCTAATTTCAACCCATTGTTAATCTGAAGTGTCTTTAATTTGAAACAGATACAGGCTGTGTAGAGTTTGTATTAACAGATAATGAAGTACTAAAATATGACCAATTATACTTCTCACATCACACAGAGGGAATTGGAAATAAAGGCCTGCCTCTAACACAGGCTTGGTTCAATTAAAGGCCTGCTACCTTTAGTAGTTGAGGTAAATAAAGGCGGAAATATGGTATATATGTCTCCGATGTATCTCAGATTATGTCTTAATCCTTCCTCTTGATGTCACTCAGGTGGGTACAACATCGTAGAAACCCGTCAAGGTAAAGGAGCGTGCGTGACTTTGGCCACATCCTACGAGGGCGTCTACTTGGAAACCTACAACCTGGAGCTGGAGCTGAGGCCGACTCTGAGGATCATTCGTCATAACGTTCCCCCGTTCATTCCTTTAAAGAGCCTGACTGAGCAGAGCAACGCGCAGTCGGACATAAGTGCTCTCCTGGACGTCGTCAGCCAACACCTCAACGCCTACGCTGGTCGCAGGCAGCAGGTGGAGCTTGTCAAGGTGCCAGACTTTGCTTCCTCTTGAGTGTGTTGTAGACTCTGTCGTAGAGCAGTTTGTCAGTAGTTGTGGAAGTGACTGCTGTGACCTCACCATCGAATATAAAACCACTGCTGCTGACTTATCAATATTTAAGAGTTAGAGAAAAGTCAGTATCAGTATATTTAGAATATAACATAATAAAGTATCTATTATAGTATATTTATGCTGTAAAATATAATAAACCCTCAGACTTGAGTATTGAAAAGTTGTGACAAAGATAAAAGGATCTGCTGATATAAACATGATGTAAAACTGTTTGGCCTCTGAATCTCAGATACAGAGATTACTACTACGGCTACTACGATTACCGTACTACTATTACTACTACTGTACTACTATAACTACTACTGTCCTACTATAGTTACTACTGTACTACTATTACTACTACTACTGTACTACTATAACTACTACTGTACTACTATTGTTACTACTGTACTTATATTATTACTACTACTGTACTACTATTACTACTGTACTACTATTATTACTACTACTGTACTACTATTACTACTGTACTACTATTATTACTACTACTACTACTGTACTACTATTACTACTGTACTACTATTATTACTACTACTACTACTGTACTACTATTACTACTGTACTACTATTACTACTGTACTACTACTACTGTACTACCACTACCGTACTATTACTACCACTACTACTTCTTCTAGCATTGGGATGTGCACAAAGTGTCAGAATGGGTGAAAATCTGGTACACAGTCAAAATGTCTCGTGAAATTTGTAGTTATTTTTATTATTATCATCGACTTTGAGTAAATCAAGAATTAAAACACTCTTACTGAACTTGAAAAAAATATCAAAAGCAGCCTAAGAATCATTTATGATTCATAATAAAAAGTTGACCCACCAATAAATCAAACCAATCAAACCTGCAGAAATATTTGAACATTTTTACAGAAATATACACAAATAAGGAAGAAATTCAATCTTTCCATAACATTTGACTTTGGTAATCGCTCTTAGGAAGGGGAACTATAATAATAATAATAATAATAATTAAGAATAACACACTGATGGTGTCCTCCCGTCTGTCTGTAGGAGCTCCACACGTCTGTGACGGTGATGGAGAGCAATCTTTTGTGTTCAATACTGAGGCTGTTGTTCAAGGTGCCGAAAGGAAAGACGACGGTTCTCTGCTCGCTGGATTACACCGACCACACCAGATATTTCCCAACACGAGTCCACTTTGAATCTGAAGGTAGGATTTTTACACTGCACAAGTTTCCAACACAGACAGACAGACAGACAGACCGCTGTGGAACGGGACGGATATAATCAGTAATATGAGGCCTGTGTGGGAACTGTCGACACTGCTTCCTTGTGTTTCAGGAGCTTCACAACAAGCACAGAACTATGTTTTTTTTATTTATTATTATTGTCACTGTTCTTTTGGACGTCACACTAGAGCTGAAATGATCGGATTCATCAGTCCACAGAAAATTAACAGGCTTCATACAGTTTATCAAGCACAAATACAAAATAGTCAACAGATTTTCTACCTTAAAAAAAATAATTATATATACGTATATCTCCTTTTTGTATTTTCAAATGTAGAAAAATGTCCCCTGTGACTGTTATATTATATCATTAGATTATTATAACTCATGTTTGAATATCAAAGCAGGTTTTTACTGTAGTTGGTTGAGGTGGAGCAGATTTAAACTCTTGTACAGGGCTGCACCTAATGCATATTTTCATTATGGATTCATTTCCTGATTATTTTCTCCATTAACAGAAGAAGAATCATATTAATAAAAATAAATACCGTCACATTACCCAGACCTAAAGCGACACCTTCACAATGTTTGTTTTGCTCAACCAACACAACAAACCTCAAAATTAAGATTTTTGTTTTTTACATTTGCAAATACTTGCTCCAACTAAACACACAGCAGATGTTTAATTAGAGCTCTGATTCATCATCATACGGTGTTGCCCATCTGTAATGAGATGCACAGGATAAGTAGTAAAATGTAGATGTAAGAGTGCAGTCCTTTTTAAAAAAAATGAAAGGATGGCACCATCAAAATAGGTGCCAATTAATTTTCTGTCAATCAACTAATCCTTTCAGCTGTGCTTGTTTGGAATCGACCGATATGGATTATTTAGGGCCGATGCTGAGTCGATGAACAATACTGACTGCTGATTTTCTTGAGCCGATATTTGGAGTCGATACGACTTTTGCTCCCGCTATTTACATCCTAAAAATGACACAATGGTAATAACGAATGTTACAAGTCTCAATTACTTTTAAAAAAGGAACATTTATCGAACTTAAAAAAGGCGTTTTCAGCAACACAGAGCCGCCTGTGGACGCCAGTCTGTAAATAATGCCAAGTAAAAACTACGGTGAACGCAGCAGTGCGCATCGGCCGATACCGATACACCTAGAAACGGCAGATGTATCGATCCCTCACTAGTACTTGCATAAACTGTTGGATTGTCTAATTCATAACAAAAAAATCATATTTTATCAGATATTCATTAGTTTTGCATGCGAAAAATCTTAATTTGTAGTTAGAATAGGACTGTCAGAGATGTAGTGAAGTAAAAAAGAACAATATGAACCTCTGAAGAAGAGTGGAGTAAATGTGGCATGAAAAGTAAAATAAACAAACTAGTTCAAGCGAAAGATGTGCGGAGAGAAACCTTAATGCTCATGTGCTGCTGTGTGTTAAGTGTTCATGTTAATGCGCGTAGTTCCTTCTTAAATAACAACAGTTCAAGTACAGTCAGCACAGTGTGCGGGACCTTTGATCCAGTCCTGGTGAACTTTGTTACCAGGTTATTTACAGACTTAACAATGAATCAATATATTTAAAATGTAAAACCATTCAGTTGGGTAAGAAACGATCAACTGATGTCGAACCACACAGAGAAGACATGCGTTGAAAAACATCTAAATGTGTCAAACTTTCCATTTCACTCAAACGTATAATATTTCTCTCTAGCAGATATGACTGTGGGACTTTTTAACCTTGCGTTTCCTTGTTACATTTACGTATTTTGCAGACGGGAAGCTTCCTGATTCTCCAGAGTGGAAGCAAAACTGCAGCCTGCTCATGGAGACTCCGCTGCACAAAGCTTTGACGACCATGAAGACGATGATGCATATTGTGTAATTTATTCAGAAGTATAAATATATAGAGTTTTCTACATTCTAACAAACAAAATGTACTCGTGTACATGTATATTTACACATATGTTCTCATTGTTTATGATAAAACACTGCTAGTTCAACCTTTTCTCCCTTCATATCACACACGTTGAGGAGATCCCAAACGTTTGAGTTCCTCTACGGAGGTTTCGCGTGTATGTCCACGTTGCGTTTGTCCTTGAGCTTCTCTATAAACGCCGCCACCCTCTTGTGTAAAGTCTCCCTCTGAAACTCTCTCATCCTCTCCATTTCCTCTCGGGCTTCCTGCTGTCTCCTGGCCAGCTCCTTTGCTGATATTGAGTCGATAGTTGCGATGTTTTTCATCTGCATGAGAGACAGGCTGCTCTGGATGTTTCCCCTTCGTCGCACAGAGCCTGTGGGTTTGACTGACGGTGCTGCTGCTGGTGGTGGAGGAGCCGATACCGACCGACTCTGCTCCACCGGTTCACTTTCTTCGCTTTGATACCGGGATTTGCCGGATCTTCTTCCGTCGGACGTTTGACATTTGTGTTCTCCGATTTCCCTCATTGCGATGTTGACTGTCGCTTTAGGCTCAACCCCTTTCACCATCACTACTCGCCTGTGCTCATTCATCAGCGAGTCTCTTCTTTGCCGGAGCACTTTGCGAGTGTACCTGTACTGTTTGTCCAACATGTTCAGTTTATGCTGCAGATCCCTGTCCTCCTTTTGGTTCAACACTCTCAGATCTCTTTTGAAGCTTTGATCCATTATATAAACGAGGGCTGGAGGGAGAAAAAAGGTTTTATAGCCAACATCTTTCCCTCATTAAGTTACTTTTTCCTCTCAAATTAAAGGCAGGGATGTTTTCCTACCCGATATCTGTCCACAGAACACCGTGTTATGCAGGTGTGTGTGTGTGTGTGTGCGGCGATGGTTGTCGCAGCGTATGTAATATAATAGTCTATTCTATTCGAAGTGAAGTGGATGTGATTGCTGGTCATTGTGTACTGTCACATGCCTCACAGATCACATTTCATGATGAGTGCAGGTTGCACAATAGCAAAAATGACTTTGAGAACCTGTTTCCTGTAATTGTTTGCAGCTGTGGGGAATAATGTTGAATAATAAACACTTTCTCACGTTACATTTCGTTTTTTTCTTCTGTTTTGGTGTGGTGCTGCCTTTAATAGTGCCTTTAATGTCATTTATCTTGATTTAAGTTGGATTGTGAAGCACTATATGACATATATGTTCCATTTGTTGACATTGGATGAAGGCAACAGACTGAATGAGAGAATAATTGGTAATCTGAATTATAAAAAGTTACTTGCGGCCCTATTCTCCACCCTGCCAGGATGTGGTGGAGGATTAATCCCTTCATTTTTTATTTTTATTGAACTTGCTGACCGAAAACAGTCACATTCATGCAGATTATTGGCCCTATGCAATATGAAAAACAGCCTTTTTGTGTGCAGTATCCCTTTAATTCCCCAACTCATGGCTAAAGCCTGCCCCTCTGGTGGTTTGAGGACCCACCCCGCCAAACTGGAGTCCATCTGGATGATGGCACAACCAAACTTCCCATACACTCACGCAGTCATCTCAAAGTTGATGAGCTGCTGACACACTGGGCTGGTGAGTTTGAATGTTTTAATGCTTTAACATCATTTAAAAAAAAGTAACAGATCGATTCTCTGTCACATTAGCAGCTTCCCTAAACTCCTAACTACTGTATTTTCTTCTTATCGTGGCTTTAATGCAGATGAATCAATCTGTTGCATCGATTTAGACACTTAAATCTAAAAGACTTAGTTTAACACTGGGACATTACTGCGCATGCGCGTTGTGTAACGGGTCAACGTCATGGGGGAAGTTCACGGACCCTCCGTCATATGAGCGCTGAACTCCACTTCTCCTAAATAGTTTCGTTATTATTCACAGAAGTGGGATGTAACTACATTTACTTTGTGATATTTTATACTTTTACTCAACTACACTTCAGAAGGAAATAATGTATCAGTTTGTACTTAAAGGTTGAATATGTAAAATCTATTAAAAGCTACATATTTAAAATAATAATACACCCATGGGGCCTTTTGAGGGGTACAGAATAAAGTGTTGCTTTTCCTTTCATTCAAGATTTTTTTTGGGGGGCAGTTTTTAAACGAAAGAAAAGAAAGAAAGCATGCCTTTTATTAGTCTCGCAAAGGGAAATTCACTTTTCACTCTTTTGTACACACACACACACACACACTATACATGCATTAATGGAGAGCTGTCAGAGAGAGAGGGCTGCCCCATGAGAAATGTTTTTCTAGGGGGGTGGGGGCTATAGTGCCTTGCTCAACGGAACCTCAGCAGCACCCAGGGGTGAAATGGCACCTCTTCAGTCACCAATCCACCCTCCTCTCTTAGTCTGTATGGGGACTTGAACCAGTGACCCTTCGGTTCCCAAGCCAAGTCCCTATGACATGTTCACCACGCAAAGCTCCCTGGTTATTTAAAGCGGATATTCTATCAAATTCTGGACCATAAAAAACAACAGTATTTCAGAATAAACCATGTATAAATACTTTGTTCTCTAAGTTTTTTTAAACTGCCTTTTCAGCTGAAATGAGCTTGTATACAGAAAATTCTGTGGCCCCTCGCCAACTGTGACGACACAAGAAAGACCCTGACGTTCACCAGCAGCTAGCTGTACTTGGTGGCTCCAGAAATAGATTTTTGAAATCTTAGCAGTGAGTCAGTTGTGCGATCTTATTGCTTTGACAAAGAAAAAGGCCGTAAAGAGTGTTTGTATTATTAATATTACATGGTCCAAAGATGCATAGAAGCATAGAAATGATCATATTTAAGGAGAATAAACACTGTACGGAGCTTTTTCATCCATCCCAGAGATCACTTAGTAAAAAAAGATTTGTAGTTTCTGGTGCTCCTGATCTGTTCACACGTGGTTACTGTTGATATTTATTGTATTTGTTTCAGTTAAATCACAGTTTCCACTGCTGGGACATTAAATGCATCACATCCTGCACACTGGAAGGTTTTTACCCAGAAACCCCCGACAGACAGTGAGTGTTTACACTCTGCTTTACACGACAGTCAGACATTTGTTTCATGGCCCAAATTAAGAATTAAAAACATATTTTCTTTCTATGGGCCTGGCACAAGTGTTGCTCTAGCTTTGCCAAGATGATGCGTGCGGTGTGTGTCGACGTACCAGGAGGACCGGAGAATTTACTGCTGCGAACTGTCCCCAGACCGCAGCCTAAACGTGGGGAAGTCCTCATTAAAGTTCATGCAACTGCCCTCAACAGGGCGGACTTACTGCAGGTATAACGCAGTTCTTACAAAGCATACTACAACATCTGTGCTATACGTATCTATCGTCCTGCTAAAAGTGGTTGTTATATGCAATAATAGTTTTGTTTACCTCAGAGGCGAGGGCTGTACCCGCCTCCCCCAGGTGAGAGTGACATCATAGGCCTGGAGGTGGCTGGTACTGTGGATACTCTGGGCCCGGGGGTGAAAGGAGGCTGGAGGCCAGAGGACAGGGTCATGGCCTTGCTCTCTGGAGGAGGATATGCAGAATATGTTGCCGTGCCCGAGGAGCTTCTCATGCCCATTCCCCCTAATCTCACTCTCAGCCAGGCCGCTGCGATCCCTGAGGCCTGGCTCACTGCCTTTCAGCTGCTGTCTTTCATAGGTACAGCACCCATGTTTGTTATTTCATCTCAACGTTTGTGTTTCTTGATGTCAAGTCCCTCTTATTTCTCAGTTTGTACATCCTCGATTCCTCTCCTCGCCCCCCACCTCGAGGAGACGAGGAGTCGAGGCAAAATGCATTTAACAGAATGAGACGTTGGTTCTTCTGAGCTGTCATTTTAAAGCAGTGTCAATTCAATGTCATGTGTGGCACAGCTGCCATGGTCTGTATGTTCCAGCTGCGCATCACACCTCTTTTATAAGTCACGGGTGCCAACGCCGATGTATTTTAGGATTTTAGACATCCTTCAAGATGGAACGGAGGCAAGGACGCAAAGAAACAGAGAGACAAGACGAGCAGTTCAAATGAAGAAATCATTTAAATGTATACTTTATTTAGCCCTCTTGAGGAAATTCAAATTTTTCAAGTCCCTGTGTGGACCATGAATGGACTGGTGGCTGGAGAGGTGCCAGTTCATCTCCTGGGCACTGTCGAGGTACTGTTGAGCAAGCCACCGAACCCCCAACTGCTCGGGGCGCTGATCCATTTGGCAGCCCCCTCGCTCTGACATCTCTCCATTAATTGCTTGTATATAGGTCCTGTTTGTGCGTGTGTGTGTGTGTATTTTGAGCCTGTGTGTGTGTAACCTGAATAATTTAATATGAAAATTAAATTTCCCCTTTCAGGATTAATAAAGGAGTTTTCTTCTTGCTCAAGGGCACCTCAATAGTACCCAGAAGGTAAACTGGTACCTCTCCAGCTACAAGCCCACACCCTAAACACAGGATTTGAACCCCCCTTATAAAGTTATAGTAATATATATCTTCTTATTTAACCCCTTTACATACATTTAATACTGCATAATAATAAAAATTAAAGTTGTAAATTGAAATTCCTGAAAAAATAAAGAAACAAGACTACTCATGTGGTGCCCTACAAGTTAGAACGAATGTAAAAAAGTATTATTTATTAAAACATAACTGTCTTTCTATTAGTTTCCACTTGTAAACAACCTTTCCCCCTCTGTTATCCTCTATAATCAAGTCGGTACCGTGTCTGGTTGCCATCTGTGCTCTCTGCCACAGCTCAAGTGAAGGAGGGTGAAGTGGTGCTGGCTCACGCCGGAGCCAGTGGAGTGGGAACAGCCGCTGTTCAGCTGGTTCGTCTGTTTGGTGCCGTGCCCGTCGTTACTGCAGGGAGCCCCGAGAAACTGAAGATGGCTGAGAGTCTGGGAGCAGCAGCTGGGTTCAACTACAGAGAGGAGAGCTTCGCGCAGGGAGTGCAGGACTTCACAGGAGGTGACTGTTCACTGCTGCAGGACACAGAGAATCACTCAGTAGGATTTTGTATAATTCTTGTTGCTCACGATAACCACATAGTTCTTGTTTTGTTAATAAAAATGTAAAATGCTTGTTTTTTTGGTCACAGAGCTGGCTACAGGTCTGAACTTTAAAGGATTATTCTATAGTTTTCTTACTGTCAACAAATCCCATAGGATTAAAATTATATCGTCTCAATACTTTGATTTCCCGAGTCTCTGTGGACAGAAAATCTTTCATTTCTTTCCAAAAGGCTAAATGGGAAAATAGTGCATTTGTTATTTTCAGCTGTGGATTAAAACACATTTGGTGCTCTGTAAGAATAACTGGCAGTAGAACAATTAATTTGGGGTTGAGACAAAATAAACCACAGTGTGCCAGTGCTCATCGTAATGAACACGTCGTCCAACGCAACAGTGTGACTCACTGATGTGCTTTTAATAACTTTGGGACAACAATGGAGATCAACAGTACAGAGGAATGAGACATAAGACTTGGACCACACACACAAAATGGTTTTTCATATTGAGTTTTGGTCTTTTTATGGGATTTATTGGCAGTAAGAAAACAAATAGACATGAATGAATTATATAGAATTATGTACCCACGTATTGACCATGCACTTTTTGTCCTCCCGGGTCTTGATTGTATAAATTATAACCTAATTCTGTTTTACACCTAGTTTAACTTCATTACAAGTCATTATTTTTATTATATTATATATATTATTTTTTTGCCACTTAGTCATTAAACCTAATTTCCGTTAAAATATACCTCCAATCCAGTCAAAATTGACCCATTTTCAAACAGGAAGGTTGAAATAATTCATATATCATGGCTCAACATTGAAAATAAAGAAAGGTCAAATGTGAAACTGCTGATTAAATATCCAAGTGCTGCACAATTAAGCTGTATCCCTTATAACTCGTTTCACAGGCAAGGGAGCAAACATCATCCTCGACTGCATTGGTGGGTGCAACTGGGAGCAAAATGTGAGCTCTTTAGCCACCGACGGGAGGTGGGTGCTGTACGGCACCATGGGCGGCCGGGCCGTGGAGGGGGATCTGCTGGGAAAACTGCTCTCCAAACGAGGCCACTTGCTCTGCAGCCTCCTCCGCTCTCGCAGCCTCCAGGTGAGACTCCACACAGAAATGATGCACCGGCTGGGTTTCCTCATCTCTGCGTGTAAACATGCCGACACGTGTCAACAGTGCTGACACACATCCTGTATTTACAAGTCAGAGCAGATTTCAGTTCGTGCTTTGCATTTTCCCTCCACAGTACAAAGCGGACCTGGTAAAGGCGTTCACACACAGAGTGTTACCGTGTTTCTCAGACCAGCCTGCTTCCCTGAGGCCAGTGATTGACAGCACGTTCAGCCTGGAGGACATTGCAGAGGCTCACAGGCACATGGAGGCCAACAGGAACACGGGGAAGATTGTGATTAATGTGAATCCACAGAGTCAGGAAACTCAGGGATGAACAGCTGCAGTTATATTAACAGAAATTACATTTGATTTATGTCACAGAGTTTTATTTTAATTTCATTCTCCAATCTTACACAAATCATGGTTTTGAATACTGAAACATGCCGCATCCTCCAAATGTACTACATATATATATATTTTTTAAGTGTCATGCATTTGCAGTGTCACGATCAACTGTTTATTATCAGTATTGTGTTCATGCTGGAGATTAAAGAGCCACAACTGATGTGCTATCAAATTCTGAATAATAAACAAAAACAATATTTTAGAGTAAATCAAGTATTAATACTTCGTTCTCTAATTTTGATCTCCAGTGTGTGTGTGTGTGTGTGTGTGTGTGTGTGTGTGTGTGTGTGTGTGTGTGTGTGTGTGTGTGTACAAATCACCATATAGTATATTCGCTGGTAATTCAATACGTGTGTAAATTAAATACTGTAGTTTCTAAACATTAAACAGTTTTCTCTCATTTTATGAACAACTTTAGTGAAAAAATGTAAACTAAAAATAATCTATTTCACATCAGATTTTCTGAATTTTCTTTATCAATAATGTAAATCATGATATCTCGATATAATTAAATCACAATAAAGTTATTACACATGTAGACCTTTGCAACGGAATCCCATTGCTAGGCAACAGCCTTGGCCCTTGTTAACTTCCTGTCAGTTTGTCATCCCCGTGAACCGCAACAGGAAATAAACTAGGGCACATTTATAATGTTTGTTTACATCTTTGAAAAGGTATGTAACATTCTGCTGTGCACAAAAAAAAACATGATTATTTTAAAAATTAACCATTATTTATTTAAATTTACATTCTGCGTATTTTCAAACGCAGCCGGGCGCGCAGCAAACCGACGAATGACGTCACAGCATTCCTCCCTGCCTCGATCTTCCTGCTCCGCTGCTGAAGTTGTTCTCCGGTGCGGGAGGATTTACGTTTTAACCGGTTTTTAACGGAGGAAACCGAGTACTATTTCATGGCACAGACGTGAAGACCACCGACGGACACATTTCTCTCTCTATGATTCGGCAAAAAAACAACGATATTCACGCGTCCCGTACGTAAGATTTAACTTCCTCCTCAAGCTAAAGTAAGCTAAGTCAGCTAGCAGTTTGTCATGACTCGACCCGGGGTTTACAAAGAACTAAAGTAAACAGTTAAACAGGAGTTAAGTCCTTCTACTAGGTCCTTATGTAACTAACTCAAACTACAGGTAGTTAGGACTGTCTGGACTCCTATAATGGTTACATACTTCCTCCCTTTATGAGTCTAAAGGTGCTTTACTTGTCTGTTCGTGTTTTGTGTCACAGCCGCCAAATCCTGAAACATGGAGGACCCAAACAGACCTCAGCGGAAGATGTCCACAGCAGGGGAGAGCCTGTACGTGATCCTAGGGCTGGAGAAAGGAGCATCTCCAGAGGAACTAAAGAAGGCATACAGGTGCGTTCAAGTCATCTGTCACCTATTTATTTAAATCAAAGGCTGTGGTAAGTCATGGGTAAGCTTTGTCCCCCACGTTAACTCATTTAGTCAGTGTCTTATCAACTTTATACGAATTCATATGTCCACATTTCCACACATGGGTACAAAAGGAACATGCAAAGGAAAATAATGGCTGAATACATCGGTCGATACACACGACACTATATAACATTTAATTTAGTCAAAGATTTTATCCAAAGCGACTTCCAGTAAGTGCGTTCAGCCATGAAGGTACAAACCAGAAGAGCGAGAACTTAAGGTTGAATATGGAGAATGAGCAGAACACCGCCATCTAGTGTCTCAAGATCGTAGTCGCAACTACAAAAAAGATTTCCAGCAGTCGGGTTGCCTGGTTGGTCAGACCTGGCCCAGTGGCCTACAGGAGATCGGAGTCTGTTTGAGTCTATTTGAACCCGTCCCCTCCGGCAAATCACACCATTAAATAAGTATTAGAAGAGTTTGACTGACAGTTACCGTTACAGCTAAGTAAACATGAACGTTAGCTTACCGATCAAAGAGAAACGTAGCCATTCTGTGCATTTATCTCAGTCCATGGAGTAAATGCTTGGCCTATATTGACTCTGGTTTTTGCCCGTCTCCGGTCACTCAGCTGCTGGGACAAACAAGCAGCTGCATGATTGGCAAACTCCATTTCACCCAGTGCCAGGCTACAGTAGCTGCACCCAACAACAGTCAAAAAAAAAATTCAGCAAAATTCTTGGGGTAACGGCACACACACACAGAGACCGTGCGTTTGACGAGTGACTGACACGACACGCGACGAGGGTAACCTCCTTATTACGTTGAGGGAGAGAGAAGGGTCAGTGGAAACGGATGCACCAGAGTGAAAACTCCTGTCTTCCAGTCTCTTTGATAGAGGGACACCAGGAAAAGGGAAAATGTAAATAATTGCGGCTGGCAAAGTTTAGCTCATTAAAAGTTATCATGCGATTAATTGATTTATTGCTTATTGCGACAGGCCTACTCTCCGCGTTACACTTCCCTGGGTGAATGCAACCTTTCCTATCAGGTGTGTGTGT
Organism: Echiichthys vipera; assembly: GCF_963691815.1. NCBI lineage: Eukaryota > Metazoa > Chordata > Actinopteri > Perciformes > Trachinidae > Echiichthys > Echiichthys vipera. Next base: position 7,889,176 of record NC_139837.1, read on the forward strand.
GTGTTTTTGACTCACCGCAGGGCCTCAGCTCTTGCTTCGCATGACCTACTCACCTGGGTCAAAAGACTCTGGACAACCCCCAGGTGCAGATCTGTCGGTCAGCCTCCTCTTCAATGTGGATGTTGAGTTTAAAAGTTGTATACACAGTGACCGTTCATGGTGGTGTGTGTGAAGACTGCTTTCTCAGTCTTTGTCTTCTAAAATTCACTCACCAAAGACTTTATTAGGTGCACCTGGTGCTTAAAAAAGTGTCAGTGTGGTCTTCTGCTGCTGTTCCCTCTCTGCTAGAAAGTAGGTCGTGTTGCTCTCCTGCATTCCTCTGTAGTAACCAGTGGATGTTTGAGTTACTGTTGCCTTTCTATCAGCTCCAACCAGTCTGGCCATTCTCCTCTGACCTCTGGCATCAACAAGGCATTTGCGCCCACAGAACTGCCGCTCACTGGATCTTTTCTCTTTTTGGGACCATTCTCTGTAAACCCTGGAGATGGTTGTGTGTGAAAATCCCAGGAGATCAGCAGTTTGTGAAACACTCAGAGCAGCCCGTCTGGCACCAACAACCACGCCATGTTCAAGGTCACTTAAATCACCTTTCTTCCCCGTTCTGATGCTCGCTTTGAACTGCAGCACATCCTCTTCACCATGTCTACATGCCTAAATGCACTGAGTTGCTGCCATGCGATTGGCTGATTAGAAATTTTTGTTAACGAGCAGTAACGGACAGGTGTATCTAATAAAGTGGCCGGTGAGCGTATCTTGCTTGTAGTGTGTCGATCCAGCTTAAAAGAAAACCTCCACACAGGTGCCACTGATGAAGACTAACGAGTCAAGGACACCCTGTTTTCTTCCAAACAGCACAGACATACAAATGACATATTCCAGTAAGGTACTGGAGCATGTTTACTAGGGGTGACCCCGAATAGTCGACGACAGAGCCTGATTCGACTGCCGATCTCATAGTCGAATCATTGCAAAATGTGGTTTTGGAACAATGGATTATTCCATTCTGGCCCTGGGTGTTTTGAATGTCTGATTTTACATATAGGTGCTTGGTTTCTCCCAATAAACCATGATAAATATCCTAAATAAACCTAATAAATAGAAGCCCATTAATAAATACTGTTGCTAAAAATGTAAAAAAAAACCTCATGTGCTTTTAATCTGTCTCTTTAGTGTGCAGGATCAACCCCCTCCCCCTCTTAGTCTAAGTTGTACTATCCAGGATACGGCACCGTCAGAGCATCTTGGCTGGGCTTTAAATCTATCTGGGCGCCAGAAATACAACAGTCTGCTCCTGTTTAATCATCAGCATCATTTCATTTGAATATTTGCCCATTTGTTGTTTTTCATTATAGACGTTCAGTCTGACACAGTCTGACACAGTGCTGTGAAAGTAAAAGTGAAACTAGAGTTCTAAATATACCGTCAGCTATTGTCAAAGAAAGATACAAACAAAACACATTTATTTTATAACAACAAACACTTTTAATAAGATGCCCCTACCAGAAATCAGAATCTCATCTCTCAGTAACCCTCTGCCTGACACACGTGACCGTGCAGCGCTGGACTCGCGTGCACCCGCAGCTGTCTGCTTCATGTCTATGGCTCGTCACCCCGGATCAGAGGGTTTTCCGTGAGCAAAACAAAAGACAAACTGCTTCGTCGACTATAGGCAAGATGTGATGAATCAGATCCTACTATGAAACTATTTAGTCAGGGACACCCCTAATGTTTACTCGTTGTAACATTTACTGCTTGTTTTTGTCTTTAAAAAGTCAACTCTTATTATTTAGTTTGTAGTACCTTGAGTTGTGGATGAGTGCGCTCCTTTAACACCCACCGGAGTAGCGTCAAAGACAGTTGCATGCCCATTACTCTCACTCACTTGTGTGCAGGAAACTGGCGCTGAGGCATCACCCTGATAAGAACCCAGACAACCCAGAAGCCGCTGAGAGATTCAAGGAGATCAACAACGCCAACTCCATCCTCAGTGACGAGAACAAGCGGAAGATCTACGACGAGTATGGATCCATGGGGCTCTACGTGGCCGAGCAGTTCGGAGAGGAGAGCGTCAAATACTACTTCCTCATGTCCAAGTGCTGGTTCAAGGTGAGAGGCCGCGCGGTTTCAGAAGTCCGCATGTGCAAGTTAGCAAACATCTGTGTCTTAGCTTTTCATATTTGAATTGCCTTCATGTGACGTGTAGACGTAGTAAATGTTTGACTACAAATATACCACATACTGACATTTGTTCCCCTATCTTTGTGTTCAGGGCCTCGTGGTGTGCTGCAGTATTTTCACCTGCTGCTGCTGTTTCTGCTGCTGCTGTTTCTGCTGCGGGAAGTGCAAAACGTCGGAAGACGGGGAAAACTTCGCCTACATGGACCCCGAGGACCTCGAGGCAGAGATCAGAGAACAGGAAGCAGGTGAGGGACTTTGAACTTTTCAGATTGACTTCAGCTTGTAAAGGCTATTTTCCAGCTGCTCATTTAAAAAAAACAAAAGTGGAAAATCACTCCAGCTGGCGTCTGTAACGTCCAAGTAGGAGTTAAACGGAAACTAAAGGCAGTGTTTTCACTTGGTTTAGTATTTCAGAATCTCTTTTGGAGTAATCCATCTCATAATACAGAACAATCTGATTCAACACTAATACAATATTTATGGGATGCATCCAGTGTCTTAATCAGGAAGTACTTTATGCTGTTTGCACAAAAGCACTATTGTAGTAAAGTTCTAACTGAATGAACTAAGAGTAATGAAAATAATACTTTGCTGTAAAGTGAAATAAGGTCAACAATGAAGAATTAAGCCTGATGGAGATTAAAGGAATAGTTTGATGTTTGGGGAAATACGCGTATTTGCCTTTTTGCTGAGGGTTACATGAGGATATGAATACCACATCTGTATGCTAACTATAAAGCTACAGCTGCTCAGCTTAGCTTAGCATAAAGGCTGGAGGAAAAAGCTCATACACAAGCATTTACATTTAAATTTTTGGATTAATCAAACAAAATACGGCGTTAATTAGTGCACTTTCAGGGTGCCTGTAGGGGATTTTGTTACCTTAAGACAGAGCGAGGCTGGTTGTTTCCCCCTGTTTCCAGTCTTTAGGCTAAGCTGAGCTGCTCCACCCTCATAGTTTAGTACAGATATGAGAGTGGTGTCGATCTTCTCATCTAAATGAAAACAAATAAGCGTGTATCCCAAAAACTATTGCCCGAATCTACAGTTCTGTGTATTTGGTGATCCTTTTACTTGTGAAGGGGTTGGGTTTGCTCAGTGTCACACTTTATTTCACAGCAGGAGACCATGTAATAATTATTCAGCCGAGCTCCGACACTTCAGATAAAGACGTCACCTCTTCAGGTAAAGTTCACCTGTCCTCAGCTGCTCTGTGCTGCTTCACTAATCCGGCAGAACATCAAGCGACACTTCACCCCAACCGCAACTTCTAACCCCAACAGCCCCGGCCGTGGGTTTTGTGTTCGCCAAACCACAAACTAACATTTCTAACAAATGCCGCAGGATGCTCCTATCAAGATGTTGTTTTTTATAACCTGCGTCCCCTGTTGCTTATTAATAACTTTGCTTGCCCAGGTTTGTCACTGTGAATCATTTTATTACAAATGTTGAGCATTGTGGGGGAAGATGGTGAGCTAAAATGCTAAAACTAAATATGAAGAGCAGTGGTTCTCAATCTGGAGGTAAACTCATTTCAGAGGGGTCACTCACTAGCTACAGGGGCTAAATCCTCACCGCAGCAGCCCGGGTTTGACTCCAACCCTTTATCGCCCTCTCTCTACCCAGGAGGAGCCACACAATCATTTATCCGATAAGGAAAAAGCACATTTATATGATATCTTAGGGCGCACTCACACTGTCCATCCGTCCCGTGCCCCGTGCTTTAGGGTACTTGTCCCCCCATCCAGGCCCGTTTGTACTCACACTACCTGGGCCTCGGCGAATGCTTCTTGCTGCCTATACGTCATCACGGCGTAACACGTCACACGCTTTGAATACGTCATTGCGATGCGTGGCTTTGTTTACAAATCTTTCCATAGACCTCAGAGTTTTTGTGCATCTTGTCGACTGTTTTTGAATATTTTCATCGACCAAATCTGCAGTAAACACTCCACCTCCCCATCACACCAACATGAACCTTTCACCGCCATTGTTTTAAAATGTCCACGCATGGTCCCTCCTTTTTTTTTCTATGTCCGAACAGGCGCATAGGAAATGACGTCAGAGCCGCCGTAGGCCTCGTGCTCGTGCTCGTACACTTGCGCACGCTCGTGCTTGTACATGTGCAAACGTGCTTTACAAAAGCTCACCTCTCCCAAACGGGCCGTGGACGGCAACAGTTGCACTCACACGGGTCAAACGAACTAGACTTTAGCCGTGAAACGTCCTGGGGCACGGTACGGACGGACAGTGTGAGTGCGACCTTAGATGTAATGTGGGCCTCTGAGTGACTATAATCCTAAATGATCTTTTTTAAAACTCAATTCAACGAACTACTGATCTCGAGTGACTGCTCTAAAAACGAACTGTATTAATTAAAAGCTTCCTGTGCTGCTTATTCCATCTTAACTGATGTGTTTTAACATTTTGTCACACACTAATGCCAGGCAGTCGAGAATCTTTCTGTCGACTTGCATTACATTGTTGTTTAGCGCGTTATACTCTTTTGTAGGACGGGTTTGTTGACTCTTCTTTCACCTGATGCCTGTGCTGGAAGACGGACTGAAATCATTTTATTTAACTAAAAGCAATATAACAATGTACTCGTTAAAGTCTAAAGTTCTGCGTTCATTATTTTACTTGCGTAGAAGTACGTGAGTATTTGAAGCATGATGTGCTTACACTATCAGAAGTATAAAAAGGATCATTTATCGTCTTTCAGTGGAATCGTGTCCTGATGAAATCATAAATCGAGATATCGTGATACACCGTTAGTTCAGCTAAATGGATAAAAATAAGCACATACTCACTCAAACTGTTATTGTGAAATGTTTTGAGTTTATATTTTGCTCTAAAGTTCTTCTTGTTTTATGCGATTAACACTTTTGAATACGAACAAACGGACATTAAAGGACACTTTACACCCATATTACTAAAAACAAGACTGGGAATTACAATGAAAATACTCAGTATTTTCATTTGTCAAGTATTTAAACTAAACTATTTTTTAATTGAAGTACCACAGAACACACTATATTGTTATATATATATTTATCATTATAGAGATATGGTTTTTGATAGGGTGAATTTCATTTCCCCTAGACAGTTTGTGCTAATCATCAATCCTTCTGTATTATTATAGCGGGCAGCTCTTAGTAATAAGAGATAACTAAGACGTGCGGGACTCTGGCACTTTGAATTGTTTTCTGGCATCACAATAAATTCCTCCTCAACAGTAATGACCTGCATCAGTATGGACAGACTACGGTCATATTGTCCCGCTCTCGTAAAAGTTATTTTATTTAGAATTCATTTTTCTTCCATTTGAAACCGACTGCTCTGTTTTTTGCAGAGAAATAAACGTTAAAGTATAGAAACTTTAAAGTTCTCTGTTTGTTTCTCGCAGCTCCGGGCGAAGACGCTCCCATCGTGATCCAGCCTCACGCCACCAACGGCACCTCGGGGACCAAGTGAGTGGAGTCCCGCTAAAACCACGTCGTCATCAGCGGCTGCATTGGTCCTTTTGAAAGATAATGAGCATAAATGATGCGTGTGAATGCATTTGTCACGCAGAAAACATTAATGTCAGAGGCGTTCTTTGTTTGAATGCATCAAGCAGCGATTCGATTGTGCCATATTTTTATTTCTAGTGCCAGTGGGTTTGTCTTTGATACAGTCTCATATTTATTTTTTTAAGTTTTTTAAATATTGGGTAGTATCCGGACTGCAGTGACAAATTACAAAGCCACGCGGATCAAAGCTCTGTAACAATGTCTTCATATGCACTTTAATATCTCAAGTTCATGCTTGAAATCCTGAAACGCCCGAGCCACACATCCCGCACGAGCAGCGCGTGGCGGCTACCTTGCTGAAACCCCCGCGGCTCACTCCCTGCCTCTTACATTCGGTTTTGCCTTTGATAACGGCCATAAGGAGTTCATAATTAATTTCATCATAGGTGCCGTTTATATTCGTTTTGGACAGAAGGTTCAGATTCAGTCCACAGTAACAAAACAGAAACAGGACGTGTTGAGTTAAATATAAATATCTACATTTTCTCCATGTCTGTGACGTATTCTACAGATACACACATCGAGACAATTCCTGTCAAAACACCACTCACTGCCTCTTTTTGCTGCAAACGGTGTGTGGCGGTTAAATTAAACAGGCTGAAATGTTGAATCTCTAAATGTTCCGCAGCCGGGTCAAGCTGCCGAGGCGGGCTGTGTGGCTGCGCCAACTTCAGGCGCCGAAAATCATGCCACGATGGTCTGAGAATATTTCTGCTCAAGGCGCCTCTTGGGTCAGAAATTTTTTAATATTTTTTTTTTTTAATGCCACGCGAAAGGCTGGTTCACGATTTCTAGAAGCCAACCACTCGGAGACGTACGAGGTGTTCAGTCACACTGCACATATTGTAGAAACGAAATAAAAGGGCTTATTGAAATGATGTACAGAATATTGTCACGAAACGAACTGTGTATTTAAAAGATTTGGATGTCAACGTGTGCGTCCACTGTTGTGTATTTGACGGCTTGTTAGAATGAATAAAGTGATTCTAACGAGCATTAAAGGAGTAGTTCAACATTTTGGGAGAAACGCGTTTTCACTTTCCTTCTGAACGTTGGGTGAGATTTCTACTCCTTACATCACTGGAGAACGCAGAACTGTTGTATGATCGCACAGTTGAATATAAAACACCAACAAATAACTTTGTAATTATTACTTGGTTTGACTGTAACATTTACAAGTTGGCATCTGGCGACTGCGAATAAAAGGTACGGTCGCACATTCACAAAATTAAAATCACCGTTTATCCGCCTTCAGTTCACTTCCATTCCTTGCGAGCGGAGGGCCAAATAAAACATTTGATTACAGCGGAGGAGCAAATTGATGCCGAGTTCAACTTGGACCGGCGAAGTCGCAACCTCAACCAATAGCATAGCGGCGTGTGTTCGACCCCGCGTGGCTGTTGTATTCCACGTGACCTAAAATGGAGGAGACGTTTATTGTCGCTGTAACCAGCTGGTGTGTCCTCGGCAGGCATCGGGCGAGTTTGACCGTACTTTTACTTTTAATATAACGTGAATGCGGCATCAAGTACCGAGCTGGAGCGTGATAAGCCTAGCTTAGCTTAGCATAAAGACTGGAAACGGAAGGAAAAGCTAGCCTGGTTCAACCTCTAATTCTAATGGAGACGCCCTGCCAAGAAGGAGCACTGGGCGGATGGATAAGCTGTCATTTGTTAACAGTTCAAGCCCCTTTAAACCACAGCTAGGTTCATTTTCACTAATTAACCATTGTATGTTGTTTGTTTAAAGGGTTTTCATAGCTGTCCCTCCCTTTTTCCAGTCTTAATGCTAAACTAAGCTAATTGCATAGAGTGGTATCTTCTCACCTGACGCTTGTAAAGAAAGCACTAAGCTTATTTCCCAACATATGGAACTAGTTCTTTAAGAGACACCAGTACTGTTGTTTAGTTCGCTGTACCTGCACATAAGGTGACCTCAAGAGAAAACACAACGGGTGGAAAACTTCTTAAGGTACTGCTAAAGCTCCAACAAATTGTTATTTGATATTTCATGAAACACACTTCCTGCACTTCCCTGGACGACGAGACGACTTACGGCTGATTAGATTTAATGAATCAGGATGAATTTTCTCAGGTGTGTCGATGCCTTTTTATTCTTTTTAAAGACGATGATCTCTCTGTGGTGTGTGAGCTGATTGATGTGCCGGATACAGGACTCATGTTTTTATGTAAATTCAGAGGTATATTTTTGATTTGGAAGTGTTTTGACAAATTGAGTGTAAATTAAGAGAAGCCTTGAATAATGTCATCTTTCCTCGTGTTTATATTTGGATCTCTGCTGGGTGTAGGAATGTGGGGTTTGTGTATTTGGTGCAAATCTAAATATTATACGTGCATCAGTTTTAGCGTTTTCAACATGTTGTCGGGTGATTGTGTTCATGTAAAGTTTAAACAATCCCAGAAATGTATGTGAAAGTCCGTTTTGTATACTTGACAATAACTTTACAAAAGTGCCTGAATCCTTTTTATTCTTTCTTTCCCTTTCGAACTATTTTAATGAAACGTTTAAAAGAAAAATGATCAATGTTTTATCACCTCAACATTCCCAGGTATTTCCCCATTCTTTCAACGTTTCCATAAATGTTTATTTCTGTAAAAATTATGTTTTTGTCTGATCAAATAAACTTGGATGAGACGAGAAATGTCCAGAAGTCGTCTTGTTATTTAAACAGTTTGCTGTGAGTGACTAGCGCCTCTGAGCTCAGTCACCCTCCATTGGCTCCTGCTGTGCTCCACCTCTGTGAGATAACGCGTGCTGGAGCAGGTGGCAAGTCGACGAGCTTTGTTTTAACATTGAACTTAAACGGCTTCCCTGACGTGTAGTCACCCGAGGGTATGGAGCTATCAACGGATTCAGAGAAGCAACTTCTGATTGAGACTCATTTGGAGCCTCTAAGATGGTACGTTATTATTCTTTTTATCCTCTCATGTGCTCAGTGTTTAACTCTTCTGTTTCTCAGGACTAGTTCTTCCGATACCGCAGCCTCTGATAATGCCTAAAGGGCCGGTATCGGCATCAGTAAGCAGTAGTACACAAGTCTCTGCATGGATCTAATACCATGTAAATTAGTGCCAATTTTATTTTTTCTCCTTTAAATTAGTTTTTGTTTGTTTTCTGTTAAGACGGACTGTAAAACTTTGCACAGCAGCTGAATTCTACGATAACGTGAGATCATGCGACAATGCCGTTCACGTTCCACATCAAAATCCATTTTGTCAGGCTCCAAGTGATGCGTTTGTGTTGCGGCTAGAAGTCCCATCAATCAGTGTCCTGTGAGGAGCTACTGGCAGTTGAGGGAGGAGCGTAGACTGTATAAAAAGTGAACGTAGCATACCCGTCAGGGTCCGTTCTCTCATCTCGATCCAAACTTACTCGCCTATGGGTGTCGCCATTTTGTCAGAATTGGACTCCACCTCATTTCCTCTTACTAAAAGAGGGCATGTATGTGACGTTGGGGGGAGGGAGATACGTCCATCTGGCTGATGTATACCTCCGAGGAAAAGTGAGAACCAGCAGCTAGCTGTCACTCAAGAGGCCGCACCCTTAATTATTCATAAACTTTAACCTCCAATAAAATAAAAACTAGGCTGGTACAAAAACATTTACCCCCCTCAGTGTTGTCATGGAGATATGACCTAAACATGCAGACTATTAAGTTTTTGTACCAGGACTTAAACAGGTTTAATGATGCTGTGAAAACAACCTGTTTAACATGGGGGTCAATGAGAAACTGCTCTACTGTGCAAACTGCTCCTAGTGGACACTCGGAGAACTGCAGTTTTAGGCACTTCATATTGGATCAATCAGGAAGTCGCTGTGGTGGGGGCTTGGGGCGGTGCGGGGGTGACTGACATGAGGCAACCCTTTATCAAAACAAAAATGGCGGCTCCCCTAGAGGTTAGCTTAGATGCTACAATAGCATCGGTTTGATCAGAACTGGAGTTTTCCTTCAGTTATAGAATAGAAGAGAAGAGAAGAGAACAGCACTGAATGCTTTTCTTTACGTAAAATATGTTTTCTCTCTTCTCCGAGAGTTTGACAGACGGATGGTTCATCCAATCACCTGCCGGCCCTTTACCTATCGGTTTCCAATGAGGCCTTCTCTCACAGAGTTCTATGAAACAAACCATCTGACGAGTCATGTTACTGTCAAACTAAATGATAAAAGAAAGAGCTATAGCACTCGTTCTTTGTATTTGTTCATGTTTTATAAAAGATGCCCTACAACAGCCAGAGCAATCATTAATGGTCAATGCACTGGTATCGGATCGGTACTCGGTATCGTCGGGTACACAAGTTCAGGTGTCAGGATGGTTATCTGGAAGGAAAAACTAGTGTGGGAACATTTCTACTCAGGACGAGTTCTCCAGAAGACAAAGGTTCAGACTCTGCATCAGAGTCCAGCGAAGACGCCTCCAGCGTGGACGGTCTGTGGCGTCCCGACCGGCTCTGCCAGGAGACGCACTCCACGTCTGCGGCTGAAGGTGACGAGAGACGCTTGGCCAGAAGGAAACTTTTCATGGCCTGTGTCGTCAGCATCGTCTTCATGACCGGGGAGGTGATCGGTGAGAAAAACATTGTAACTGTAACTGTAAAAATGTATCTTTCTAAAGGAGTGTTTTAACACATGGTTCATACAGTTGTGTCCTTAATTACCCTTTATTTTGTCATCCATGTAAAGCAGGGGTGTCAAACTGATCCAGTAAAGGGCCGTGTGGCTGCAGGTTTTCATTCCAACCAAGCAAGAACACACACATCGACTTACTCAATCACCTGAACTGTCTTCACACAGTTGATTTGTTGGACCAAGTGTGTTTTTGATTGGTTGGAATGAAAACGGCCCTTTACTGGATCAGTCTGACACCCATGATGTAAAGTGTCGGTGTGAATTATTGAATGGTTGTTTGTAATGAGCTTCAGGACACACCGATGGAAAGTAACTGAGCACATTGACTCAAATATTGTGCTTTTTGATATGAATTGTTTTTATTTTCAAGATGATTATATATTTATTATTCATTTTATATATTATTTATTTATAAGAAAACTAATGCAACCCTCACTTTAGTGTGTTTTAGCAGTATACTGAAAGCAGCAGAAAGAGCATAATTTGATATAATGTTTATTTATTGCAAATAATATCGCGATATATTCAATGCAGCTCTACCCTCCACGCGAGATGCTTAAGTACAATTTTGAACTTTCATTGCACTTGAAAACTACAATTTCCTGCTATTTAACACATCTACACCAGTACAACTCATGTTTAACTTAACCTTTATCTGAGAGCTTTACTTTGTGACCCTAACTATAATTTTATATTAAGAACAAAACATTTTTCATGTACACCTTATAAGATACGGTCACTTCTATGGATGAGATCATATAAAAGAAGTAAAACTGACCATGTGCAACATAAAAACATATCACCCGATATCAGCTGACGACAGATACATCTACCTGTTTATTTACGCTCGGTAGGTAATAAGAAATAGTCATAACAGAAAAGCCGCATTACGTTTTTGGTCATTTGGAAACAGTGTCACGATGACCGTTTGTCCTCCAGAGGGCACTGACAGGTTCATTTTTACACCGTAAAATGTCACGATATATTTTTGAAGCAATAAAAAAAATCAAATGAATCTAAATGATGTCCTAATGACCTCGTTCTCTGCAGGAGGATACGCTGCTCACAGTCTGGCCATCATGACCGATGCAGCACACCTCCTGACGGACTTCGGCAGCATCCTGATCAGCCTCTTCTCTCTGTGGATCTCATCCAGGCCTCAAACACCGACCATGACCTTCGGGTGGCATCGGGCAGGTGAGGCCCAAATAACCTTTGGTTGGAATCATCATCACAACCTTTTAAAGGAGTAGTTCAACACTTTGGAGTGTTGCTTTCTTTCTTAAAGGGAGATGAGAAGATACCATAATTATTATCATTTTCATATTCTATCACCTTAGCTGTGCTTGTTTACACTTTTCTGCTGTAGTAACTGCCATAACATATGAGTCATATTCACATTACTATGCTTGCATCTCTGGAAGTGTGTCTGTCTCTCTCTGTCCAACTGTCCGTCTTTTCTCTCTTTCTCTCTCCTTTTCTTCCTCCCCAACCGGTGCAGACAGATGTCCGTCCTCCACAGAGCTGGGTCTGTCTGACGTTCCTGTCTGTTATAGGGAAGGTTTTCAACGCCACCGTACTCTACGGGGGAATTATTGGGTCTATGTAAATCACAAATAAGTCATAGAGTGTGGTCTTTACCTACTCTGTAAAGTGTCCTGAGATAACTTTTGTTATGATTTGACACTATAAATACAATTGAATTGAATTGAATAAGACACCCATCTTTTATCCGCGCGTCATGTGTGAACGACGGACACTGACGTCATGTGGCGTGTGACAAAATCACCTTTTTTTGTTGAAATATCGATTGAATCGTCACTGACGCAGAGCTGCATTGATTGCCGTCTGTTTGTCTGTTGTGACTTTGAGCGTAACGAGTGTGTAATTCACTGTTAGTTTGCCACTTTCACGTGCAGCCGTGTTGTAGCCGTTGCCTCCTGTTTACAATTTTGTGCCAAGCCAAGTTATTCTCTTGGCTCTGGTTCTTCGTATTTACTGTACAAACATGGGAGTGGTGTACTTCTTCTCATATGATGCTCAGAAAGAAGTCAGTGTATTTTCTAAAATGTCTGACTGCTCCTCTAAATGTTTCTTATGTCTTTGTTTTTACATCTTTCCTTTTTAAGATTGAGTTGTGGCCCTAATGGGGCTTTACTGCAGGGCTCTAAGTTTCCTATACAAACCACAGCTACTTCCTTAAAACGCATGTATAGTTTTGCATTTATTGATGTGATGAGTGTTTTAGTTTGGTTGTACACTCACCGGCCACTTTATTAGGCGCAACTGGTGTCCCCAGATGCTCTCCTGCATTCCTCTGTTGTAACCAGTGGATATTTGAGTTACTGTTGCCTTTCTATCAGCTCCAACCAGTCTGGCCGTTCTCCTCTGACCTCTGGCATCAACGCGGCATTTGCGCCCACAGAACTGCCGCTCACTGGATATTTTCTCTTTTTCGGTCCATTCTCTGTAAACCCTGGAGATGGTTGTGCGTGAAAATCCCAGTAGATCATCAGTTTGTGAATTACTCAGACCAGCCCGTCTGGCACCAACAACCACGCCACGTTCAAAGTCACTTAAATCACCTTTCTTCCCCGTTCTGATGCTCGGTTTGAGCTGCAGCAGATCCTCTTGAACATGTCTACATGCCTAAATGCATGTGGTTGCTGCCATGTGATTGGCTTAGATAAAGTGGCCGGTGAGTGTATTTGTATTGAATCACTTTGTCCTGTTTTTCTTCGAGCATGTTTCATCATTTTTGGGTGATTCCGCAGAATCGGTGCCGGTTGGATGTTGTAACTGTTGAAAACCAAACTTCAGCTCTTTTTTTTGCAGAACTAAATCTGATAAAATACATTTTTTACTACTTAAAATGTGTAATGGGCAATTTCAGGCACTTCACTGTTTTTTTTCCATTGATTACTTAACGACAAATACTTCATATGAATAACAGGACGATAGTTTTTTCCTCTGAATTAGCAAATACATAAAAATTAGCCACATGGCAGCCATGCTGAAGGCATGAGAACACTCAGCACTTAGACCAAAACTACCTTAAAAAACACATTTAAGAAATAATTTAGGTTACAGGACTGAAATTTGGTATTTACCTTCTCGGCTGTAGTTACAACATGAACATGAATGTAGAAAACACACAGACATCTAAGTTTTGGTCTTCGTGGCCTTCAGGAGACTCAGATAATGCTACTTCCTGTTGATCATGTGACTTGGGAAGTGTCCTAAAGTTTTAGAGGGGGTAACAGGACTGCGTGAAAACCAGAGGACGCAATTAAAATATGTGTTTTAACAACATATTGTGAATTTCCAACCACAAAAATATAGTTTACTGCATGTGTAAGTTGAAATTAGTCACACAATAATACAAAAATAAGACAAATCAGGACAGATTGCAGGACTTGCTTATTTGCTTGATAGTAAAATGTATTTTACAGTTACTCTTCATGCAGTTATGCATGTAATGTCCTGGTAATGGAAAAGGCACCGATTTGGTGCAGTAGCCCTTTTAACCAACTGGACTACAAAGTCTGCCTTTGCACACTTGTACCATAAATATAGTTTATTTGTTCCATGATGTTCTGTGTCTGTCTGTCAGAGATTCTGGGCATGTTGGTGTCGGTCGTGTCCATCTGGGCTGTGACAGCAGTGCTGCTCACGTCGGCCTTCCAGAGGATCTCCGACGGAGACTACGACATCGACACCCAGATCATGCTCATAACCTCGGGTTGTGCTGTGGGGGTCAACGTCCTGTGAGTACGACGAGCTCACCATCATGTTTGTTCAGCTGTGATCGCATGCTCTTCTAAAAATAGTGTTGACGTTTTGTTTCGTTTAGGATGGTCCTGATCCTCCATCAGTCCGGAGCCTCACACGGCCACGCTCACAGCTTCACCACCAGCCGCACGCAGATGGTCAAACAGCATCAGGGCCACGGTCACCATCATGGCCACGGCAACGCCAGCGTGAAGGCGGCATTCATCCACGTGGTGGGAGATCTGGTGCAAAGCGTGGGCGTCCTGCTGGCTGCAACCATCATCCACTTCTGGGTCAGTGTGGGCCACAACACTAGAGGGACCGATACATCAGCGCAAACATGTTCACAACGACAATGTCAACGTACTGACGCTAACTAATATAATATTCACCATCGGACATTTGCTAATTAGCATTAAACACAAGTACGTCTTTAGATTTACAAATATTTGTTCATAAATCACAGTATTGGACATTTTAACCTGATAAAAAGTCAGATTCTCAAGATACTCAAGGTCCACTCACTAGCTTCTTCTGGGGCTTTCAAACACATCTCATAGTCTTCATCCATGGATGTAGTTTGATAAGTTGTCATCAAGTAGGGAACTTCGGTCACGTTATAATAGGGCTGGACAATACGACTTCTTTCCCAGTGAACATCATTTCATATCTCAATAACGATAAATATCACGTTGTAGCATGTTCTCTGGTAATTCAATAAATAGTCTTTATGGAAAAACCACATAGTAAAGGTTTGGTAAAGTATTATAGTACTATTTTTGTTTAGTCCTGTGTGAATTTAATGCGCAACAAATGAAAAATATTAGAAGTGTTTTTTCTGATTTTATTGAGAACTTTAGCGCAAAATGTAAACTCAAACTATTTCACATCAGATTTTTGGAAAGAATGAGTTCGTATTTCTTGTTATTATCAGTTTAGATTAAATTGTGCGTCCCGATAAATCGACAATATCTCATGTCATCACGATCTGATTCCATTGAAAGGACAAAAAAGGACAAACGATCACATTAAATTACCGCCCGGCCCTACGTTATAAGTAGGCGGAAACCTCCGGAGCTGAAAAATGAACATGAGGTGCAGTTCCTTGAATGGCCACTTGAGGCTGGCTCCAAAAGTGAGCTAACCCCCTTAGACCCCGATGTTAAAACGCCCAACTGCACAGCAGAAATACAGGTGTACAGCCTGGAACAGAAAACGGTTTTGTTCTCTGGCTAATTTCTCTGTTCAAGACGACTGTAAAATTAAAAAAAAATATATATAACTCACCCGTTTAAATTATATTAAACACCCAAATTATGAGACAAATTCACAAGAATAATCTGTTAATACCCTTAAGTTTCCTGACACTAAGAGCAAACATGAGTAACAAGTGGAGCCGAGTCATCCTGACAAATTTGTTTGATTTGAGTCCACTCCAGTTACACCTTTAAGCTCCATTCTGTGGTTTATTATTTGTTTTTTTATACTATTATCTGTGTATCCCCTACAGCCGGAATATAAAGTAGCAGATCCCATTTGCACGTTCCTGTTCTCGGTTCTTGTTCTTGGAACGACACTTCCAGTCACAAAGGACGTTTTCCGAATCCTGATGGACGGTAAACACACGTCCTACGCCTGAAGTGGTGTCATTAACGTTTAAATGACTGCGGCTTGTGTTAAACGAGTGTCGTCTTTTGTCTTCTGCAGGAACCCCTCAGGACATTAACTTCAACGCTGTGAGAGATCTGCTGCTGTCCGTGAGAGGAGTTGTGGCGGTTCACAGTCTGCACCTGTGGAGCCTCAACATGACTCACTCTTTACTTTCAGTCCACGTGGCCGCAGGTAAAATCAACACTGGTGATCTCTGCTACACACGGTCTGGGCGGCGAGGACGTGGAGCACAGCGTCAAATTAAAGAGTCGAGTAGTCTTTATATTTTCTGCAAAAAGAGAAAGGAATTTAAATTTGATAAATCTGGGGTCTCTGTCAGAAGACGATGTAAACTCTGTGGTAATTGTCCCTTGTTGATTTGTTTTATTCTCAGTTTTTCTTAATTTTAAAGAGGAAAAATCGGATTCTCATCCATGGGCAGTGGGGCATAAAAGGATCACTTTTAGCCACGATTAAAACCTCCAATAATTATGGGCTTCAACATACTTAAAGTAGACCAGCGTGTCGGGACACTTCCTCAGGGTGTCTGTCCTCACAAGTGGATGTATCATATTTGTATTATTTTGGGCTTATTTCAGAACTAAAGTTGTAATCCGTAAGAATTGACATACGTTGTTTCTAGCGATAAGATGTAACTGCAAGCGATCCTCTGGGACTTCATCTCCCAGAGTCCCTTTGGACACCGAACAGCGTCAACTGTGTGACGTCAGTAGATCGGCAGCTCTCACCTCCACGATGCTGTGTGATGCCTTCACAGGCTCCATATGTCTGTTGATCCTCCATCGTGAGTCAGCAGTAATGAAATGTTACTGCAGCGGTCGGACACATGAGAGCGAATTCAGACTTGAACGTTCCGTTTCATTGCACTTGTCAGAAGTCGGAAGTTCACGATTTCTGAGTACAAGTGAACGCAGCATGATCAGCAGTGAGAGCTCCACCTGGGCAGACCAACCACTGCTCGCTGACAAACAGCATCACTAACACGGTGGAACATTTGAATTTAGTCACCATGACACCAGACACAGATATTGTAATACTCGGCAAAGAGACAAGTACAAGTGCTTTCATTAGTGAATCATCGTTTTAACTCACTCTTTGACGGATAGTTACTGAACAGACAATTAACTAGATGTACTTATTTCATCGGGGTTCATATTGAACACAGCCATAACTTTGTGTGTCGGTGTTTCCAGGTTTTCCAGGAACCCTGATGATGCATGTTTAAAGTGAAATCCCAGGGTCTTTTTAGGCAAACTGGGTCATCAAATAAGCCATCAAGACACTAACAGCCTAACACGGATGAGCTCGGGTGAAAAGTTGAACGTCTTTTTTAACCACGAATACTGCTCAAAATAACACCAAACCTCTGCAGTAGCATGAGAAGAGTCCTTACACATTAACTGAAGCACCAAGTTTATTAAAAGAGCAGCTGGGGTCAGATTTACCTACTGGCACCAGCTGCTCTTAATAAAGTCTAGGAAGGAAGAGGAAGAAAAGAAGAGAGAAAGAGAGAAAAGATGAACAGATGGACAGAGAGAGAGACAGACAGACACAAAGACAGACAGAGAGATGCAAGCAACCGCAAAAGTAACTATAGTGATAGCTAAAGCAATGTGAATGTGCCTTACAAGTTAATACAGTTCATATAGCAGAACAGCTAGAGTGACAGAACATGGCAATGATAATAATTATGGTGGCAAACATGGAGTTGAGTTAGTAACATGCATTGATGAGACATGAATGATACAGACAGTGAGGAGAGAAGTTCAGAGTATCTGGAAAAGTATTATCCCCCGGCAGACTAGGCCTATAGCAGCATCATTAAGCAGAACAAAATCAGCTTAACAATAACAACATTGCTGAGGGCTCGTAAGCCCTAGTTGTAAGCTTTATCAAAAAGGAAAGTTTTAAGTTTACTCTTAAATATGGGGACAGTGTCTGCCTCCCGAATAACACTTGGGAGTCGGTTCCACAGGAGAGGAGCTTGGTAGCTGAAGGCTCTGCCTCCCGTGCTACTTTTGGAGACTGTAGGAACGACATAAACCAGTGGCTTATTGTTTTGAATCTGGATACGAGACACTTAGGCAGAGGGATTACCGTGTCTGTAATCACCGTTAGCCGTCTGTCACGAATTTCTACGATAGTTCGTACACAAAATAAATTGTCTTGAAGGCTTATATGATGAGTGTATGATGGTAAACTTTAAGAAAGTGTCGCCTGTATTTGTGTCCTCAGATGAAGATGCTGATGCACAGGTCGTCCTCGTGAAGGCAACAAAGCTCCTGCGCTCTGAGTTTGGTTTCTCCAGCGTCACAATCCAAGTGGAGCGTTAAAAGGACGACTGCTGACAGCAGCGGGACAGTGCGCGGACTGTGGAGACTGACGCCTACTCGCCCGTCTGACTGGAAAGATGGACAACTGGAGTTTGTCTGCAACTGTTTTTAATGCAAGGAGCAGAAAATGACTAGCTTGATTTGTCGTAATCCTCCCTCAGGTGAAACGGTGCTTCCAGCTTCTCCGTATTTTATTTAAAATCTCTACTTAAGAGTGCTGCAAAGGGTTCAGGCCGACATCCAGGACACGGTCAAAGCTCCTCCACTACGACATCAGGACAGAAGAACCCTACACATCCTCCGTCACAGACTGCAAACGTTCACACAGCATCTTTGTCCGTGAAGGAACGAGAAAAATACTCCCTCGTCTCTAAAAAGAAGCACTTTGAGCAGTTTTGCTTACTTGCAGCTTCTGGGTGGTATCTTCAGCACTTATTCTAAGTCACTTTGGATAAATGTAGTGTAATATTCCAAAGGTTAGAGCTGCGGGTCTTAAAATAAAAATATTTATTCATGCTGTTTAATGGTCACGCTTGAGCTTTGTTTATTAAACTGGAGAAAAATGACCAGAAGTCCCAGAGTCGGCTACTTTTCCATCGGGCTGCTGAAAACGCTGTTACGTTACACACAATAAATGATGTTTTATTTATGAAGCAGCAGACGATTTTTGACCGCAGTAGTCCTGATACTGAAATATGTTTTCTGTTTTCTGTATTTGTGACCCAGGTTGATCATTTTGACAGTAATCGTTGATTATTTCACAAGAATTCTGATTATTAATCACACATTTTACAAATTCACTTTTTTTTCCCTTTCAGTTGGTTGAGGTTTATTGTTGTTGCTTTAAATAACAGGTAAATGTTAAATAGAGCTATAGTACTTATAGAGCGCCTTTCTAGTCTTCTGACTACTCAAGGCACTTTCACAGTGTTTGTCACATTCACACAGACATTCACACTGATGGCAGTGGACATCTAAATACCATCTAATCTAATCTAATCTAATCTAATCATTCACACTACATTTACACACCCATGCACAGCACGGGGAGCAATTCGGGGTTCAGTGTCTTGCCCAAAGACACTTCGACATGCAGACCAGGGGAGCTGGGGATCGAACTGCCCATCTCTCGAATGGCGGACGACCCACTCTGTCACTGAGCCACAGTCGCCCTTAACTATCTGCATTCTTAGAAATGTACAAATCTTTGATGCTGATTTGTTTTTTATCAGAGTATATTTTATTTCAGCTGACAGACACGATTAGAGGTTGCACACAACGAAATTAATTCATACAACACGTACAATTCATCTTCAAACATAATTAGTTTGGATGGGAGTCCTGGTCAAAATGAGCGACATATCAAAGTGTTCTTAATCGGCAGACATTTTTCTGATTCACACACTCATCGGTTTACCTGATGAGTTCAAATACAAAACTACTTCTGGACGTTATCCGGCCCAGATTGCACAAACATATCTTCTGAATGTGTGAGTTAAATTGTTCAACATACCACAAACAAGGCTACAAAGTCCTGGTTTCAACAGACCAGTCTTCAGCTAGTTTGTCGGCTCGGGGCGCCCGTCCTTCCAGTAGTTGGCGTAGGCCTGCTGGAACATGTTGCTGCAGGCGATTTTAGCTTTGAGTTTGGAGCAGATGAGGAAGGAGCCGCCCATCTTGCGGTGGAGGGAGTACGTCTCCTCGGGAGGCGGCGTGAGTCTCTCCCTCAGCATCACGGGGATGAGGCTGTGGATGCGCTCGGTGGTGCTCTGGGCGCCAAAGTCGAAGGGGTCCTTGGAGGAGAAGGCCTCCCCGAGGATCATCACTGCATCCACGTGGGCGTTCTCCATCGACTTATTACAGGACACAGCAGTTAGGCGACAGGACAAAAGTTCTACGTTAGAGAGTTAGACGGGTCACAGTCGGATGTGGACCAGAGGTTAGCTTAGCGTAAAAACTGGAAACAGTATGACGTACGGTACTACACTATGACATTTTGTTAAATTAGTATGCTGTGACATTTTTATGAAACATTTTATTTTTAGGACATACTACGACAGTTCTGGTGAGAGACCTGACATACGCTCACCGGCCACTTTATTAGGTACACCTGTCCAACTGCTTGTTAACGCAAATTTCTAATCAGCCAATCACATGGCAGCAACTCAATGCATTTAGGCATGTAGACATGGTCAAGATGGGCTGCTTCAGTTCTAACCGAGCATCAGAACGGGGAAGAAAGGTGATTTAAGTGACTTTGAACGGGGAGTGGTTGCTGGTGCCAGACGGGCTGCTCTGAGTAATTCAAAACTGCTGATCTACTGGGATTTTCACACACAACCATCTCCAGGGTTTACAGAGAATGGACCGAAAAAGAGAAAATAACCAGTGAGCGGCAGTTCTGTGGGCACAAATGCCTTGTTGATGCCAGAGATCAGGAGAATGGCCAGACGGGTTGGAGCTGATAGAAAGGCAACAGTAACTTAAATATCCACTGGTTCCAACAGAGGAATGCAGGAGAGCATCTGGGGACACACAACACGTCGAACCTTGAGGCGGACGGGCTACAGCAGCAGAAGACCACACCCTGTCAGCTAAAAACAGGAAACTGAGGCTTCAATTCGCACAGGCTCACCCAAATTGGACAATAGTAGATCGGAAAAACGTCGCCTGGTCTGATGAGTCTCGATTTCTGCTGCGACTTTCACACGGTCAGAATTTGGCATGAACAACATGAAAGCATGGATCCATCCTGCCTTGTATCAACGGTTCAACGGATGTGCAGCCGACATTTCTGCAGCAACTGCGTGATGCCGTCATGTCAATACGGACCAAACTCTCTGAGGAAGGTTTCCAGTACCTCGTTGAATCTACGCCACGAAGGATTAAAGCAGTTCTGAAGGCAAAAGGGGGTCCAACCCGGTACTAGCAAGGTGGACCTAATAAAGTGGCCGGTGAGTGTATGTAAATGTATATGTGTATATATACACCATTTTAAAATTTGACATTTTCTGGGAGATTTTTTACCAGGATTTTGTTATATTGCATTTTTTGTGACATGCTGTACGTCGTAAGAAACATCCAGATCCAACACCACTTTATTCTACAGGATTATTATTCCCTAAAAAGTTTCCTGGAAAGAATCTGTAAGTTGTTAGTAATTATAGTTTAGGTAAAACAAAGAACAGAATCATTTCTTTCCCCCAATCTAATTAAATACAATTCAATTCAATGCAATTATGGATTTATTATTGGAAACTTTACCGTCCATAGATGTTAAGATTATAATGAATCCTCTATTTTCTATATGTTCACATGGCCTGATTTTGACTGACTAAAAGAGTCTGTTTCTGCATTCATTCATTCATCTTCAACCGCTTGTCAATGTCGGGGTCGCGGGGGGCTGGAGCCGATCCCAGCTTACTACGGGCGTGAGGCGGGGTACACCCTGGACAGGACGCCAGTCTATCGCAGGGCACATAGAGACGCACAGAGACAGACAACCATTCACACCTACGGGCAATTTTAGAGTCATCAATTAAATTAGTATCAAAGTCATCACTTATCCTAGAAAGTTTTCTTTCAAGGAAACTTCCAAGTACAGCTCGACAAAGCAGCATTATTGCCAGTTTGAGTGATAAATTCCCATCTCTCCTACACATTTGTATTGTGTTTCTTTATAAAGTTGAAGCTGCAGTTCGTCCTGGTCACCAGTAGAGGTCGATGACGAGACTTAGAGCCACTTAAATAAGTAACAAGTAAATGCTGATTCGTGTTTCAAAGTGATTGAACACTGTGTTGGTTGATCTTTGATTCATACATTTCTAATTAAACGATGTTTCATGTTTAGTGGAGAGAGCCACGGTGCAGGTTTGTCATTCAAACACGTCACAGGCGGCAATTTCCAGAACATATTTCAGGTGCCTGTATTTTAAGAACAAATATCTACTCTATGCGTCCACTCCACTACATTATTTTAAATTGTTACTTTCACTAAGTAAAGTATCAGAGTACTTTTTCCACTGCTGGGTTTAGAGAGGTGACGTTTCCGCTCAATGTTTCTTTTAACAGAATTCAACAGCTTTTTAACGGTCACTCTTAAACCAAACGAACCTGTGATCAGTATTTCACGGTTCATGGTGAAGAGGTTTGTGTTTATTACCTTCGACTCGAATCCTGTGAGGAACTTCATTTCTCTGGATCTCTGCAGGACACCCGCTCTGTTCTTATTCGCAGCTTCGTTAATGACCTGACGAGAGAAATCGAGGTGAAATTTAGTCCTGATCTAATGACATGATTGCCTGAATGAAAATAAAGCATTTTGTAGGTTTCTATGAAACAATTGGGGCATTTCAAGCCTTTAATGTGTGCAAAACTCTCATGTTTGCGTAACAATACTGCTGCAACCATGACAGAAATATGTGTGATGTGTTTCTAATTTTAACAAGATTCCTCTCATGTTATTAAAAAAAATGTTTCATGTAATTAGAACATATTTTACCACATACTTAATTATAATTACAATATCTTCTTTTGATAAGAAACATCCCTTTGTAATGACATTGTATGTTGAATGGATCTCGTACCAAACAAGACCAGTTCTGTTCTCTCTTTAGGCATTGACTGGATTTATAGCTTAGTTTTATATTTTAATGAGATCTTGTGCACTAACAGGAGAGTTTTGTGATATAACAAGTTGAAATTATATGCGGTTATACGTTTCCTGTAAAAAATAACAATTAACTGAACAAATACTGTAAAAGAAACGGTTCCTAAAGCGCCTCGCCTCAATGTAGGTGTCAGTGAAACTCTTATCGAATCCCCGTGTCGCTCCAAAATCCAACAGTGCAACCTAAGGACATGAAACAGAAAAACAGTTTCGGTGAGGAAGGGGAAATATCAAATGGACCCACAGTGTGCATATTTAATGAAGCGGTCGACGCACACTGACCTTGTGAGCTTGTGGATCGAAGAAGAAGTTGGACCAGTTTGGATCCGTCTGCATGTATCTGAACTCAAACAGCTCTCTCAAGCACAAAATCAAGATTTGCTCACAAATCTAGCACAAGCAAAGGAGGAGAAAGAAAACAGTTCGCCATGTACATTATGTATTATTATGAACTGATGAATTGTGCGTTATGACACCAAAATCTTGTGCTGACAGTGTTCTGGGTTTTAAAAAAGGTGGCATGTCTCTGCATTTGGCACATCACCTTGAACACTTCCAAAGCTGTCGAAGTGCACACATACAAACTGTACTGTAGGCGGTGCAGAGTCTGCGGCGGTCGTACCTCATTCCTGAGCTCCTGGGAGAGGTCGGTGGCCTGGTCTAGAGGGAAACCGGGCACCAGCGTCGTGGTGAGGACGTGCGGGCTGCTGAGCTCGTCAATCACATCAGGCACATAGAAATATGGATGGTCCTTCAGCAGCTCTCTGCCGCACAAACAGCAACGACAAAGTAAAAAAAAACATCAGAGGCCGACTCCAAAACTACGACATAAATAGACGCATCAACAGCAGGAGCGTCCTGGTCAGGAGCGTCGTGGTCAGGAGCGTCCTGGTCAGGAGCATCCTGGTCAGGAGCGTCCTGGTCAGGAGCGTCCTGGTCAGTATCGTCCTACGACTATCCTGTCCTGCTCAGGAGAACACGGCCATTATCAACTTGACAGCTAAAGAATAAATGTTGCTTTGATATTACATTATTTCTAGGGCTGCCCCCAAATAGTCGACCAAGCACTGGTGCACCAAAAAATCTTTAGCCAACCAAAATTTCAAGGAAGGCCAGATACAGGAAGTCGTGACCCTCACTCACTGTCAGTGTTTTTGTTTTTTTAAAACACGTCAGGTCCTTTCGACATCGCAGTTAATAATAAACATATAATAATAATAAGAATAAACAATATACTACACTTCACCGCACTTTACTGTAACTTAGTTCTGTAGGAAATGCTGCTACATTTTTAAGACTGTTTCAATTATCCCTCCTTATCACTTATTCAGTTTGTACTTGTCTTATTTCAATCTGCTGCTAAACTGCACAGTGCGTATTGTTGTATATTGTATAAACCTACGTTTAACCACAATGTCTGTTGCACTCTGTCACACTTAGTTATTGTTTGATTTATTTGATGTTAGCTTTGATTTGATTATGTTAGCTTATTGTCACTCTGATCCTTTCCCACCTTTGTATTGAAACTGCCAATCATGTCGGGAAAGACAGAAAAAAAAGGTTGTACGCACTCTAATCCACTGTGAAATGAACCCCAAAGTCAGTCTGTTGTTGTGAGAACAAGTGTGAACAACTCACTGGAATTTTCTGGCACATTTGGCCTCTCTTATGTAATCACACTCCAGCGCCAGCTCTCGGCTCATGACCTCAATAAGGTGCTCAGGAAACAGACCTGTTAAAGGAGGGCGAATGTTCAAAGGCTGAAAACCAGGACATTCAAGCAGCTTGTGTGGGTAAATGTATCGACAACAGCGGAGGTGCAATAGCAGCTGTTATCATAGAAATGATAAAAAACAATGTTACCTTCGGGCAGCACGTTGCTTAAACTCAGAGCAGTCATGATATTATTCACGTCGCTGTCGATACTCTTGGCCACTCCAGGGTACTGAATGAACAGATGTGATTGTGTAAATTTTTGTCGCATCATCGTGTTAGAGTTTTGTGTTTTATCTCTGTGCAAACACTCCCCTCACCTGAATCTTCATGGCGACCTCTCTGCCGTCCTTCAGTCTCGCTGAATGCACCTGACCGATAGACGCCGCTGCAAACGGCTTCTCCTCAAAGTACTCCAGTTTGTCTCGCCAGTTCGGACCGAGGTCACTGCTGATGGCTTTCTGCAGAGAAAAGAGACTCAGTGTCGTCTCAACTCGGTGTCAGTGCATCTTAACTTGAGTTTAATGAGTTTGTCTCATTCACTACGGATCTCCGTACCGTACCATCATCTGCTTAGGGGGCATGAAGTCTGCGCTCTGTCGCACGCGCTCGAAGATTTTGGCCAACTGGGGGTTAATGAAGGCGTCATCTGAGAGAGAGAGACCAAAGTGATAATACTCACCGGTGGACCAGCTGTTATGCATGCATTGTTTAAAACCGTCTGTGTATTATCAGTACATTCAACAGAGTGCAGCATCTGTTTTTCTGAAAGAGAAATCCGTGAAAATATTCTGCTTCCATGAACGAAAAACCCCAAAACAGAGAAAATTAAAGTGTAATTCCGGTATAAAATCATCCCGTGCTTTTTCTTTGGCACTTACAAAGATCAAATAAGCCATTGAGACGTTTTTTCCATGTATGAACTATTAACAGAGAAATCCGGGAGAGTCGCTAACAGCGGGACGTGGCTAACACTGATTAGCTTGGGGCAGTACGGTGAAGGCATGAAAACAGCTTTTTTAACCACTAATACTGCTCAGAATAACACCAAACCTCTACAGCAGCATGAGAAGAGTCCCTACACATAAAACAAAGCACCAATGGGCTCCTTCCTGTTGGATTGACTTTGGTAATCCACGTGAATGGACTTTACTATGAGAGGAGCTGGTACCGGGGCCAGTAGTTAAGCTTTTCAAAACACTCTTTTAATAAACTCTGGGTTCACTAACTACGCTGTTGGTGCTTCGTTTTATGTGTAAGGACTCTTTTCATGCTACTGTAGAGGTTTGGTGTTATTTTCAGCAGTATTAGTGGTTAAAAAAGACGTTTTTATGTCTTCACCGTGCTGCCCCGAGCTAATCAGTGTTAGTCACTTCCGTCTGTTCGCGTCTCTACCAGATTTCTCTGTTGTTACACGAAAAAAACTGTCTGGATTGGTTATTTAATGTGTGTAAGTGCCGAAAAAGACCATGGGATGATTTTGTGCCGGAATTACACTTTAAGTTTCCACACAGGCGCTTTTTACTTACTGCACAAAACAAATTTTCTCTGTTTTTGGATTCTTTGTTTAAACGTGAACCTTTGTTTTTTTAAATTCAAGGTAACACAGGTTGAGTAATTTACATAAAAATGATCATTGTGAGGATTAAGTATTTCTTAAAGTCAAATTACTGGTATCAAAATATACTCAAAATACAAAAGTACTTATTATGCAAAATGGCTCATTTCAGAATATTATATCAGTATAATCATTTAGGCATTAATTCATGTGTACGGAACTTTAATGTTGCTTATGGTAAAGGTTGAACAACTTTATACATTTTATCTGCTGGGTAGCTTGTGTAATCAATAACATTTGTCCTCAATTTTGAGAGTGACAATATAATTTAAGTTGATTACTGTTATTAATCTGAATCTGCAATTATCAGTTTAAATTATTCCTATACATGTAGGGCGGTAAAAAGTACAATATTGGACTCTGAATACTGAAATGTAGTGAAGTATAAAGTACCTCGAAACTGTACTTAAGTATAGTACATGAGTTAATGTAACTAGTTACTTTCCACCACTAATGTTGCGACTTTAATGATAAAACAAAGTCGTTTTCTCACAGATTACACCGTGGCCGAGTAGCAGCTTCAAAATTTGGTCACAATCAACCGAGTCTCTTCCCATTTCTTGACTTTGTCGCACTATTTCGGCGTCAGTCCTTAACCACAGAAGTTCCCGAATCTTGACGTCTCTCCAATCAGACATTTCTGTTTTATTCTGGTTTCACACGATAGAACCTCATCAACGCTTCCACTCGCCAGCTGATAATTCACCGGACAATGACCTCCGCTATTCTCACATGGGCACACAGACTTCGTACTAGAAGGCAGACAGAGTAAAGTCGGTTTGATGTCCGGTCTGACTGATTCGTACATTCGTGTCCTCAGATAGAGCTCTGCCGGGTAATATCTAGATAATTTCGGCTTTGCAGAGCATGCGTGAAATGGGCTCATGAGCGCCACGAACCGGGGCTGTGGATGTTTAAAGTGTCAGTTGAGCCCACAATAACTCAACTGGAATGGCACCTATTGTGTTCAGCTGGCCCGTGGCTTATTTTAGGTGGTGACATTTCCCCTAATGCTGAGGGGCTCTTGTTTGTTTGCCAGTGAGTCTGAATCAGAAACATGATGAAGTCTGGTGGGGAAGCTGGAGCTCCAGTTGAACCTAAAGCTGAACCTTTATGTGCACACTGATACATTCACTGTCCATAACGAGCCTTAGCAGCACGTGTGTGTTTGTGGTGTGATATCAGTTTGTACCGTCTGACTGAAGATAATTTTCTTTATGTGACATTTTTGATACTAGCTCACCTTGAATACTGAGCATCTGTCCAATTTTTAGAGCAGCACCTCGGACTTTGCAAAGAGTCCGGACGATTCTTTGAGCGTTGGCTTCAGAGAGGAAGGCGCTCGAGTCCAGAATGGACTTTTTATTACCTGAAAAAAAAACCCACATCATTATCACATACAGTGGATATTATGTTTAGGCTACATCTATCAGAAGTCAATCTAGCAGTAGTGTTAACATTAGGTGTGTTTCCACTACGGTCGACTACCCTGAATGAGGGGTCGGTCTTGCCAAAAACGCCCCTAGTTTGCATGTGAGTCGCTCAGGAGGCCGTTTGTCTGAGTAGGAAGAGGCCCTATCGGACGCAGGGCCTCTTTTGTCCCCTGAGATTTACCCGGTTGCTGATTGGATGTAGCTCAAACCAAACCACTTATCTCTTAAATCCATTTGATCCATATCAGCATCCCTCGGCGTGTGACAGGATTCATGGTACACATTTTTGTCCTCACTCTCCTTAGTTTCAAATTAACTAACTATATAGTTTTATAGTACAGTGTCTTTTCAGTGACACTACAAAATAAAAACTCCCTAGCTCCAATAAAGTTAGTCATAGAGGTCTGGACTTTTCTACAGGTGTGGTTGACACGATGTAGAAGGTCTGCGGTGAACTGAATAGATCTGGCATAAAGTATTTCCTAGTTACATATGTGTAAATATGGCTTATTATGACAAAACCCCAAAAAGTTTAGAGTTAAACTGATGTCGTTTAGATTGAGTTTTAGCCAAATGCTAAAAAAAATCAGAAACTAGATGTTACCTTTCAAATGAAGCCTCACACACATGCCTTTCGTTGTTAGCTTTCCTGTTTGAGGATCCCAAAATAGGGAAAAATTAAAAACAAAGTGTGGTTATGGTGTAAAAATAATGATTATATATCCTGTGACATGTTTACATTTGTTGCACCCCAGTTAGATGAACTGATTTCTAGCTCTTAGAGCGTACTCACACTGTCCTTCTGGCCGGGGCCAAAACCGTTTTTTCAGCTAAAGCCTAGTACCTTTAAGCAGTGTGAGTGCACCCGCTCCGCGTTCAACTGCGGCCAGCGGGCCGTCCACGGCTTGAAAGAGGTGGGCTTTAGCGGAGCCGTTTGCACATGTACGAGCACGAGCGTGCGCACGTGTACGAGCACGAGCACGAGCCCTACGGCAGTATCGTTATGTGCGCCTGTTCGGACATGTAAATAGAAGGAGGGACCATGCGCAGACATTTAACAACAACAACAATGGTGGTGAAAGGTTCATGTTGGTGTGATGCTGAGGTGGAGTGTTTACTGCAGATTTGGTCGGATGAAAATATTCAAAAACAGTCGACAAGACGCACAAAAACTCCGAGGTCTGTGGAAAGATTTGTAAACAAAGCCACACACACGCGATCAATGCGTGTGACGTGTTACGGGGTGATGACGTATGGACAGCAAGAAGTATTGGCCGAGGCCCAGGCAGTGTGAGTACAAACGGGGCTGGGGCGCGGGGGGAGAGGGAGGGGGGACAAGTACCCTAAAGCCCTGGTCGCGGTCCGGAAGGACAGTGTGAGTGCGCCCTTAGAGTAATGTGAACCAATGAAAACAAATATATTGTTAATAATCTCATATTTGAAGCCAATTCTGTCCTCTCGTTTAAATGATATGCGAGACCGAGTTACTTCATAGTGACTGGAGCCTCAATATGAACAGGTGTCATGTTCGCCCTTATAGTGCTAACGTGATTAAAACCTGAACACGGCAGCAGTTACACAACCATCTCCCTTTTATCACCTTGCTGTTGTTGGGGTTTTAAACTCTTCTTGGCCACTTCAGCGATCGCCCCGATGCCGAGTCCGACCGCCAGACCTGCAAAAAGAAACGAACGTACAACATTCACAAACTTTCTCTGGATTTACAGGAACTATTTAAAAAAGGATGTTAACAGAATCAATCTGGCACTTGTTTTTCTTTTTTTTTTATGAATGCCCACAGTGTTACCTTTACCAATGCCTTGATAACAGGAGCAACAACAAAGGACGTGATAACAGCAATCAGTAACCAAAGTCTGATTTATCAGGGCAACACTCAGAGCCTGTGGGAGCTCAAGGGCCATTTAGGGCCAAGAGAGAAGAGGAAGAAACTGATACTACTACTACTATGAAGTGTGCTGCCCTTTGCTGACAAAGCGTTTTTTTTTTATAAGCATGATACTCTGGCAAGTCCCCGAAACATTTCCCCCACTATTGACATTGTATCAGCACCCACAGTCTGACTCAGGCTCTCCACAACTGGTGACCCAGTTCATCAATGCAAACGCTCTCAAATAAATCACTTCAGAAGCACGGACTTCACATCAGCTCTGCTGTGTTGACATCCTGCAGAGCGCCTCGTAAGTCTCCCATGAGCTCTTTTTGCTCTAGAGGAAGCACCGACGCTGCCAATGACATTTGCACAACTTGTTTGCACAACTCATGTCAAAAATATTTGGAAAGATAGCTGAGAAAATGCCAGAGACCATTTAAAATCATCCAAATCTTCTTGAATTAATGAATGCCAGACATCCAGATTCTGGGTCATCGTATTTGTACAGTGAGCGTAACTTTAAGTTAGTTCAGAAACATGCACAGAAGGGCTTCGACTAATGTTATTGATTCATCTGCTGCCTATTCTCTCAATCATTTCGACTCTAAAAAGTCCGAACAACAGAAAAAAATCATATTTAACAAGATGAAACCAACAATGACTCGAAATAGTTGCGAATTCAATCGATCAACAAATTGTCTAATGTACAGAAAACCTATTCTGAACATTAAAATCATACTTTTACTCTAAAAATTAACTATAACTTAAAAAGTACACTGTGCAGATTTCGAACACTAGCAGCGTTTATGGAGCAGTGTTTCCTTTTGTCCTGCTAACCAAGCAAAGCACCAGCGAGGGCAGGGGAGAGGAAGTGAACATGGACGTAAACAACGCTGGTCTCAAAGTGTTTCTAAGAATCAAAATCTGCTTCGCTCGTGTTTTATGAGGAAGTATATTATTTCAACACTTTCCTCACACACACGATGTGTTTTGGATGAGAAACCCCTGCATTTAATACTCCAAAGGGCGCTTTTAATGAATAATAACAACATAAAAGCTCAACTAAAAAGGGGCTATAAAACTAAAAGGGTCAGTAAAGTTGAAAAACGAGATAAAATTGTCTTAAACAAAATCCCACACCTGTGACAGTAGAGCAACATGTCTGGTGTTTTAACAACAGGACCACAGGAGCACTGCTGGTGTCCCTCAAACCACCGGTGATCTTGCAAACACATCCAAAAAAAAAGTGAAAAAAGTTAAAAAACCCTTTATTTTAATGGGTACAAATTATAAAGACCACAAACGTGTGGTCTTTATACCGCACCGTTGTGACGAAAAGAGAGCTGAGCTGGAAGGCAAAGCTCTCGATCTACCGGTCAATCTTGGTTCCTACCCTCACCTATGGTCATGAAAGCTGGGTCATGACCGAAAGAACGAGGTCGCGGGTACAAGCGGCCGAAATGGGTTTTCTCAGGAGGGTGGCTGGAGTCTCCCTTAGCGAGAGGGGGAGAAGTTCAGCCATCCGTGAGGAACTCGGAGTAGAGCCGCTGCTCCTTTGCGTTGAAAGGAGCCAGTTGAGGTGGTTCAGGATCATCTAGTAAGGATGAACCCTGGGCGCCTCCCTAGGGAGGTGTTCCAGGCACGTCCAGCTGGGAGGGGGCCTCGGGGAAGAGCCAGGACTAGGTGGAGAGATTATATCTCCACACTGGCCTGGGAACGCCTCGGGATCCCCCAGTTAGAGCTGGTTAACATGGCCCGGGAAAGGGAAGTTTGGGGTCCCCTGCTGGAGCTGCTGCCCCCGCGACCCGACCCCAGTTGAAGATGAGATGAGATGACCAACGTGTGTCTGCTATACACCCTGAGGAAGGCGCAAGCCAATACGTGTTGATGTTGTTTTGGTTTGGTTTTTTTAAATTGTACCCATTCATTGAATTGTTGACGGTTTTACCCGAGCATGTGTTCTGCTTCACACTTTCCCAACACCTGCTTCTGGAGCGACTCCAGCAGCAGCAGCAAACACATACCTCCAAAATTCATCAGCCTTCCTATCCGTGTGACGGGCACCTTCCTCTCTCTGGCTTTTTCACTGAGCTGAAAAACAAGAACAGAACTACACTTGAAGGACAAAAGACCAATAAAATGACCCTTTGCAATAACCGCGACATTGAAATATTGATGAATATCATTCACACACTGATAAATAAAAGCGTCAGAGTGGATACCACTTGCTTATGTTGCTTGACGTCTGTTGTCTTGGTGTTTCCTGCTTTACCAACGTCCTCCGGTGTCAGACGGCCCACTGTGGAGTTGTCCTGGTTAAATGGCCGCGTTTGTCCAGAGAACACTTGGTGTGTCCAGTTCCTGTGATGCTTCAGACATTTAGTGCTGGTTCTTCCACAACGGTTCTCCTGTCCGCCGGTCACACTTCCAATGAAACAGGTACTGAAGCACGCTCCCATGGTGGAGTATCTGGGAAGCTGAGCTGCTCTGGCTCGGTGGACGCAGACCTCTGGAGGTTTGGTGAACGTCTTCTGGATGACAAAACAGGAGTCACATGAGCAGGTGTTGAAGGAATAGTTCAACATTTTGCGAAGTATGACATGACCTTTTCTTTGTCTCACTGTGCTGTAAGGATATAGCATCAGCTTGAGGGTGAACTATGGGACTGTTTTACCACTTTATCTCATCTTCAACCTCTTATCCGGGGTTGGGTCGCGGGGGCAGCAGCTTTAGCAGGGGACCCCATACTTCCCTTTCCCGGGCCACATTAACCAGCTCTAACTGGGGGATACCGAGGCGTTCCCAGGCCAGTGTGGAGATCTAATCTCTCCACCTAGTCCTGGGTCTTCCCCGAGGCCTCCTCCCAGCTGGACGTGCCAGCTGGGAGGAGGCCAGCCACTAGATGCCCGCACCACCTCAACTGGCTCCTTTCAACACAAAGGAGCAGCGGCTCTACTCCGAGTTCCTCATGGGTGGCTGAACTTCTCCCCCTCTCTCTAAAGGAGACTCCAGCCCCCCTCCTGAGAAAACCCATTTCTTTATTAATTATTCAAATGAAACCAATCAGAAAAGTTTGAAGGGGAAAATCACACGTTGGTGGATCTATGCAAACTTCTTGTTGGCACTGGTTCATTTTGTGGAATCACAAGCCCAAAATGTTGACACCAACAGGTCAAAATGTCCTTTTGGAAGCTTTACTTTCCAGCAAAGTACAAAACTCTGTTGGAAACACATATTCTTTGCCAATAAAGACCTCTACCAGACTTCGACTGTGTCCTCTGTGGCAGCAGCATCTGCCTCACAGCCCTGCCCTCTGTTGTGGGTGCTCATGAGGTGATGGTGGCCCAAACAGACTCAGGAGGAATCTGGGTTGCATGTTTGTGAAACTCTACCCGGCTCTGAAGGTGCATGACGGACAAATCACGGCTGACTTGCTCACCCTTGCTGATCCGGCAGCGTGATGGAAGTTTACCAGCCTCTGGTTCCCGGTGCTGTGCAGGCCGCCCGGTGGGGCTCTGCTGGCCGCCTGCTTCATCAAGGTCAGACCCCTCCAGACCACCATGTCACCTGTCATGGTGTTGATGTTCAGGAATAACAGGGTCTCTGCAGCAGGTTGTTTTTAGGCTGTGGGGGGAGATGGAGGAGTCTGAACATCAGTGTATGTTCCCATGCTTGTAGAAAAAAACATGGACCCATATCCACAGCATGCTTGGAAAAAACAACCTAATCAAACAAAGAGACTCAAAACAACCACAAAGAGACACAATACAGCTACAAAGAGACACAAGAAAACACAGAGACACATAACAACTACAAAGAGACACAAAACAACCACAAAGGGACTCAAAACAACTTCCAAGAGACACAAAACAACTACAAAGAGACACAAAAAGAGACACAAAACAACTACAAAGAGACACAAAACAACTACAAAGAGACTCAAAACAACTACAAAGAGACTTCACAGAGACACAAAACAATCACAAAGAGACTCAAAACAACTACAAGGAGAGACAAAATAACTACAAAAAGACTCAAAACAACCACAAAGAGACACAAAACAACCACAAAGAGACACAAAACAACTACAGAGACACAAAACAACTACAAAGAGACTCAAAACAACTACAAAGAGACACAAAACGACTATAAAGAGACAAAACGACTACAAAGAGACTCAAAACAAACACAAAGAGACTCAAAATAACTACAAAGAGACACAAAACAACTACAAAGAGACTCAAAACAACTACAGACACAAAACAACCACAAAGAGACACAAAACAACCACAAAGAGACTCAAAACAACTACAAAGAGACTCAAAACAACTACAAAGAGACACAAAACGACTATAAAGAGACAAAACGACTACAAAGAGACTCAAAACAACTACAAAGAGACACAAAACAACCACAAAGAGACTCAAAACAACTACAAAGAGACACAAAACGACTATAAAGAGACAAAACAACTACAAAGAGACACAAAACAACCACAAAGAGACTCAAAACAACTACAAAGAGACACAAAACAACCACAAAGAGACTCAAAACAACCACAAAGAGACACAAAACAACTACAAAGAGACACAAAACAACTACCAAGAGACACTAAACAACCACAAAGAGACTCAAAACAACCACAAAGAGACAAAGTTGAACTAGTTTCCACTTTAAGCTTCAATCATTCATTTTAAATTCTTCTTTTTTATTGTTTCTGTTGCAGTTGTGTCGCCAGTCCGAGTATTAATGTGATTAATATTATTATTGTTATAATAATAATTATTATTATGTTTGTTATTGACGGAGTTTCTCTGCAGGGCTGATGGAGGAGATGGAGGTGGAGGAGTCTGAACATCAGTTAGGGTTCCCATGCATCCACAGCATGCTTTAAAAAAACAACCTAACCAAATACTGTATTATATTATATTATGTTTGAAGTGGTATTTGTGAATAAACTAAACTAAACTAAACTAAAACAACTGATAAATAACTGTGATAAGAGAGCAGAGACACGTGCACACTACGTTAAATGGTTTCCCCAGAGGATATAAAAGTGACAAATAGGGGAATTGAACCTCTACTCACCACCTTTACAACAGCAGACCTCTCGGACCCGTGAGCATCGTGCAGCTGCAGCACGAGCCGCAGTTCACCTTGATTTGACTCTTGTCAACACTTCAACTCCAGGCAGCAAAGCGTGCGCCGCGCTGAAGGACATGCAAATTTTCCCAGAGGCGACCCCGGGGGGAGGAAGACAAACACGGGCCAATGAGGCAAAGTTCAGCCGATAGCTGCGGGTATCAACAAACCTCCGCTGTGGTTGGACGAACTGTCAGGCGCTCGTAAAACACAGTGTGACGGCTGACGTGGCCCGCGGGGCGGTCCCTGAACTGCACACGTGCTGCGTTCAAGGGATACCAGAAAAATCGGATCTTTTTTGATAAACAAAGCGGTTTATTTGTTTATTTGAGTTGAAATACTAGAGTACAAGTCAGTTACATTACTATAAATATAAAGCATTAGGTCAGACATTATAAAACAACTAAAGTTAAACTAACATTAAAAAAAATAAAAAATGTAAAATGCCTATATAAAACAAACAAAATATAAGAAGTTTCAAAGTAAAGATAAGTTTGATTCATTTATAAATGTAAAGGTCAAATTATAGTATTTATTTTCTGAAATTTTACTTGTAAAAAAAGTTTAATTTAAAATGATAATGTGTTAAACAGTTTAAATTAAATTGTCTACAGGCTTTACATTGTTTTCATTTATTTTTTCAAAGACAATCTGGGAAATTGTAACACAGTAAAATCATATTGCACTTTTTATTGTTTTCATGTGGTAGCATTTGAGTGTTTAGAAAGATAAACACTTGGATAAATGATTAAGTACACCATTATATGAAGCACACGACTTTACTGCCTCTGCTTTCTTTACAGCATCTTTGAATAGCTGGCACAGGTACTGCACTACAAAATCACCAATAACATGATTTATGCACAATTTTGGGTCTGAAAGTAAAGAGGTTAGGATTTATTTGGATAAAAAATATTAAAAGCAAACTAGTAAACCAATTTCATCATCATCAGTGTGCAAAATATTCATTTGTTGGGACAGTAAACAAACTTTAAAGCCATGTTTTTTTTTGCAGTAGGGCAGAGTTGATACATGGGGCTGTATCAGTGTCTTTGATTGTAGGAAATAACAAGGAATCTGCATTTCCACACTGTATTTAACTACTGTCAGACTGGAAAAGCCTCTACGTCAGCATCAGATAATTATACATTAAACCTTTCAATTAAAACAAATGTTTCTGAAGTTCTCAACGTTCAGAATTCAAAAGGAGCATCTCATGAGGAGCACTTGAAGGCAACAATACCCCATACAACTGTGAACGGCCCCTGATCCAGGGTCATTAGAGTCTGGCTCTAGCAGCTGATGTTAAAGCGAATGATGACTCACCTTCTCATTATAGAGAGAGCGGCTACACTGAAATAAATAGCACGCGTTACCAGTGAAATTTCTAACTTATTATCACTGCTCTGTTTAGATGTGTTGATGGGAACCATAATGCTGTAAATAACACAGTGGAACGTCATAAATAATCACTTTACAATGAAGTAAACGTTTGAAGGAGCGGCTGTCACAGGGATTTTGGATACTTGTAATTTATAAATCCTTACCTTTAATAGGCCAACCATGAATCCTGCGTTTTCTGTCTGAAACTGTTTAAACCCAACCTGCTGACTGTTACCTCATCCCTCATCCTGAAATGATCGTCCTGTTTGTACGTCGCTGAGTCGGCCTGGGATAATGAGTGAGGCTACAGCATGACGTGAGATAACTCCAGAAGAGACAGAGGCATTGTGTGGCCCATGCATCCTGTGTTGTATAGATAGGAGATGACA
Source organism: Echiichthys vipera (assembly GCF_963691815.1). Lineage (NCBI taxonomy): Eukaryota > Metazoa > Chordata > Actinopteri > Perciformes > Trachinidae > Echiichthys > Echiichthys vipera. Next base: position 7,925,587 of record NC_139837.1, read on the forward strand.
AATCATTATTGCTTACATGTGTGTTGGTGAAGAATGATGAGTGTGAAAAGTGCTGTTTCTGTCTGAAAACGCCGTCCAGCTTTTTTTTTGTTTGTTTCTTTTTATCTTATCCGTGTTTTGTCTCCTCCTTAAAAGGAGAATCACTGTAAGGCAGGGGTGTCAAACTCCGGCCCGTGGGCCAAATCTGGCCCGCGGTGTAATTATATTTGGCCCCCAAGATCATATCATGGTTCTGAGAACTGGCCCACGAGTATAAAGCACATACACGTCTACTTTTCTGTTGACAAACATGAGCATCCATGCTACCAGTCTCTGCAGACAAACTGAATCCACCCCTCCCCAAAAACGACCCAAAGAAAGATGGAGGACAGGATCTTTCAGCAGTGGTGGGAGGAAGATGATCTGTTTATGAAGGTAAAGAGCTGTTGGTCTCGTCTGCAGAGCCACCATGGCTGTAACCAAAGAATCAAACATAAGAAACACCACGACAAGAACAAGGACCTGCACTGAAAAGTTTCAGCGTTACACATCTGGAGAGAAGGGAAAACATGCACATTTGCAGTCTTTTTTTTTTGTTTTTTAGTAGATATTGAGTTTGGCTGCAACTTTATCCCAGTTTTTAAATTTGGCCCACTGTGAATTGGAGTTTGACACCCCTGCTGTAAGGGTTCGGGGTCCCTCCTTCTGATTCTTAGCCTTGTGCATGAACCTTTTTCTGCAGAGAAATACTTTGACAATAAACCACGGAGAACAGCCGATCCTGTTTGTTTGATCTTTATTGAGCAGCTTCTTCCACAACACGACCGTGACGGATGTCGGCTGTTGTTTTCGTTGAATGACAAGGTGTTTATGAAATGTTGGATGTTTCAGATGTATCACACACATGAAAAATATCCAACTCCTGTGCTAAATTGTTGTCATCTTCCTTTATTTAAAAATAAATGGAGATCAATCGTAGTATAGTCCACATAGAGGTGTTTTAGCTTTTAATATGTGGCTCTGACT